>NC_039368.1:23828092-24149092 GCF_003573695.1 Papaver somniferum | reverse complement strand
GTGTGAGAACGACAAACACTCAACAAGAGCCAGTCTGACACACTCAACAAGAGTCAGTGAGAAAAGAGAGAAAAATAGATACTCAACAAGAGCTAATCTGACATATAAGGAAAAAAAACAGCTAACAACTAATCTGAAGCATTACTGACATCACCTGAAGAAGATTGAACAATCCTTTGCAATAGTCTGGAAAAAATCGGATAACAGAGTCTTTTAGAGCAGTTCTATGGACTCAACAAAACAAGGATTTGTTGATCTTTGTTGAATCCCACTATGGACTCAACAAACATGAAAAATGGATATGCAAACAAGGATTTGTTGGTTTTTTGAGTGAGATGGAACATGCAGCGCTCCCCGCGATGTAAGACCGGGCGAGCTTGGCACCAACGCTGGCGTGTGAGCCAAAAACGCTGGCGCTTGTGGCAAAACCGCCCGTTAGTATTTCACACGCCTGCGTCTGTATTAAAATCTCGAGTGTTTGACACAAAAGCTCCAGCGACTACATCTGGAGGGCTGTAAATCCTTGGCATCCAACGGTTAGAATTTTAAGTTCTATAAATACTCTCCATTTCAACTCCAAATTCACACATCTAGTCTTCTTTACTCTTCTTCTCTGAGCTTAAAAAAATTCTTCAACTTCAACGAATTTTTCAATTCTTGAAAATGTCTCGGCCCTTGTTAGTTCGGCGAGCTCCGTAGACTAAATAAGAAGATGAATCTATTTGTAGAAACTATGTTTTTTTATTTACTCAACTTGCTTCAGCAAAATATCCATGGGTGAATTTCTGGGTGGTTATTCACGACGGGTTCTGCAGTGACACCCGTAATCCGAGTCGTCGTGCTATATGCGATATAGAAAATCGTTTTCGTACAATTAAGAAAGAAGTAAGTGAGTTTGTAGCTTTAACCGTACAAGCCAATCGATATAGACTAAGAGGTGAAACTGATGCTGAGATGGTAACAAGATCTTTAGCTGAATGGCGAAGATGGAAAAATGTGGCTTTTCCTTTCGAAAAATGTTTCGAAATCCTTAAGGTGTTGAACAGTTTCCACCCCTTCTTTGTAGTTGTTGTTCCATCTATTCTCATCAGTGAAGCTAATATAGTCCGCCGTAATTCAGTGAAGCTAATGTAAAACGCTTAATTCTAAACATATGTAATTTCATTTAATTTAGACCGTCGTACTTTTAAAACTAAAATTACAAATGTAGCAGAATTAAAAATTACAATCTCTCTAACGTCGTTCATCATTAGCTCTCCCATTGTTATCTTCTGGAGTCAAGAATTCTCCAAGACCTGCAGATAAACCTGGGATATCCCCACTTTCCAACATATTAAATAAATTTCCAGGGGATAAAGCTGGTTGAACAACATTAGGCGATTGGAAAGCACTCGGTCCTTCAAGCATATAAGATGTTTGTTGTTGTTGTGGTGTAACATTGTAGCAATCATTTGGATTGTAGGGCGAGAATGATGATGAAATGCGATTTGGATCTAGCCGAGATACTTGAGGTTGAGATACAAGCACAGTTTGTGGTGAAGTACTGTGTCGTACTTGTGTTTCCCCCACCACTGTATTATCACTATCGTGCAATGATCTGTTGCTCCTGGTGGAATCGGTATACGGTGAACACCCATCATCATTTACAGTTGGACCCAATACAAACATTGTGTCCTCGTGCCATTTCCAACACACATTCAAGTGTATAGCCTCCATTTGCCGATTCACCCAATACAAATCGTTCAGTTGGCTCCACAACTCTTCGTTACTGGCAGTCACATTGTAGCAAGGATAATCACGTTCCATAGCTTGGGAAACAATGGGGATCGTGGTTGGATCACCTTGTGAAGTAATACTTGGCATCTCCCAACGAATTTCGTGCATATTTGACGAAAATGATGAAGAACTTGCACCCGCGGTGGGGTAAGTCTTAAAGCATGGCTCTTTTGGAGGTGGCTGGCTAGGAACGATATTTGCATCATGGGACATGCTTGATAACCCTGGAAAATCAAACCCATAGATGTGCATGTTCTGTGTCCCAATTACAGGCTTCGCAATCGACTTGTACCAGGTGACATACTCAGCTTCACCAATATCCTTCTTTGTATTTAGTTCATACCTCTCCCAATTGGTTCTTCTCAGCCGATCAAAATCTGATCCAGAGGTTTGCATCTATTATGGCGGGTTAATTACAACGTTTTTTGTTCCAGCGCCGCATTTAGCCTACACACGCGAGCATGTGTCCCTAGCCCGGGCGCTTGACGATCAACCGCGCAGTGCTACTCCCATAATGAAGAAACCTGTTTGTCCGTCCACCTGGCTCAAAAAAAAAATTCATTTGAATATTACCATAGGAATTGCCCTTAGTCATCATATAAGCTAATTGTTCTCCAGTCACAACATGAATAACATCATCATCCACCAATTCTCTGACAGTATGATAGTCTATCTCCACATGTTTGGTCCATTTCCAACAATTATAGTATCCTTTCCATGATAAGTAGAAGTATTCTGAAGAATCTCCTTCTCACCAGTCATATGTCTTGAAGCACCAGAATCAGAAATCCAAGTGGTTGAAGTAGAACCTCCAGAAGGATCATCACATAACTATGAAGAACATCCCACTCCATTCAATTAATTATTCCTTACAAGAACATTTTCCCATCGAGTAGTAGCTCTAGAAATAAAATAAGGTTGTACAATTTGTCAAAATAGTATCAAGGAATGTTAATAAGCTAAGGGAGCGAGCAAGACCACTAATCAAAATAATTTCTCATGTAAAACTAGATTTATAGTCAGATACCACAGAGGCCTTTATGAGGTGTTAAAAACAAACTAAATCAAATATTAGCGATACCCGCAACTTGACATATTTAAGTCATCAAAATTCCTGGAAGGATAAATCACGATTAAAATTCAAAAAATGCTTTCACGTCAAAGAATTACTTTCGACTCTTCCAATTATCCGTGGAAAATCAATCCATACTATGAGTACATAGTACATACTCTACAAATATAAAAGTTCAAAGGGATCAAAATAGCTACATATTGCATACACCGAAACGGTGCATTTCTACTCTTTTGATTCAAACCTATCAAATTAAGAGGTACACTAGGATATGTACTACTATAGAACCGAATTCCCGCCCACATGAACGCGTGCATTCTTATCAGAACTACGTATTGATAGAAGAAGTAGTTACTAGTACATAATAACTCATAGGAATTTTAAGTTACATAACCATACAGTAATTATTTGCACATGACTGCATTTATCATGAAATTCTAGATATACCCGTTCTTAGCATGTTATTTATGCTTTCATCTTGTAAGCCACTGTGGATCCAACCAAATCCATGTATAAGCAATAAAGACTTAAGAGCTATCAGTGGCCTCCCTCTCCTAGTTTTCAATATGCACCTTTTATAATACAAAACTCTATAGCAAGTATTAGTAATAGCAATATATGATTTTTTGTGAAGGCAATATCACAAACATGTTGCACGCATGAAAAATTCTTCTCCTGTACACAGTAAGGTCAAACTCACACAAACCCAACATTTAATTTATCCTCTGGAAAGAGGTTACAAGAGAAAACTAAGAATTGGAAATGCATATCGATTCCTTTTGGTTCATACAGTATAACAACCAAGTTGCATGCGCATAATATTTTCTAATCATAATCTTTCTATATTTACCAAAAAATGATTATAGATCACATAACAATAAAATTAAAATTAGAGAAAATAGGGGAGAATGTCCAAACTCCTTTTGTTCCGTTAATTTTCTCTGGATGGAAACTTTGTAGTTCTTGATTCCAATCCAAAATCAAAAAGAACCCAAACACAAATTCCATTCCTTCAACTGTGTATGTATGAGGAGTCGTGGATGAAATATCTAGTTTCAATAGCAACAAATTCTCAAAGGATTAACTCGAAATGAAAACTTGATTTCAAAGTACAACGAATTCACTAGATAGGAAAAAGAGAAAGGGAAGGAAAAAGGAATTATCTTTCCATTATTTCTTGGTTTCTCAGAATTTATGGATAATAAAAATGGGACATGTGCCTTATTGCATGTAAAGCCTCTTAGGCACCCAAGTTTACGATTGAAGCTATTAGTTCTCCTTCTTAAAACAAATTTTATTGTATTTTGGCGGAGTCAACTAGTACAAGCACCCGAGCTTGGTTTCATTAGCACTACCACATGAAAAGTTTATGATTCTCAACTAAATTGATCTGAACCGAACTCGAGAGAAAGACCCGGAGTGTCACGCCATTAACCCTTAAAAACGAACTTTGTCCCCAAAGTTCAACATAAAATCCAGAAGTAGAGAGGATTACCTGTAGTCACCGCACAAGCAGAATACGAATGAGTTCCAAACGCACAGTCCCGTTTGAACCGGAATTGTTCTGATACTAACTATGGCAGAGCAGAGAATTTTCGCTTCCAACAGGTCAGGTTACGACCCGCTTGGCCAGCTCCGACTCTCAGATATGCCACTCAAGAAACTATATTTTTAAAATTTCGGACCAATTCGATTAAGGGTCAAGTAAATGTCAGAGTAGTTCTGGATACCAGCCACCATCGGCCAGTGCCAATGGTCTTTCGGGTAGCCACCGAGGTGGTGGGGTGCCCCAGTGGGCCTGGAAACACACACCGCATAAGACGGGTGAGGAATGGTCAGTGCCAATATCAGGGTAGTTCTGGTTACCAGCCATCGTTGCCGCAACGATCTTTCGGGTAGCCACCCATAGATGGGGTGCCCCAGTGGGCCTGACAATCTCACCGTCCCAGACGGTTCATCCAGATATAGTGGGGGTGCCAATTATGACCCAGTAGATGGTATGAATTGCCTTGCAGTAACCATTCTTTTTCAGATGATATAAGTTACCTCGCACGATAATAACCATTGCCTAACTCACTATCCGAGGCAGATGATATGAATTACCTTGAATGGTAATAATCATCTATTGTCTCACAAACTGTATGGTTATCAAATGGTATGAATTATCTCGAAGACGCAACAATCATCTCATTATTAGGTAGTATGAACAGCCAGTACCGCAACTACCTCTTACCAAAACATTTTATAAACTGCTAGGGCTGCAATCATCTCCGAATAGATGTTATGAACTGCCAAGCAGCAACCAATGTTTTCAGATGATATGAACAACCTTGCATAGTTGTGCCGAACAGCATAGCGGCTGCCTACGTACCCTCTCTGTTGCTCGAAGGGATCAAGCACGACCGTAATTCGTCTTTTGTTTATATAGTATGAATTTCTTAACAAAAACTATCCCAGATTCATTTAGATAGTATGAATTGCTTAGCAACATCTGTCCCAAATTCATCTCACTACCAATGATATTATAATTACTGTCAAAATTACAATGCTCAACTAATTACATTGGTTCGCAAATAATATATCACAAGTATCTAGGAGAGTCCAGTTAACTTTTAAATATATACAAAAGCAATTAAGCTAATAAGGAATCACAGAAAAATCTTAAGAAGTTCTTAGTCCAGGGAGAAAGAGTAGTACCGCTTACTATACGATAAAATGCATCCACAATAAGTTAAAAACAAAATTGATGACTATACTTACATTCTCTTGTTTATACCAACGCCGCATGTGAAAAGAAATATATGTATATATATAGAAAAAGTAAGTAGCCCAATCTCCTAAACTGCGAGTCTACATCCCTTACCGAAAACAGTTAGCCTAATACCGGCATTCGTACAAACATATCTCAAGGTCTCATTTCTTCCGTATTGATATGAAAGACAACTAACTAAAACGAGTATGTGTACATGGTCTTGTCATCGTTCGTAAAATTAAGACGAGCATCTTATGATACATGTGAAGCAAGGCTCAACGCACAGTAACCACAACTTCCATGAAATCTGACAGCACAATGAAAGTATGGTGAACTAAAAAGAAAGAAAAACAATATGAAAGCTGCGAGAATGGAAAAAGACATCTACCAAACTTCCGAAAACACCGACAGATGTAGTTGAAACCATTTGTTTACGTCTCGTAGTCGCAAAACTTGATAAGCAATTCAGAAATCATTTCCCTTGATCATCGAACAGTAAGTACCAAGGAATGAGATACTGGCAACTACATTAAGTGTGACATATTTAATATTTTCATACCACATGTAGTGCAGTATATCGATGTTTAGCTATTAATTAACCTAGTCACTAGAACCTAAGTTGAAAAGCAAAGACATTATAAATTCAATTCGATCACGGATTTCATAAAAGTCCACTAGATTACTAAATACAAAATTGAACTTTAGCTAATGATCAGTTCATAAGAAACAAAACATAAATTATGGTTTCAAATTAAATATTCGTAAACCACCTAACTATGAAGAACATCCCACTCCATTCAATTAATTATTCCTTACAAGAACATTTTCCCATCGAGTAGTAGCTCTAGAAATAAAATAAGGTTGTACAATTTGTCAAAATAATATCAAGGAATGTTAATATCCAACTACATTCGATAAGGGAGCGAGCAAGACCACTAATCAAAATAATTTCTCATGTAAAACTAGATTTATAGTCAGATACCACAGAGGCCTTTATGAGGTGTTAAAAACAAACTAACTCAAATATTAGCGATACCCGCAACTTGACATATTTAAGTCATCAAAATTCCTGGAAGGATAAAGGATAAATCACGATTCAAATTCAGAAAATGCTTTCACGTCAAAGAACTACTTTCGGCTCTTCCAATTATCTGTGGAAAATCAATCCATATTATGAGTACAGAGTACATACTCTACAAATATAAAAGTTCAAAGGGATCAAACAAGCTACAAATTGCATACACCGTAACGGTGCATTTCTACTCTTTTGATTCAAACCTATCAAATTAAGAGGTGCACTAGGATATGTACTACTATAGAACCAAATTCCCGCCCACATGAACGCGTGCATTCTTATCAGAACTACGTATTGATAGAAGTAGTAGTCACTAGTACATAATAACTCATAGAAATTTTAAGTTACATAATCATACAGTAACTATTTGCACATGACTGCATTAATCGTGACCTTCTAGATATATCCGTTCTTAGCATGTTGTTTATGCTTTCATCTTGTAAGCCATTGTGGATCCAACCAAATCCATGTATAAGAAATTAAAACTTAAGAGCTATCAGTGGCCTCCCTCTCCTAGTTTTCAATATGCACCCTTTATTATACAAAACTCTATAGCAAGTATTAGTAATAGCAATATATGAATTTCTGTGAAGGCAATATCACAAACATGTTGCACGCATGAACAAATTCTTCTCCTGTACACAGTAAAGGTCAAAATCATACAAACTCAACATTTAATTTATCCTCTGGAAAGAGATTACAAGAAAAAACTAAGAATTGGAAATGCATATCGATTCCTTATGGTTCATACAGTATAACAACCAAGTTGCATGCGCATAATATTTTCTAATCATAATCTTTCTATGTATACCAAAAATGATTATAGATCACATAACAATAAAATAATAATTAGAGAAAATAGGGGAGAATGTCCAAACTCCTTTTGTTCCGTTAATTTTCTCTGGATGGAAACTTTGTAGTTTTTATTCCAATCCAAAATCAAAAAGAACCCAAACACAAATTCCATTCCTTCAACTGTGTTTGTATGAGGAGTCGTGGATGAAATATCTAGTTTCAATAGCAACAAATTCTCAAAGGATTAACTCGAAATGAAAACTTGATTTCAAAGTACAACGAATTCACTAGATAGGAAAAAGAGAAAGGGAAGGAAAAAGGAATTATCTTTCCATTATTTCTTGGTTTCTCAGAATTTATGGATAATAAAAATGGGACATGTGCCTTATTGCATGTAAAGCCTCTTAGGCACCCAAGTTTACGATTGAAGCTATTAGTTATCCTTCTAAAAACAAATTTTATTGCATTTCGGCGGACTCAACTCGTACAAGCACCCGAACTTGGGTGTAAATATTACCCGAAAAAACTCAGCCTGCCCGTACCCGCCCAAGCCCGCCTGTACCTGAAATTGCCCAAAGCCTGTTATGGCCCGTTGCGGGCTACCCGGCCCGGCCTGGTTAGTGTGAACGGGCGGGCTCAGGCTTTCTCCAAATTTTTTCTACCCGGCCTGGTGGCCGCCCAAACTACTTGACCCATTACCCGTTCTATCTGCCCGCCCAAACTACTTGACCCATTACCCGTTCTATCTGCCCGACCCAAGTGCCTGGTCATTATTTCGATATACCCGAGAATATCTTCAATTGAATCTTCCATAATTCCATTCTTCCCTAAAACTAGCCAAAACAAAAGAAGGAAACAAGTTTATCTTTCTTTCCATATCTTTGGAGAAAATCAGAAAAGATTTCATCTTATCAATCTACAGAAATTCTACCCAAACTTGCGGCAATTCTACCCAGAATTTTAGGAAGTTAGATTTCTTTATAAGCCAGTATGATTTTCTCTTTATCTCTGACGGGTTTCAACAAGAGAAGAATTTTCATCAGTCAAAAATCAAAAAAAAAAAAGAAAAATTGATCGGTGAATCGGAGGTGTCTGTGGCTGTAAGTATTTTCTTAAAACTTAATTTATATCTATCGAAGTTATGTTATCAATTTAATTTTTTAATTTCTAGTAATAAGTTTGAAGTATGATTATTGAGATTCTGAGAAATGAATTTCATGCTTATCAACTGTTTGTAGAGTTGTCTAAAACAAGTAATATACTGTCCTCTAGATTCTGAGGAATACAGTTAGATCTGTATGGTTTAATATAGAGTAATCAATAGTTGTATTCACAGCTTCTTTTAATAAGTTAGATCTCAAAAGCACAAGCTTTTTTAGATGCACACAGTAACTAATTAGTTAGATCTCAAAAGTACGAGTTTTTTACATATACTTAACTAACTATGTTATGTTGTTAGCAGGAACATACAACATGGATACTACTGAAGTTCAAATGAATTCTGAAGGAGATAATGAGACTAACTTGAACGGTGATGTTGCTGCCTCCACAAATCCATCAACTATAACCACAGATGAAGGGAAGCAAAAAGAATCTAGGCTGAGATCAAAGGTGTGGGGTGATTACGAACGCTTTACAATGGCAGATCCTGAAACCCTACCAAAGTCTTAAAGAGAGCACGTTGCAAACTATGCAGCATTGATTTTTCTGGGGATCCTGGTGCAGGCACATCACATCTCAGTAGACATACCATAAGCTGTCAGAAAAAGCAAAAAACTGATTCCGAGCAGACCTTAATAGCCAGGGATGGGGAAGGTAATATCATTTCTTTTCAGTTTAGTCAAGCTAGAGCAAGAAATAATATCATTAAACTTATTATCTTGCGTGAACTCCCTTTCCAATTCGTTGAAGATAAATTTTTTGCATGGTGTATCAACGACAGCTTTCATCCTAGTTTTGTTAGTTTTAGTCGAACTACTGCTCGAAATGATATCTTGAAGTTTTTTAGAGAAGGGAAAGAAAATTTGAAAAAAGTTCTTATGGAAAATTCAGGAAAAATTTCTTTGACTTCAGATATTTGGTTATCAAAACGTCAGAAATTAAGCTATATTTCACTCACTGGGCATTTTATTGATAAGTATTGGGTGCTAAGCAAAAGAATCTTGTCTTATTTATTAATCGATGTGTCACACACCGGAGAACAAATTGCTGAGATGATTAATCAAATGTTAGTTAATGATTGGGAAATTTCTCAAAAAGTATTTTCTCTTTCGATGGATAACGCTAGTGCAAATACATTGTCAATCAAACATTTGAAAGTGTTAATGCCTAACCTTCCATCGAAAGGGGATTTATTTCACGTGCGTTGTTGCTGCCACATACTAAATTTAGTTGTTCAGGACGGATTAAAAGTTAAGGAATTTAAGGAGATGCTTGAAAATATTAAGGATACTATAGCTTTTATGTTTGCTTCTTCTGTGAGATATGGACAGTTCAGAAATGCATGTCGGTCAGTGGGTATGCGTCCTAAAAAGCTCCAAACTGATTGTGAGCACAGGTGGAACTCCACTTATATGATGTTAAAAGATGTACTTCCCTATCGTAACGCAATTCAAAGGTGTCTCGCAGATATGGCATGTCGTTACAGTGTAACTAATTCTGATTGGGAATATGCTGAACTGTTGTGCAATTTTTTGCAGCCTTTTTATGAAGCAACTAACTACTTTTCTAGCGTTGATTATGCAACAAGTAACTCTGTTCTTAGATTTTTGTTTGTTATCGGAAAAGTTTTTTCAGCTCACAGAAATATTCCTAGTTTGAAGGTCATTATTGCTACCATGGAAGAAAAATTCGTAAAATATTGGGGTGAGACTCCTCATTTGTTTGCGATAGCTTGCATATTGGACCCTCGACTTAACTTCAAAGGTATGGAAACTACTTTGTCTGACATTGAGGAATGCTTCGGTACTTCTGCATATACAATTCGATGTCATAAGGAGCAAAGCAGTTTAATATCCCAAAAGCTGAAAAGTCTTTTTGCTGAGTACGTAACTGCCATGGAAGTAGGCGGACAAGTGAATACCGTTTCTAATACTTCTGCAACTCTCACTAGTACACATCCACCTTTACATGGAAATTCATGGGATGCTAGCTCCTCCTCCTCAGTTGAAGACATTTTTTGGGAATCTCGAAGTAGGCATAGAAGTGACCCGCTTGCTACAGCATCACAAGAACTTACAAGGTATTATGCTGAGCCACCACCAAGTTTAGAGGAGATGAAAATTTTTGATGTATTGGCTTGGTGGAAACAAAATGAAAAGAGGTATCCAGTCTTTTCTTGCATTTCGCGTGATGTCTTAGCAGTTCAGGTGTCCACGGTTGCATCTGAATCAGCCTTTTCTCTCGGAAAGCGTGTTGTAGGTGATTATCGGAGTTGTTTAACGCCAAAAATGTTGGAGTCTTGTGTGTGTTTGAAAGATTGGTGGAAAGCTGAGTTTAAAGACTACCTTCAAACCATGGATCCATTGAACGATGATATTTCCATGGAAGATGAAGACGATCAAGTGTCCACTTGATTCAGTTTATCTTTAAGGTATGTTACTATTGACAGTCAAAACATATATGATTTCTATGTTATTATTAATTCTGGCAGATTTTCTAACTCAGTTGATAGTTTTATAAAAATGTGTAGGTAATCTAGTACTTAACATTAGTTCAGTTGATAGTTGATAGTTTTATAAAAAGATAACAAAAGTAACTAGTCAGTAGGCAACCAAAATATGTTTTTATTTTCTGGTGATAAGATTTCACTGTATATTGTATCGTATAGTGTATAACTCTTTAATGTTGCTCTCTTTTTAATATGTGTAGGTAAAGGAGCATAGAGTTCCAAGTTGTTAGACTGCATGAATAAACAAGTTCTTCAAGACTTAGAGAAGCGCCTGGGAGCTCATGGATAGTCTATTTTAATTATGAACAAACAATTTTTTAGAGTTTAGTTATTCTTTTGATAGGAATTTTATGTTTTTTTTGTGTGCATCCTCCAAGACTATAAGTATTTGTTCATTACATTGTTTAGACATTCTAAAGTTGCTTCTCTAGTTATATTGTAATTCAAACATGAATATGAGTCATATGACAGACAAGAAAAAGGTGGCCTGCCCGGCCTGCCTGGCCTGGCCTGTTTAATATTTGGGCTTTGGGCAGGCTTTGGGCTTGGAAACTATTGTTACTGCCCGGCCTGTCAGGCCTTTTGGGTAACTTAACTCATAGCCTATCCAGCCCGGCCTGATATACAAAACAGGCCAGGCAGCCCGGCCTGCCCGAATTTACACCCCTAACTACCACATGAAAAGTTTATGATTCTCAACTCAATTGATCTGAACCGAACTCGAGAGAAAGACACGGAGTGCCACACAGAACCAAGGGTTCTGGTATGGGTAAACATTGAAAAACCTCCGGTAATGAAGCTTCTAGTCAAGGTGGAGCAATATCATGTTAGAGATCTAACCTTCACTTACAATAATCTCCCTTCCAAATTTTGCTCTTATTGCTTTCGCTTTGGTCATAAGAGCTCTCATTGCGCCATTCTTCAGCATAATCCAATGGAGGATATCTACGATATCTCAATGCATTCTCCAGGTCCAGCTGATGATATCTTCTGGCTTGATAACACCTCTATTCAGATATAGAATCCTCAAGACAACACTGATGCGCATGACAACATGGAACCTGTAGAACCGTTCTTGGCTATCCTGGGAAATAGAGAAACTCTCGTTGAGTTATTTGGAGAAGACCATCCTATGGTTGATCAACCTATCACTGCTCCTGCAATGGCAGATCGTAACTATGAGGTGTTGGGGCCGATAACTTATGATGAAGACATGTCGGAAGTCTCAAACTTTATCCTAGGAAAGAGAACCTACCCGTTTAACTTGCCTGAAAACTTTATTCCAATTCATGGTGCTAGTTCTGAGTCGGTTGGATCGGGTAACTCGGAGACGCGTCGAGTTATAAACTCAATGGTTCAGATCAAAAATAATTCGGCACATGACGTTGAGCTAGAACAAGTTCTTATTAATTCTAACAGTAATAGGATAGAACCATAACCTACTTTAGTTAATAGAAGATTATCTTTATCTTCTCCCCCTTTTGAAGACGCTCAGGAAAGTCTCCCCTCTCTTATCTCTTCTGAATCAATTGCTTCATCCATTTTTGCACCTCATGATAACACAAATCATCTTAGTCAGCATACATCGCATACATCATTCGCCTCTCCTAAAACTCAACCAAAGTCTGCATTCAAACTGTCAGTCCCAGATTTTCCATCTTCTTCTTCATCTAAAGGGCTTCGAATCTTGGTATCGGATTCGGACAATCAGCTTAATATTGATCAATATGGCTCAAATCTTAAAGAACAGAATCAGGCAACAAATGTGCATTCACCAATTCCTTTTCTTATTGAATCCCCATCTGTGCAAATGGTCGAAATTCAGTTAACCCTAAAATTCTAGTATTATCTCTTTAAATTTGATACAATCTCTGCTCTTTTAAAAATACATTGTTAATTGATAGTCCTACATCTAAGCTTATTATAATTTATTAGCTTAATAACCTAATTTCAACATGAAAATTATAGCATGGGATGTTCAAGGGTGTGGAAACCCTTTTACCCAAAACCATCTTAATCAACTGATTAATGGGGATAAACCTGAAATAATATTCCTTTCAGAAACTAAGTCTAAGAAACATTTAGTTAAGAACCTCCTTAAAGATTATCCTAATACTCATATAGTGGATCCTATAGGACTAGCTGGAGGTCTAGAATTAGCATGGGTAGATGGCTTCTCCTTTGAAATAGTTCAATGGAATTTAAATATCATCAATATCCTAGTTCAAACTAATCCTGAATCTAAGAAATGGTTGTTAACCTGTTTCTATGGTAGCCCTTATCCTCATAATAGAAATAAAGATTGGGATTTCCTAACTGATATCTCCAAAAAAGTTGATAAAAACTCCATGCCATGGGTTCTGTTGGGGGATCTTAACATGATCTTTACTCAAGAAGACAAATTAGGAGGATTACCCTTTAAGAAAACTGATAGTGAATATTACCATAAGGTTATGTCCAAAGCTGGTCTCTTGGATTTAGGATTTAAAGGATTTGCCTACACTTGGAACAATCATATAGAGGATGTGTCTAATATCCAAGAGAAACTTGACAAAGTTGTAGCTAATATAGAATGGAGTTCTCTAAGTTCACAAATGCTGAACTTACTCATCTTGTGGCAGTTGGATCTGATCACCTCCCTATAGCTTTAAACTTTGATACTACTAGTACCAAAATTTCTTACACTTTTAAATTCTATGGTACTTGGCAAAAGGAAATCTCTTGTGTCCGAACCATCAAAGACTCATGGGATCATCTCATTAGGGAGAACCCTACCAAGTCTTTGATTCTGAACCTCCAATCCTTGCAAACCAACTTAGATCATTTTAAGAAAAACATCTTTGGTCTACCTTCAAAGCAAATCAAACAAACTTTGTCCCAAATTGACAACCTGAATAACTCCAGTTTTTTCCACAGAAAAGAAGAAAAACTCAAGACTAAGCTTACTCAGTTGGAAAACCTCTATGCTACTCAAGAAGCTATAGCAAAATAGCAATCTAGAGATAATATGGTTTAACTAGGAGAAAAAAATACTAAATTCTTTCGTACTAAGACTTTGAAGAGAAGAAAATGGAATAAGATAGAATGCCTTAAGAGGAGTGATAATGAAATTACTTTCAAAAGATATGAAATGCAAAAATCCCTATTAGATTTATTCTTAAACCTTTTTTCATCTCCCTCTCCTCCTCCATCTCCTAACCCTTTACAGTTTCAGAACATTCATCCTTGTGTCTCCAATGAAGAGAATATTATCTTAAATTTTGTTCCCTCTGCTGAGGAAATTTGGTCAGTTATAAAAAAGCTCAAACCCAATAAATCATCAGGACTATATGGATTCACAACTAGTTTATTTAAACTAAATTGGGAAACAGTAGAAGAACAAGTAGTCTTAGCCATTTAACATTTCTTTGAATCAGGTGTGCTACATCCTGAATTCAATAAAACTTTTCTTTTCCTAATTCCTAATAGCAGGCATCCTAAAGATCCTAGTAGTTTCAGACCAATTGGTCTCTGTAATACAATTTACAAAATTATAGCTAAGATACTAACAAATAGGATAAAGACTCTTCTTAACACTATCATCTCCCCATTCCAAGCTTCTTTCCTCTCTAAAAGGAAAATCTCTGACAATATCATAATTTCCCAAGAGATAATTCACTCCTTTAAAAAAAGAAAGTGAAACATGCTGGAATCAGAATCAAGATTGATATGTCAAAGGCTTTTGATAGAGTAGTCTGGGAGTTCTTGATCAATGCCTTGAAAGCCTTTGGTTTTGACAACAACTTTTGTAATCTTATACATCAATGTATTTCAACTTCTTCCATTGCAGCCTTACTCAATGGCAGCCCAGGGGAATACTTCAAACCATCTAGGGGGCTTAGGCAAGGGGATCCTCTTTCCCCTTATTTATTTATCATTTGCATGGAGATTTTTTCCAGACTGCTATTAACTAGTGAAGAAGGAAAACTAATTAATGGTCTCAAAATTATTCCTAAGAACATCCCCATCTCACACCTCTTTTTTGCTGATGACTGCCTCCTATTCATTAGAGCTGATTTTAGAGAGTGTCACAACATTCTAACTCTAATTGAATCTTTTGACAAAGCCTTAGGACAGTTAATAAACTTTGAGAAATCAGGTATTTTCTTTAGTAAAAAAGTCCAACCAAAACATCAGAGAATGATTAGCAAAGTATTGAAAATTAAGAAAATTAATCCCAGGACTCTTACCTAGGAACTCCTCTCTTTATTAGTAAAGCCAAAATAAAACTCTTTGAAGGTCTGGTAGAAAAAATGGAACACAAAATCCAAGGATGGATGGGCAAAATCCTTGCCCAAACTAGTAAATTGATTCTCAACAAGTCAACTTTGGCAAGTATGGCCAGCTATCAAATGAGTTGTTTCATCTTACCAAAGAAAATCACAAATAAAATAGATGTTATACAAAGAGATTTTTGGTGGGGTAAGGAAACTGATTATAAGGGTTATTACCCTAAATCTTATTCTTGCCTTTGCAAACCAAAAAGTAAAGGAGGACTAGGTTTCAGGAATGCTCATAAATTTAACTTAGCAATGATAACTAAACTAGCATGGAGATTACTAACTGATCCAAAAGCCTTATGTGTGTCTCAATTAAAGCCTAGATATTTTAGAAACACCTCCGTGTTCAAAGCTAAAACCCCAACAACTAGTTCTTGGATTTGGAAATGAATAAGTAAGGGTATACATCTAATTGAACAAAACAGTATTTGGGAAATAGGTGATGGAAATAGTACTAACATTTGGTATGATAGATGGATACCTAATTTGGAAAACAACCTTATTAGCTTTAGAACATCTACTAACTCTCACTTAACACTTGCGAAGGATCTGATTGATCCAATCACTAAGAAGTGGAATTCAGTCTTAATTTTTGAATTGTTCCCTGAATATATTTCTAGGAAGATCATTAATACTAGAATAGCTAGAGACAAACCTGACACTCTTAGATGGCTTCTTAAAAAATCTGGTGTTTTTACTGTGAAATCCATGTATAATAAACTTACTGAAAGAACTGTAAATCCTTATAACTTAGGACAACCAGATTCCTTTTGGAACAATTTATGGAACCTTAATGTGTCCCAAAGAATTAAAATCTTTGCTTGGAAGTGTTTACATGGTTCCCTCTCAACAAATCTGAAACTGTCTAAATTTATGGAAGACATTCATCCTACTTGCTCCTTTGGATGTAATATAGCAGAATCCATAGAACACTTATTAATTTCTTGTCCTTATGCCAAGTTTGTCTGGGTTGCAGAGCCATCTCCTGTGGTCCTCAACTTAGATAGTACAATAACTTTCTTGGATATTTGTAAGGCATGGATAGGGAAAAAAGATTCAACTATACCCATATAAATAATATTGACAAGAAGGAAAGATGTAACATAGCTTTTGAACAAAAACAACAAACCAGTGCTCAACTAGGCTTAGAAATACAAAGATTCTTAGATTTCTGGTATAAGAATAATATCCCATCAAGACAACTACCTATTGACAAAAATGAGGTTCATCAATGGTCTTTCCCTAAAAGATCACAGTTGAAACTCAATAACGATGTTGCTTGGATTTCTTTGGATTTTCCTGCAGGTTTTTCTTTAATTCTTAGGAATGATGCAGGAGACTTTGAGCTTGGCAGAGCAGTACCATTCACAACCTCTACCTCTGAAGAAGCGGAAGCCTTAGGATTACTGCAGGGAGCGAACTGGGTAGTTGAAAAAGGATTGTCAAACTTTACAGTGGAAGGTGACTGCAAGAATCTTTTAGATTACCTGAATGGGAAAGAATCTCAAATAGAATGGCAGAATCAGACTATAATGGATGAAGTTAAAAGAAAATTCAATCCGTGTCAAAAAAATTTGGGCTTTTATTTTGTTTCAAGAACAGCAAACAATGTAGCTGATGTACTGGCAAAGAAAGCCAAGTTTTTTAAGAATATCCTCAACTGGAGGAATGCACTTTCCTTCTTGTATTAACTGTGCTTTAGAAGTAGATAAGTCAAATGTTAGGGTTGATTCAAATATCCCAACATTCGATGGCTCTACTCATATTGTTGTAAGGGCTACTAACTCCCTAAGTTAGTCTTTTGGAATGCACTTAACTTACAAAAAAAAAAAAAAACTCACAACAGTACCAAACTAGGCTTATATAGAGCCAACACAAAAATGAAAAGGCTTAAAATTGACATAATCTTATTAACTTATTATGGGCAATTGTCATTTTTGTTCGTGCAATAGATAAATCTAAGGTTGTAATTGATTCTCATAACTGATGGTTGTAATTTGGATTAAAAATTTATCTAACTGTTAAAATTTTATTACCATATTACTCATTTTTTATTTGTTTTTCATAATAAGTATTCTATTATTTTTCATAATAGACGTTGCATCAAAAACGATAATTAAATAATGATATTAAATATAATTTTATTAACTAATATTTAAACTTATTAAGTAGACCATAATGGTGGTTGTGGTGGTGTAAAGTAGAAAATGTTGGGTTGTGGTTGGAAATGGTGATGGAAGTTGTTTCAGTAATAACAACAATGGTGGTTGGTTTTTTTGTAGTCGTAAGTATTGGTGAGCATTGATGGCCACTGAGTAGTTTCGCATAATCTCGCGCATTTCTTAACAAATGGATGAACATTATTTTTGTTCAATAATAATGGATAACAGAGTCTGTTGTCATTAGGTCAAGTGGTTAACCATTTGACTACGAGCTATATTTTTATGCAACGAATAACCTCACATTTAGAAGATCAATGTCGTAGATTATCTAAGAGTTTCAAGAATTGGAGATATATCTTTTCTGAGTCGATTGGGTTGCCATCTGAAATGGCTCAACGATTTATAATATAGCGGTTTATATAAACGAATTAGTATTTATTTGTGTTATTCAGATGTAAGAACATACGATGCAATATGTACTGTAAAGTCCATTCTAAGTTTTAATCTTTTTGGACCATTTTTAAAGGGGACAAACTCAACAAAGATTTTGAGTTTATATGACAAATGAGTTTATCAATTATTTAGGAACGAATTAGCTTGAGTGATGTAATTATTTTATACTACATGGTTCGATCTTTTGGTTTTGCGCGGTCACTAAAATAAGGGAGATGCAGAAGGGAAATACCATTTCAAATGATCAATAATATATTTATGTCTTTGCAAACATACCAAATAGCGTTGGTTTTTTGTGAAAGAGGGCAAGAAGATACATTATTTGGGAGAATATCAAACATACTGGAAAGGAATCATATAAGAGTACATGATAAAAGGTTTGTGGACTCAAGAATAAAAATATCTATTGGTTTTGTCTTCATTTTTATAATCGTAAGGAGAGTAAACTCGATAATTAATAAATATTAAATTTAATATCCAGATAAAATTTATGCTCATGTCGTTTCTGCACAGGTTGAGCACTAGTAGCAATACAAGACACACAACAGACAGAGTCATGTACATGATTTTATCCTAATATTACGTATCAATTTTGAAGGGTATCGGGGTAATATTTTTACACCGACACTTGCGCGTATGAATTTAGGACGACTAGCTCATTTTATTATAGTTTCATTCTTTATCATCCGTGGGATTAAGTAATGTTTAGTATCTTCCGATGCCTTGTAGGTGTCCAAGAACAATTGATAAGCGCCACTGAAACTGAAAGTGTAGGGACTTACCAAAAGGCCGGCATCATAAAGAATTACAAAGCCAATTATAAAATCTTAGCGTACTGTTGAGCCGTCTCAGTGACATAGGGCTCTTGTGACGGTTGATTTTCTTTTATTATTTTGGTAGACAATTGCTTCTTTGATTGTTCAACACTAATTGAGAAGTGATTTTCTTCGAGTTCAGTTACTGCACTTAACAAGCTCAAACCGGAGTCATGGACTCATGGGTTTGGAGTTTGAACAAAGAAGGTGCATACGGAGCTGCTATAAGCCATTGGGATACTATAAAAGTGTCATTGAACTTGTTGCTTTTTATAGCATTCTTATCCGAGACCACACTCGTGCATCAAACCCTTTTAGATCTCAACACTTGCGTCACGCAACAACACATTGGTAGTTGTTGCCAGTTGGTAGATGATAGTGTTATTTAACAAGAAAAGAGTAAAAAGTGTAGCTGTAGAGAGCGACTTATTTCTGTAACACACTCTCCGCGTAAGTTTGAGATTCAGAAACTCAACTCAACATGTTCATTCTATTTACCTATTTTATTCGATCTGTCTAGCTCATCTGACGGAAAAACCTATTGCATTGATCAGAGTGTAAAATTTAATATTATCGACCGACATGTTAGCGCGTGAGTTAAGAAAATGAATATATTTTGGTAATCCCTGACTTTGCATATTAACACCGACAGTGTAATGGAGTGTGTTTAAGCATCGTGTTATGAAATCAAAACCTTCATTTTGCACTTTGAAGTTTACTTTACTTTACTTTCCTATTCAATTTTCTTTTCTTCCCAAGTCGCAATGGTTAAGATAATTTTAACTGTTTGTACGTCACAGTCACATGGCACAAGTAGTTTTCAATCGGAGGCTCTGTTTATGCATGATGGTTCAAAACAAACAAGTTTCACATTTATAACTAGAAACGCTACAAACCGATGGCTTACACAAATTGAAGTGACCAAGAATATAAGTGCTAGACAAAAGTAGTCGGACAAAGTTTGGAAGCACCTAAAAGTGCTTTTGTTCCTACTCGATTATTATACATAATTGAGAATCCCAAACTCAACTCATGTGTTGTGCTTTTTTAGCATGCACACACACCCACGATAAAAAGGTTTCTCAAGAGCAAAGCACACACCAAAAAATGTGTAGAAAAATGTTGCTTCCCTTCAATTACCAGAAAGATTGATTATGTCTAAAATAAAATCAATCTTTGATCACACTCCTCCTCCCCTTTTTTCCTCCTGGTTGTCCAGTGGTTTAACAAACCAACTAATATTCACCTAAATAAGCGTGGTCAATAGTCGAAATGGGGTTAGTACAGTATGATACTAATTTCAGAATCTTAACGAGAGCTTGTAAAAAGAAAGACAAAAGGTGAGCTATTTATCAACTTTATGAACTGGCTACTGAGCAAGACTCATTGAAAGTGGCTGCAAGTTAAGTCCTCTAAAAGTCTGGAATGCTCCGCAACATTTTTAACCCAAATCACAGTAGAAAACTCTTACTGCTTCACCAAATCACTGCTTCACCAAATCAGAAGAGTTCAGTGGGTCTTTTTGTTTCAAAATCACAGCAATCATTGACAAGAGTTCAGAAAAAACTAAAATAGAGAACATCTTCTGGAAATTGTAATTTTATGACAGAATATGAGCCCAAAAGCAAATTACTAGATGAATGACGAAAAGCAGTGAGGTTGATCCCTTCATTCTGGGACCAAACCCAGAATGCTCAATGCTCCAAACCCAATCATATCAAAAGAAAATGTCAATTCAGGCTGTGCTCGATAAACCTAATTTTTCAAATAAAACCCTCTAACCAATGTGTAGAGGACATGGAACCATTTATAAAACGGGTGAGAAGCTAGAAAGTGGAAGGAAGAGCAGTACCTGATGGTGCAACTGCTACAATAAGCTATTTCAAGAACATTTACCACAACACTGCCAACGTCAAAATTAAGTCATTGAAAAACAAAAATGAATCAAATGATTAATGCCTGGATGCCTAAACATTTGATCACACTGAAGAGAGAGATATTTGAAGATGAAACTCTTTCATAATCTTGTGTTATCTAGGCAATGAAACTATTCATTCTATCAGTAAATCTTGAAACATCCAGTTCTCAGCAAGAGCTAGTTACAATTCATGTCCTATATAGATGTCATGTGTGTGCTCACTTGCCCAGTAAACATTTTTTCCCAATTAAAAAAAACACAAGGGAAAAGTTGGATCACAAGCGTTTCAGAAGGCAAATTTGTCAGATTCTGTAGTTTGTATACTTCTCCAAATCAAATCAATAAATGCAAAGGGTACCTGATTTACCCACTTTCTTTCATGCGGTTTTTTCACATTTCCTGGGATGCTCCTTATTTTTCTCAATGAATAAGTAGTTATACTTCTCCAATACCAGCTTTTGTTCTTCAAGTAAACCCAAACTTTGGTATGCTTCGGCCACTTTTTGCACCACTGATTTACCAGGAGGTTTCCGATCGTATGCTTCTAGGCGCTTGAAAAGCTGTTATCATCAGAAACATAAGAAATTATTGAGATAGATGGAAGACGCGGAAGATTCTAAGACTATGTCTGAGATTAAAATAAGGAAAAAATATATATTTTGAATGATTTCCAATTGACCCATCATGAGGAAGGGTGAGATATTCTGCAATGAACAGCAAAGCTCTCTGTACAATCATCAGTTATTTGAGCACTCAACACACACCAATACAACTTACGTATCTGCAGTATAGTCAGGAAACCTGGTTAACCACCAATACAATTTAAGTATTCTTAATAAAAACATATCTGCTCACTTGAATGTAGCTATAGATGTGGCTACCTAGGGCTTATAGATACTTAGATAGTAACTAGCAGGTGGTGAGATTGGCAAATGTCTACAATCACCAAAAACCAGTATATGGGGGGGGGGGGGTGGGGGGGGGGGGGGGGGGGGGGTTGTGGGGTGGGGGGTTGGGTTGGGGGGGTTTTTGGTGGGGGGTGGGGGGTGTGGTGAACCGCAAATAGACTCGGGGACATCACCAAAAGGGTGAAAAAAGCACACGAAACATCTTGATTTTCTAGAATCCTTTACCACTCAGATACGGGAATTGGTGCCACGAAAGCTTATAAATGCAAGCTTTACCTCAAAATGGTTGTTGCACCATTATACTTAGATATGAAAAGCATCTAAGGTGTTAATTAAATGCTGATTCGCAAAACAATTGTACTCAACTTAGAAAAGAAAATACTTCGAAAAATGTTTCTAACAGTATGGAATCCCAGAGATTTTCATCAGAAACTGAGGAACATGTGCAAACTGTTACTGATTTTCTAATTCAACAAGCTAACCCTGTGTGGGTCTAAGTTTAACAAAACACAACAGTCTATTTTACTGACACACAATTATATCCCATAATCTTAGTTAATTGTGGGAATTTACTCGGTTGAATTGCTGATATGAAAAATAAAAATACAGCTGAAGGAGAGAATTCAATATGGATAAGGGCATACCTTTACAAGTCTTTCAAACATGTTGTTCTGATAATATATCGATATCATAAGGTCACACAACTCCTTGGGCACTGAATGCATATTATTACTAACTTTTCTAGCCCAAATGATGTGTGCTTCTTCTGGCCTGCGGTCCTTTGCTAGAGCACGTATCAACTGGCCATAAGTTCCCATCGTAGTGCATTGCCCTTTACTTAACATCCACTTTATTATCTGGAATGAAATTTAAAAAGGGAAGGTTAAAAAAAGCCAAAACAATTACATCTGAGCAATCAGTTATATAAGATATTATTCAGATAAACTCTTTTCCCTTTTCCAAATCCCATGTACAGACAATTACTGCTTGTTTTGCACCAACAATGTGAGAAACAAAAAAAAGAATCAGCCTTCAATCTCAGCCTAAGAATTTGGTTCATGCGGATATAAGTGAATGTTTGATCCTCTCGGAATGGTGAATATAAAAAAATAGTCAAAGAGTAGGCGTAGATCCAGCGACTCATAGAACTTGGATATTGACAAAGAAACAGAGAAAATAAAATTTGCTCGTGCCTGAATAACTCTATGCCACTGGTGCTCCCTTTCAAGAGCAATCAACGTTCTCTTCAGAGAGACAGTTGGGAACTTCTGCTCTGACGCAACCCATGTATCAAGTGTGCTGTAGATAGTTTCTTTACAATCCTCGAGGTGAAGAAGCTGCAACATTGTAACGAAATTTATGCAAGTCATGATCAGTGGAAATATAGAACGTAGCTCATGATGCTTATACTAACTGTTTCAATGCGAGTAATTCATTCCATTCTCAGTTTTGTCTAGGGAGGAACCCAGTTTTCTGTTTCATTTAGTGTTTCAAAAAGCCTTGCATGATCTCCGTCCTTTACATAAGTAATACAACTGTCGTACTTACCGTGTTCATGAGAAACTTGACCTTATCTTTTCCTGACACATTCTCCCCAATCTCGCGCTTACCTATGACACTCAAATCTTTCTTTGGAAGCCCTTGCATAGCTGGATTGTCGGTTTGAACCTGAAAATAATTTACATTATTAGCATTTAAAAACCATCAACTGACAGAAATCTTGGCTTCAACACCTTAAATGCACATGGATAAGCATAAACTATATTGCAAAATGCTTAGCAATTTGAAAATTATTGTTGTGTTGTTCTTATTGAGTTATTGCTGATATTGTATATCTATAAATTAGCTACAATTCCAGTTCTAGCATTCTGTTATCAAAAATAGGTTCCAAAGACTAAGAAAGAATTTGCCTGCATAAGATGCATATACTTAACATGAGGCAACAAAATGACCACCTATTTTGAAAGCTAAGTGAGGTTGTTGTATGCAATGCTCCCTTCTAAAAATTTAATTTGTTTGAAAACAAAAAAGCAAAGGCATTTCAAAGTGACACACACTGAGGAGAGACGCTCAGAATTATATAGGAAATCATAAGCTAATCATACTACTTCTACTTCGATTCATGAAACCTTTATAGAGCAAATAAAAGTTATCAGTCTAACCTCAGCTGATGGTTTCATTTCCTTCTGAGTAGAAAGCTTTTGCCTCCAAGGTTGCACCATAGTACTGTAACAACTGCGGCAACATTGAGCAATCCAATCTACCTGTACGCAATAAACATCACAAAACCAATTCAAGTTGAACACATCACGTTCATACTGAAAGCGAAAAAACCATATAGTCCGTCCACTTGAACCCCAGTTATATACCCTGTTAATTACTATGATTTTGATTAAGAATTAAATGGGAGAAACTAATACCTCCATTGTTGAGTTGGGATTCCTGCAAATAAGCCAATTAATATTCAAAATTTGGGTCTAGGGTAATGAAAACCACATATGTAACCAAAACTGATTAAAAGTAGAAATGTGGAATAAAACGGGAAGAAATACCTAAGCAAGAAACACTGAGAAGTAGAATTAGATACGGAGGCTGACATGTTTGAAGCAATCCGCATAGAGAGTGATTTATTGAACTGAGAAATCATCCCTCTATACATTTTTTTCTTTTCTTTTCCTTCTTCTTTTTGGGTTGTTAAAAACACCTCGAGTTCAATTCCCTCTTCATTTTACTACGAACAAGTTGAGGATTTGTTTTCAGTTTCTGCGGATACTGATTATTAGGTTGGGGAATTGTACTGGGCCTTTTATTCTGGCGGTCATAATCAAGAGTCCAAGACTGCTACGATGGGCGTAAATTACAAGAAAATAAAAAAGAAAAATAGTTTGAGAAGAAACTATAGTATTTGTGACGCAAACACTCGAGATAGTAGAATTTAAAATCATTAAATAAAATTACTTTATAGCAATAGTATTTATTTAATAGTATATTTTACAATGGGGAAAGTATAAATGAACTCGAAATATTTACACATTGATAACCTTTACATCAAAAGTTTATTTAAGTTGATATGATAAGAATATGAATTCATTTTAGAGTGCCCAGTCCGTATTTTTCTGATTTCATATAAAGAAAAAACCTGTCTTTTTCTTTTGTGGACGAATTACATGTAAGTTTTCTTGTCTTTCTATCCGGGTTTAAAGGATTTGTGATATTCTTTTTTTTTTTTTTTTGTACAAAATATATTTTTCCAGATCTCAATACACCCCAACCCAATTACCCGTCATTCCAATTTCACCGATGTTGACTTCGTGCAAGAAGGTTGAGGACTGTTTGCGCTTGGATGAGTTAAAAACCCCCAACTCATCGTTCTTTCGGGAGCAGAACCCAATTCGTTGTTTCAGATGTAATGAATAAATCTTACATTTGTCGTGTATTTATGATATAAGACTCTGTAACGTAGTATTCATTACAAAAAAATTGTACCAAATTTAATATTCGGTACAAAATTTCTTATACAGATATCGTTGAACAACAAAGATGGTCCAAATAAGGCCATCTATGTTTCAACCATAAAATCCGTGCAACTCACTTTCACACCTTATCTTCTTGGTTCTTCTTTATGGCACAAACAACTTCTCATTTGATCAACAATAAGCCGAGGATTGCTTCAATAGATTGATAATCGTTGCATGTCAAAGATTTGATATTTTAACGATTAATTTGTGATGTAGAAGAGGATCGTCGATCGTCTCACATATGAAGTTGTTGTAATGGAATACAACGTTCAATATGAGAATTCCAATTTGAACCCTCATCTACATCCCTATATACACAATCCCCAAACCGTACAGATGAAGCTCGTACCTTTCATTTCCACAAAGATAATCTTTTACGTAGAGCGAACCCGGGAAAGTCACTAACTCAGTCTCGAGGGAAATATGTCCATTGCTGGATATAGGTGTGTGCTTAGATTTAAAAGGAAAAGGGCTAGAGACTCGAACATGAAGCACAAAGGGATTTTTGTGAGCGTAAACTGGGATCAAACCTGTGACCTCAGGACCATTTTGGTTATTGCAAAATATCTTTGAACACTTGTTTTTTTCTTGAACTTGATATTTTTATTGTGTAAAAACCTGTGTGTATTCATGGTTGCTGGTAGCAATTCAGGAAAGGGGAAAAGAAAGGAACATAGAGGGGAAAAAATGGAAAGCTGGGAAAAAAATATTGATTGGGAAATCTAATGCTTAAGATTGCACAAGTTAAAACAAGAAAAAGTTCATGTTCATTTATAGACGTGACACTCACAAAACTTAAAATTTTAGCGTTACAAACTATGTTATTTTTCTTTACATATTATAAGAATATAATGACACGTTGTGGACATATACAGAGGATTCAACATATTCAACGCCAAGCAATTCATTATCATTAATGTAAAAAAAAATGATGTTAAACATATTGAAAATATCGAAAAGTAAGAACATACAAATCAACGTCTTTAAGAGTACATAAATATTTAGACAATTTTAATAATTTCAATAAATGATCTTATTTATAGGATGTTACAATAACTCTCCGTTAAAAGTGTAAACGCAGTGTAATAAATAAAAATAATATAAATCTAATCAGTGAAATTAGTCAAGGATCCATTAAAATCTCAATTTTCTTGTATCATGGTCTAATGCGATTACTTTTTTTTTGATCATCAAACCATAAGTATTTCATTCCAAATAGAAACGTTTACATGATGGTTTTCAAGAATAACAAGTACATCACAATATGAAATAAATACAAAGAAAGATGCAAAATGCAAATAAATCGCGAAAATAAAGAACGATCTACAACGATAGCACCCAAGTCTTGTATTTTGAGATTGGAGAAGAAATGGTACCCGAAATTATAATTACACCATTTTGATAGATTTTCTTCTAGAAAAAGAGATGCTCCCATGATTGAGGAGTGATTTGCCCAAAAATTCTTCATATGCAACGAATAACCTGGAAGACGTAGATATATTTTTATGATGGAGAAAAACTTGATCTTACCCTGCTGAATCGCCAATGTACTTGTAACAAGATAACCAAACACGAACAAATTGTTAGAAAGAAACACTCTGAAAGTGTAGATAAAATCGCCCTTAATAGCGAAGATAAAATTCGCTCTAATAGCGAAGAAATTATTGAAAACAACGAAATAAACCTTAAATCACTAAAAACAAAGAAATCTTTGCTCAGATCTAGCCCCTGAAGGACTAGATCTGAGCAAAGGAAGAAGAAGTTGATGATTTTTTCTCTAGGTTTTGAGAGGGGGAGAGAAGAAAAAAAGGAAGAAGAAAAAAAATTTGATCCATCACTTAATGGGTAAAAATAACATTCCCTATTAATGTACACAAAGATAATGTTATTTTTATTTAACAAAAGATTTGTTAGTTTTGTAGTCTCGCGACGAGCAGCAAAACTGCAATAATTAGAAGAATGGAAAAAATTTCTCTCTTTCTCACGTTTTACGATCATTCTTTAATATTCATATTCTTCATTTCTGATTTTTACTAGAACCCAAGTGAAAAAGAGGGGGTACCAAGTACACCATCAAATTTAAATTCGGAAACATGTATAGGAAAATTTGTCATATTAAGTAGCATATATCAATGGTAAAAATCTGATACCTGATATATGAAGACAAGTTTACTTGGACGATCTCAGAAATCAATATCCAAGTAGTAACCTAGTTATAGTAGGGTAAAAACTGATTCTGCTGAAAATGGTAATTTGGGTGTGTCGGTGAGAAACGAATCTTAAACCCTAAACAAATGCACTACACAGGAGTACTTTAGATTCGAGAGTTCAATTTGTACAATACTGGCCTAAACCAAGAAATGGCCGTTCCAGGCTTGCTTCGGTCACAAAATGAAGGAGAAGGGTTGATCTTAGGGAGGGAAGCAGAGAAGGTATTGAGCTCAGAAGGATGAACTCTGTAAACTGTAGTTTTTATGACTTGTGTCGGAATGTAGAATTTTCTTGCATGGCTTCAGGGTTCATCCTTTGAAGTGTAGTTTTTATGACTTGTGTGAGAATGTAGAATTTGCTTGCATGGCGTAAGCTGTGAATTCTGGGTGATTTCTGAATACTTGCATTGATTACCAATGTTGTTGGTTGAAATAAATTGAAAATCTATTTATACAAGTCATAGTCGAACACAATGATCTCATAGGAAGTGGGAGTAGTTGAGTAATGGAGAAGTGGGGATCGTGTAAAGTGGTGAAAACCATGTCCCTACTATAAAGGGAAGATTGTTCAGTTTTTACACTCACTACTTCTATATTATCACTAATTGTCCGCCTTTCCTGACACTTTCTCATAATGGACGTATTGCACACCGCACGCTGTAAACAGCCAGACCAATACCCCGATGAACATCCCCCAGTTTATGAAATGTTTGATGTCTCGTGTATTTTAGAAAATATGGAGCAAGTTACATAGGAACGGAGAAAATCCTACATGGTAGTTGCTGAGTGGGTCTTGCTTGCAAGACCTAACTATTTCGATCAATCACGTGCAAGCTAGGCGGCAGGTAGTCATATGTGACAAGTCAAGTTGTGAGACTTTCCGCAAAAAATAGCATGCAATGCTTTTAGGTTAAATAATTAAATTATTTATCAAATCGATATTTTAAAATATCGTTTGCAATCGATGCTTGTAAAGCATCGCTTTTAAGCAAGCAGCTCAAAGTAATCGATGTGTATGAGACATCATTGTATAGAGCGTGTTTTGGTTAGTCGTTGAATCCACGGTCCTAAGAGGCGAGGCAGGCCATCTTTGAGCAACTTCCATAAGATATCCGTGTAGGTTAAAAATGAGGTGGTCGATCCTCATAGAAGAAGGATGGACGACTGTCATTATGACATCTCATTGGTCGGTCCAAATTAGATCTAAACCAGTTAAATTAGCTAGCTAAGTTGGAGGGTTGACATGATTTTCGGCAGTTATTAGTTATCGTTAAATTTGTTTAACACTTTTGTAGGCAGCGCGACTAGCCTATTTTGGCCAATGATTCGGAGCGGAGCGGGTAGGATACAAGCAATGCGATTCGTCAAGGCTAAATATGGGTCGTCGGTGATCATAGCGGCACCTCATCGGTCTCCCAAACTTGAATCTAAGACGGTCGATTTGGCCGGCTAAGTTGAACGGCCGTGATTAATTTAAGACTGTTGTGGCAGTCTTGATCTAATTAATACCTTTTCAAGCCGATCGACTAGCTTACTTTGTCTAGAAATTATGGATGTTGCCTGCGTGTTAGAAGAGTTCTGATTGGATGAAATAACAGCGGGCCCATTGGTGAATATCATGGAGTTCGTTTGGTCGTGCTTGCAAGAGCTAGAGATAGGTAAATGGATCTCGCCAATTCGTGTGGTCGTGATCAGTTTGCGACTGATCTGAACGTCCGAAATTTATTTCTTAAGAAATTAAGCACGTCGACCAGCCAACTTCCACCTTTAATTAAAAGTGTGGGATGTGACTTTGGAGCGATTTGATTGGAAGATAGGAAAGTGGGCCGGCAGACAGCAATATGGGGCATGGCTGGTCGGTGATGGGAGGCGCCGGCTGGGGCAAACTGACCGGACAAATAATATGGCCGCCACCTTTTGTTGTTGCCTTTATCTGTCGCAGTTTCCCTATATTTCTTATTTTCCAACTTTTGGTAGACTCTGATCCTACTAGTTCCATGATGAACCAATTTCCTAGTTTGTCTAGGTTTAGTGTCGGTCAATAGGGATCGAGATATTGTGCAGGCTCAGTTTAAGGCCAAAACCTAATTTTTATAATTGATAAAATTATGTCAAAAATTTGAACTTTGTGAGCTGACACAAAATCAATCAATTTTGGTGAATTTTGCACGTTGGTACAAAATCACTAATTTTTATCTCGGAGAGCAGCACAGCTTGCACGCCTCTGATTGAGTATCTTCATGCACATCTTAATGCTGGCACTTCGGGAAATTCATGCTACTCAGCTGAGAGTGAACATTAATCGTCATGCCATGTCAATATTAAGAGTTCAGCTGGGAACATAGCATAAGATGAATACTCAACAAACCCTGCATTAGTGAATAATGCAGACAAGAGCTTGAACAAAATTCATAGAACATTTGGGATTGTTGCTACATGCACCAATATTATTCTAATAAATTTCGCAAGTATTGAATTACATACTTCATACGTAAGCAGAGAGGTATAAACGCTCATCAACTTCTTGGCAGCTCTACTTCTTTGCAGAAAGCAGGCTTACAAATATGGAGTTTTACAATTTTAGCCCTGAACTAAAAACCACAATCAACATTAAGTCCTCCGCTTAGTACGTAACAGTGATATTGTTGCGGGGTATGCACTAGATGGTGAGAGATGAAAATAAAATTCATGAGATGAGTAGACAGACATTACCAAGGTAGAGGGGCCGGCTTGGTCTTTGAGCAGGACATGTTTAACGAGGCATCAAGGCAAGTTGCAATCATCTTTTTAGCATGTGTCGATTGGTTCCAGGTAGATAAGCGAATATTCTACTGATATCTTGAATCGGATCCCAAGCCTGTATGCTTGGTAGATAGAGAATCCTTTCTTTTCCCGGATCTTGTAGAGTTGCTAGATATAAAAGAAAATTTTGGATCCTACTTTTCACGCCAATCGCAGCAAAGTTATACTTTTCTTCTTTCTTCTGTTGCTAGGTAAGTGTTTCGTCTTCTCCTTTTCTCTTTTTATAACGGGTGCAAACCCTAGCTCGAATTTTCACTATGTAGTAGATATTCACAGTGATTAATAGTATTTGATTGATTTTTTTTCCAGATCATCCATCGTGCTAGTTGCTGATATAACTGCGGCTCCATACTTCCCATAGTGTATGATGGGAACTTCTTGCGGAGATTATTCTTTTAGCTCCTCAGAAAAGAATTTTAGATCCGACGAATCCACGATAACCGTGTTCGAAGAGGTATTGGCTAAAATAAATCGTCCGTCTGGTGAAGCTAGACAAGCCATACAGGGTATGTCCCTCGCACATCTGAGCATCGTTCGAGAACGCGTTCAAGCCTTCTTAGCTTCGGTCAATATGGAATAAAAGTGGAGACGTGATGAAGCATCTCAGCCGACGAGTGTCAGATACGAAAGATGTGTTGCTCGACTAAAGTGACGGAAGGTTGAGCATGAGCAGCTTTTGTATGAACATGAACTTATGGATAAACATGAATACCCTATTCATAGCGGCGTTATAATTCTCGACACTGACGCGGACGAACCTTATCGTGGGGAAAACCCTCAAAAGGCTATTGGAACAGTTTCTGAAAAGGATGTTGATATAGTTTCCGGAGAGTTTGCTGGAGAAGCTTGCGGAGAGGAAGTTGAAGCGGCTTCTGAAAAGCATGTCAGAGTAGCTTACGAAGAGGAGGTTGAAGCGTCTTCTGAAGAGGATGTCAGAGCAGCTTGCGAAGAGAAGGTTGAAGCGACTTCTGAATAGGATTGTGATGAAGAGGGCGTTAATCCTGGTGTTAATGCTGATAATTATATTTTCTACTTTGTGATTTCCTTTTGTAGATGAGCATCCTTTCCATAGTTTGTAGATGCTTTTTTGTTATTTCAGTAGCCCTGCTTCATACAGCCGGAGTCATGGCCTCTTCGAATAATTTTTTTTTTTTTTGTAAATGTTGGATGGATGAGTGAAACCTCTCGCGATTAAAGAATCCAAATCTACAAAATATCTCGTAATATTTTGAAACTTCAAATGTAACACGTCTCAGGAGAATTGTTGTAGAATCCCCAAATTCAGTGTAGTTGTGCCAAGCAGGGCTATTAAAGGCATACTTTCGCTTCTTGATCTTGTGGACGTCCTGCTCCATCGTGACATTTATTTTCTGAATTCCACGGTTGGTACTTTGACTTTTCAACTTAACCCTTCCAAATTCATTGAGATAGCACAAAAGTAGCGATAGCTGACAAGACTGGAAGGTTCGTACTTTCTTCTCATGAGAAGAGGGGTCGTCTCCACAATGATATTTAATACATGTAACCTTGGTGACAGCATCCATGAAGTAGAGAAAACAACAAAAATGGTTGAGGATTCAACCGCAAACCTGGTATTCGACTTTCCATTTGATGTTTTCCTTGCAGGCATTGGAGAATTCGATACTACTGACAAAAGTATGATCGTCACAATCATAAGGTCATCAACATGGTGAAACGTGTAAGAGGGATCTTGTTTTCAATGGCTGAGATGGGTAACATGATAAAACCAGTCCGGCGTGGGGAATGCCTTCTGACTATGCATGAAAATTTTGAATTTCACGCCCCTCGATTCTTTTGAAAAGATTAATACAGGAATTGAAAGTTGCAAGTGGTGGATGCGTTTCCTAGGAAAGATGCGCTAGCTGATTTCCCTTGAACGCTTTTATTCTCTGTTTAGGACTCTTTTTAGGGATGTTTCGGAAGATAAGAGATAATTTGATTTTCTGATTTTGAATGAGCAGACAATTGTTTTGTGAGGCTTTTAAGATTTTCTAATGATTCATGAGTAATTTTCTGAAATGAAATAATGCTTAGATTAAATGATAAGCCAAAATCCTAACTATGAATGCAAGTCAGTGCAATTCTTTTGGAGGGATTACAAATATTGCATGAAATAGAGAAACACTAGGAAAATGATGACACTATGGGCATTGAGAGGTTTGAGCCACCTCGAATGTATTACTACTCCTTCTAGTTTATCGGTACCAATGAGTTTGCAGTAGCCTCCGAGAATAATTTCTCCAACTAGGTATGGCGTACCCTCCCCTTCTGGGAAATTTGGTGATGCAGGTTGAGCACCAGCAATAATCGTTAATATCAAATCTCCAGCTTGAAAATGATTTGGGCGTTGTACAACAACTTGGTTTCTGGACTTGATCATGACAACTTCTAAACATTTGATAAAATATTGGAAAGGACCGGCGTCCCACTCGCATCGCCTAGCGACATCTGGATTGATGATTGGATCGATGATAAGCACGTGAGTGCGACACAATTATATCCATATTTATATTAGTTAGGACTCGATATTTTAGCTAATAACTCTATTTTTAGTACTTTTGTAGAAAGTACGAGCAAATCAGGTCTTACGAAGGATAAATAGCTAAAACGAGAAGCTAAATGGTATTTGCGACAAAAGTCACCGATATTCCGGTTCACGGCACAGAAGAATGAGAATCGTGTTAACAGTGGACTGTGGAGCTAACAATTTAAGTTGTCAGCAAAGCCCATGTCACGGCCAGAGAATATTGCAGCTAAGTTAAGAATTGTTACTGTGCATGCAAGCACGTGGACCCATTTGAGATTAAGAGATAGTGGGATGTGTACAGCTACTTCAGCAATATCTCGTTTTATTTGTAATAAAGAAGATTTGGAACAGGGTCAACATGTGTACAACTTCCATTTTGTTTTCATTTCTCCGAAGCAGCTGCCGGTGCTTCTAGTTCTTGCCGAGAGATTGAAATTACAGAGAAATATTAATGAGCAAAGGTAAAAGAAAGGAACACTAGTCTGTTGTCATTTTGAGCTCGAGTTGTAGCTGGAATTCCTGCGAAGAAAGATGGGGAATGGAAATGTGTAGGCTGGAGTTTATGCAGACACGGTAGTGATTGAGAAACGATCTGGAATGGGTGTGTGTTGGTTGAACGAGTGAGGAAGAGGATGCTGCTGGACGATGTTCAGTCGATGGAGTATGGCATGGTCTGTACTCGACATATATGGGAACTGTGTTTATAGTTTGAACGTGAAAGTGGAGATGGATTCCAGGGTATTATGGTTGCAACAACGAAGTGGAGATTTAGATGGAGTATGTGTTGATTTCGAAATGGGTGTTTAGTTTGGCAACATCGGTTCGTGAAGCATTTGGAGTTGGCCGTGGTTGAGTTGTTGCACTGATGTTTGCATTGCAGAGACGTAGAGATGAATATACTTGTATGGGTCTTTGGACGAGAAGGAACGTTTGGTGCAGTAGCCAGGTGAAGAAAACTCGATAAGGAGAAAAAAGGCAGTAGTGCCGGGACCTGAGTTAAGAAGTGAGTTGGCTGTTTGATCGAATGGAGATGGCTGCAGTCAGTGAAGTGGAAATGTGTGTATGAGCTGTGCAATGAAGCTGGTCCTGTAGACAGCTGGGAAAGAGCTGAAATTTGGATGGACAGAAGAACCGAGAACGGATTCGCAGCCAACGAAGTTTGTTCACTGTTGCAGCAGTGAAGTGATTGTCCGTGAATTTGGAAACTAGAATTGGTGTTTGGGCTGGGCCTGGCAACTTTGCTAGGTCTTAATCGCTGGACTTCTGGTGATCGCGGGACTGGATATAAAAACTGAACAGAAGATTCAGAAAAGGAGATCGGCGAGACAGTCGCGGCGAGAGAGTAAAGCAAAGAACAAAGGGAAGTTGCGGCTACACTGCCGTTTGGGGATACTAGGGTTTGAAGTTTCGTTACTTCCATCTCGTTTTTAATTAGCTAGCGACTGATTTTAGATTCTTTTTTGGCTTTTGAGAAAGTCATGTCTAGCTAATTCATGTTAGGGGTGAAAGGATGAACTTGTAGGTTGAATTATATATATTTTTGAATAAGGGTTTTCTATCGATTGAACTTAATGCTAATGTTTTGACTCTCTATTAATGTTTGATCTTCTAGCTAATCATGTTCTATGCCACGTATAGTCCATAGTTAAATTAGTAGAAGAACTCATTGAACTTTAGCGATAATCGATTTATGAAAATCTCTAGACTATTTATGCCATCTATACTTAGTGCTTTGGAATTCTACTTTAAGGTGAGAACAAACAATCCTTTTGATAAATCTTGTCGACAATCGTTAAATGAAATATCTTCCATGTTAATACCCTTTGTGATTGAATGCAATAATTTACCTACAACGGATTCTCGGAACCCTAACACCTTGCATCCTTGGTTTCAGTTTTATTATTTCATTTTCATTTATAAAAGTCAAAAAAAATATTATTCCTTGTTAATTCATTAGATATATTATTTACAATAATTTCCACCGCTCCTTGTGGGTTCGACCCGTACTTGCCTCTATCTACTAGTTAGACACCGTACGATTGAGGTTATCACATATAGGGTTATCCCGAAATCATATCAATCGAGTCACCTGGTCTTGACGGGATGAGAAGTGACCGGTTGTAAAATGGGTTGTTCGATAAGACTTACTTGCGTCCGGAACCTACAGACAAATGTTGTTCCACTCTCTCCAGGTAATTGTGTCACGTGTGCGAGTTGTCGATACAACAGCAAATAATCTTCAGGATTGGACGGATTATTGGAGATCCTCTCAGGTACAGACACTAGCAAAGGACATACTCCTAGATTTTCTTTGTTGTTATGCATCCATGATCGCCCCGGGACCATATCATAATTTGGGTATTCTTTAACAATATGAAACTTTGCATATGTTAGGGCATCTCCTACCTTTATTTTGAGATTAGTGTACCCGTAAGCATCTTTGAACTATCCTTCTGAGTTTTTGATCACGGTGGACAGTGAACAGCTTCTTGCTTTGAAATTCCTGCAGCCTTCAGAGTCATGATCTCGGCAATGTTAAAGTCATAGGATGCATCAATCAATGTGCTCTCGAACTTGACGCCTTTGAGGTGAGCAGTGGTTAGGAGTACCTAGTTACAAACACTAGGCGCACCCCCTTGAGAGGTTGGGGTTTAGGAGCAGCTTCCACTAAAACAATCATTTTCCTAACACAACACGATTGAGAGCTGCGAACATGTCTTGACGTAGCGCCTTGGAGAAATAAAGAATCTCACATAAATGCTCCATCATAGACTGCACAGTTTTGTGGATGAAGTCCCTAGACAACATTAAACTCCTAACAGGAAGAGGATCTCTGTGAACTCCCTCAACGCCTAGTTGAAGCTCTCCCGCGTTTACCTTGTCTTTGAAAATGCGCTTCAATTTGTTGCAGTCTTTGGTGGGGTGATTGACGAACCTATGGTAACGATAGTATTTGGGATCTTCCGTTTCTTTCTCGGTTGGTGGACGTATGTAAGAGGTAGCTTGATAGCATCATCTTGAATCCATGCCTCCAGAAGCTCAATTACATCTTCGATTGGAAATGGGATGTTCGGAGCATCCTCTCCTGTTTCTTGTTTCTGTGCAGGAGTCTTAGTCGCAGCTTTCCGAGGTTGAGCTGTCTGTTGTGCTGGTGGGGCACGTTTGCGTTGTTGTTCTGCGGTTGGAGCCTTTCTCTTTCCTCCTGCACCCACAACGCTTACAAAGGTTTGAGAATTGTATTGTTTTTTATGTGACTTTTACTTCCTCGAGTCTCACGTGCATCTTCATTCATGGTGGGCCTGGTTCTTTCCAGCAAGGCAGGTGTTGTTGTAGTCGAGCGTTTGGCAGCTTCATGGAGTTCAGAGAATGTTTGGAAGCGCAGGTTCTCCAGTAAAGCTCGATAGATAGGTACCATGTCGTTAATGCATAATTATACCAATTGTTGTTCATTCAAATTTGGATCATGACAATCCAATGCCTGAATTATGAATCTCTTGACATAATCATTTGGATGCTCATTGTTTCGCTGAAACATTCTTCCCAAATCTACCGGAGAGATTTGCTCAGACACAAAGAAATATTTCTTGTAGAAAGCGGTAACCATCTCACACCAATTAGTTATGTTGTTCGGTGCAATATTATTGTACCAGGTGTATGCTCTCCTAGTGAGTGATTTTGAGAATTCTTTCAGGTGGAGGACGTGGTTGTATTCATGTTCTCCTAGTGAATCCAAAAAACGAGAGATGTGTGCACGAGCGTTACCAGTACCGTCATAAAGGGAGAATTGAGGGGAGGAATATCCTCTTGGAAGAGGAACTCTTTGCAAATCAAGAGGGTAAATAGGTTGGTGCTGATGAATGGTTGCCGGGTTTTGCTTGCCTCGATTTTGGAGAAGTCATTCCAGGTCTCCACGCGTGACGAAATTGAATTGTTGATTTCTCTCTAACGGGCGTTCAGGAGCAACGCGAGCTTCTTCATCTATAAGGATACTCCCCGTTGAAGTTCTTGCACCAGGAGTCATGAAAGCATTCCTTGCCTGCTCCATTTGGGCTTGATGTGGATCCGGTGTAACCTTTCTGTTAGTATTTTGAGTAAAGTGAGTACCTCCTTCTGAGTTGTGGACATGTCTGTCTGTGCTTTTGCAATAAATTCCTGTCTCTCCATTAAATCGACGATGGTAATAGGAGGTTGGTTTCCTCAGGCTCCTCTAGCCTCCCGTCCTGACGGAGGAGTGGTAGTAGCTCTGGTGGTGATTGGAGGTTTCACCCTCGAAGAAACGTTAGGAAGAGTAGCAGCGGCTCTGGATCTGGTGACAGGAGGTTTCACACCATAGGGAATGTTTCCAGCGCCACTGGTGTTTGTGGTAGATGATGTAACGTCATGGGACATATTGATGGTGCTGGCAGGCGGTACATTGGTGTCAGCAGCAGGAATATTGGCGCCAGGAGTGTTGTCAGCGCCAGTGGCAACATGATTAGTTACTGATCCAGACCTATGATCCACAATTTTGAAACTGAGAAAATTGAGATAAAAATTGAGAAATTGATTTTGCAACCGAGAGATTAATCTCCCACTGTAGTCGTCAATTTGTAGTAGGGTAAAAACTGATTCTACTGAAAATGGTAATTTGGGTGTCTCGATGATAAAAGAATCTTAAACCCTAAAAAATATACTGCACATGAGTATTTTAGATTCGAGAGATCAATCTGTACAATTCTGGCTTAAACCAAGAAATGGCCATTCCAGGCTTGCTTCGGTCACAAAATGAAGGAGGAGGATTGATCTTAGGGAGGGTAGCAGAGAAGGTGTTGATATCAGAACGATGAACTCTGTAAAGTGTAGTTTTTATGACTTGTATGATAATGTAGAATTTGCTTGCAAGGTGTAAGTTGTGAATTTTGGGTGATTTCTGAATACCTGCGTTGATTACCAATGTTGTTGGTTGAAATAGATTGAAAATCTATTTATACAAGTCATAGTCGAACACACTGATATAATAGGAAGTGGGAGTAGTTGAGTAATGGAGAAGTGGGGATCGTGTAAAGTGGTGAAAACCATGTTCCTACTATAGAGGGAATACTGGTCAGTTTTACACCCACTACTTCTCTATTATCACTAACTGTCTGTCTTTCCTGACACTTTCTCATAATGGAAGTGTTGCATGCTGCACACTGTAAACCGCCAAACCAATACCCTGATGAACATCCCCCGGTTTATTACATGTTTGATGTCTCGAGTATTTTAGAAACTATGGATCAAGTTAAATAGGAACGGAGCAAATCCTACATGGTAGTTTCTAAGTGGGTCTTGCTTGCAAGACCTAAATATTTCGACCAATCACGCGCAAGCTAGGCGGCAGGTAGTCATATGTGACTAGTCAAGTCGTGAGACTTGCCGCAAAAAGTTGCATGCAATGCTTTTAGGTTAAATAATTAAATTACTTATGAAATCAATAATTATAAAATATCGTTTGGAATCAATGCTTGTAAAGCATCGCTTTTAAGAAAACAACTCAAAATAATCGATACATAAGAAGCATCGTTGTAGAAAGCGTGTTTCGATTAGTCGCGGAACCCACGGTCTTAAAAGATGAGCGGTCGGCCATCTTTGAGCAGCTGCCAGAAGATATTCTTATAGGTTAAAGATGAGGTGGTCGATCCTCATAGGAGGAGGATGTCCGGCAACTATTATGACATCTTATTGGTCGGCCCAAATTAGATCTAAATCGGTTAAATCAGCTAACCAAGTTGGAGGGTTGAGATGATTTGCGGAATTTATTGGTTATCGATAAATTTATTTAATACTTTTGTAGGCAGCGCGACTAGCCTACTTTGGCCAATGATTCGGAGCGGAGCGGGTAGGCTAGAATCAATGCGATTGGTCAAGGCCAAAGACGGGTCGCTGGTGATCATAAAGGCGGCTCACTGGTCGCCGAAACTTGAATCTAAGACGGTCAATTTGGATGGCTAAATTGAACGACCGTGATTAATTTAAGATTGTCGTGGGCGATCTTGACCTAATTAAGACCCTTTTCAAGCCGCTCAACTGGCTTATTTTGCTAGCAATTGCAGATGTTGCCTGCGTGCTATAAGAGTTCTGATTGGCTGAAATAACAGAGTTCTCGTTGGTGAATATCATGGAGTTCGTATGGTCGTGTGTGCAAGAGCTAGAGCTAGGTAATGGAGCTCGCCAATTCGTGTGGTCGTGATCAGTTTGCGACTGATCTGAACGGCCGAGATTTATTTTCTTAAAATATTAAGCACGTCGACCAGCCAACTCCCACCTTTAATTAAAAGTGTGGGTTGCGACTTTGGAGCGATTTGATTGGACGATGGAAAACAGGGGCCGACAGACAGCAATATGGGGCATGGCTGGTCGGTGATGGGAGGCGCCTGCTGGGGCAAATCGACCGGCCAAATAATATGGTCTCCCACCTTTTTCTGCTGCCTTTATATGTCGCAGTTTCCCTTTATTTCTTATTTTCCAACTTTTGGTAGGACTCTGCTCCTACTAGTTCCATGGTGAACAAATTTCCTAGTTTGTCTAGGTTTAGTGTCGACCAATAGGGATCGAGATATTCTGCAGGCTCAGTTTAGGGCCAAAACTTAATTTTTTTAAACTGATAAAATTAGGTCAAAAAATTGAAATTTGTGAGCTGACACGAAATCAATCAATTTTGGTGAATTTTGCATGTTGGTACAAAATCACTAATTTTTATCTCGGGGAGTAGCGCAGCTTGCACGCCTCTGATTGAGTATCTTCATGCACGTCTTAATGCTGGCACTTCGGGAAATTCATGCTACTTAGCTGAGAGTGAACATTAATTGTCATGTCATGTCAATATTAAGAGTTCAGATGGGAATATAGCATAGGATGAATTCAGCAAGCCCTGCATTAGTGAATAATGCAGACAAAAGCTTGAACAAAATTCATAGAACATTTGGAATTGTTGCTACATGCACCAATATTATTCTAATAAATTTCGTAAGTATTTAATTACATACTTCATACGTAAGCAGAGAGGTATAGACGCTCATCAACTTCTTGGCAGCTCTACTTTTTTGCAGAAAGCAGGATTATAAATATGGAGTTTTACAATTTTAGCTCTGAACTAAAAACCACCATCAACACTAGTATGTACCTGACTTGTTATACGAACCAAATTCCAAGTAGAATAAGTCTTGTAATATTTCTTCAAGATACAACTTCTCAAGAATAAATATTGGAGGTACTATACAGCCTTTTAGGCTTAAACACTATCCAGATTATTTATACGTACTACTTGTGATATTTTTGTTATAAAGATAAACAATATAATACAGAAAAGAAATAACACAATCCACCAGGAATTCAGTAAACGAGGATAACTGTAAAACATAAAAACTACGGGACCTAGTCCTAAATTTGAGCATCACATTGTATTAAACTACTACAGACACTAGCCTACTATCATACTTCGGACTGGAATATAGTTAATATTGAGTCGACCCTATGATTAATTTAGCTTTATTGGTACTCCTTTACGTCTCTTCGATCTCGAAAGACTACGGAACACGAATCCCCTAGCTTACATCCTTTACATGCCTATGAGTTGGTTCAACCTAAGAGAAGACTTTTATGACTATTCTTCCTCTAACAATAAGCCTATTAGACTCTGATATATTTCGATCAAGGTTTGAAAATCTGTTTGCAATAAAACAAGTCCAGCAAACCTCAAGCATCTGGAAAACTTACACTCTTATCAAAGAGAAGCCTAAATCACTATCACTCCGCAAGAACATTCTAAGCAAATCAAACCAAAAGTGATTTAGATATCATAGATAGTGATTTATTGAACTAAGTAATCATCCTTTTATACACTTTTTTTTTCTATTTCATTTTGGGTTGTTAAAAACACCTTGAATTCAATTCCCTCTTCATTTTAATACGAAGAAGTTGAGGATTCTTTTTTGTTTTCAGTTTATGCGGATACTGATTAATAGGTTGGGCATTATGAATCTGTGATTGTCTTACAGTTTTCACTAGGGACCAACCCTGGGCATTTTATTTTGGCGGTCATTATCAAGGATATAAATCAAAAAAAAATCATAAATTAGTTTGAGAATTGAATTTCAAAGTATTTTTTTAAAAGAAAAAAAATATCTTTTCTGAAGCAAACACCTAAGAGAAAAAAATCATAGATATCTTTTCTGAAGGAAACACCTAAGAGAAGTAACCGATGATAAAATTAAATATATTTATCTTATAACAATAGTATGTATTTAATATATCTCGAAATATTTACTTGTTGATAACCATGACAAAAAAAGTTTAGTTTAGTTTGATATGATATGATAAGAGCATGAAATCTTACATTCATCGTCTATTTATGGTATATAAGACTCTGTAACTTAGTATTGATTACAAAAATTTTGTATCAAACCTAATATTCGTTACAAAATTTCTTGCGATATGGTTGAACATCAAAAGATGGTCCAAATAAGACCTTCTATGTTTCAACCATAAAATTAATGTACTCAGTTTCACATCTTTGCTTCTTGGTTCTCCTTTATGGCATAAAAACTTCTCCTTTAATCATCAATAAGCCGAAAATTGCGTCAATAGAATGATAATCATTGCGTGTCAACGATTAGTTGTTTTAACGATTAACTTGTGATGTAGAAGAGGGTCGTCGATCGTCTCACATATGATGTTGTTGCAATAGAATACAAAATCCAATATGAGAATGTCAATTTGAACCCTCATCTACATCCATATATTCAAAATCCCCAAGGCGTACAAATGAAGCTCGTACCTTTCATCTCCACAAAGATAATTTTTTACCTAACTGAAAATGCGGGGGTACCAAAATATGTTAGAGCATTGCTCGGTTGAACCCACCAAGCGTTGGTATGTCAAGTTTGGTTGTCATATTTTAGTGAATCAAAATCCATTTAAAGAGTCGCTTGATTATTTACCAGAGTCAACTTCATATAGGTTAGCTTTAAAGTATTAGGATTTGATACTTACACGTATCACATGAAGACTTGAAGATGTGAAGAAGTATGGAGCTACAACGACAACAATCATCCTTACTCTTGAGGTTAGTAGTATTTGACTTGAACTGTTTCATTCCCTAACGTATCTTTTAAGTCATGCATATTGAAAACGAAACTGCGAAGCTGTGTATGAAACTCTAGATATACATAGTATTAAGGAATACAATACGAGGTTTAGTACTTAACCATTAAACTTTGTATATAAGACATCGAAATAATAGTTTAAATGATATTGTGATTATGTATGGGTGTGAGTGAAGATTTCATCCTAGGAAACAATGTTTTTACATTAGTTTAAAGAAAGTAAGTTCACAAACTTGTTTGTGGATCGAAAGGGAAATCGCTAGGCATATTGGTAATGTTATTCATTGCAAATCTATTTTGAACTACCAATATGCGTGATGTGTATAACCTATCATAAACTTGTTTATATGGCTGGTAAAACTATTCATGGATGCCTAACTTAAGTTATTGGTATAACTTTTATTAGTTAAATCGCTCTTAAGTAATCACTCAAGATGGTATGGTCGATACCTTGTAAATAGCAACTTTTATTAGTGAAAGGGGAACCGATCCTAGTAAGAGGTGCAGGTAAATTTGCAGGAGGGGAATCGATCCCTGTAAGAGGTGCCACAAGTTATTAGTGTGAGGGGAACCGATCCTATGAACATGTGCAACAAGTTATTGGAAGTGAGGGGAACCGATCTTATGCACATGTGCACCAAATTACAGGTAGTTACCATAAGTATGTGGGGAACCGATCCTAGTACCTAATCAACTGATTTTTGGTAACTAGTGTGACTATGCACAGTACTCACATGGAGGTAGAACCGAAACTTGTTTTGGTAAAACAGTGATACCCATGATTGGTGATTTGATAGGATAATCAATCACATGGTTCTTGGAAGTCGAATGCATTTCGTTTCCAAGATTGTAAGTATGAAAGAGGACTTACAAAGGAAGGATATCATCATTCTTTGAACACTGGTTGTAACTATTATCATTATTTGTTCAAAGATATTCCTTGATAGCTAAGGAGAATCCTAGGATCGAAATTAATTGAGAATCTTTTTTATTAAAGGTTTCTTGGTTTTTATATGGTATTTAATTTCCAGCAATTAAATACATATCTTTAGAAAAAAAATAATTAGTAATTTGCATTTACTGATTATAGATTTTTCTAGTGGAATTTCGGTCAATATTTGGACAGAGCATTTTCAGGAATTATGAAAACCGTTTTTGTGTTTATTGCATATCTTTGAGAATATTCGGTTTTGGAAATTCCTTGGTGTCCAAACTTCCTTGTCTATAAATACTGAAGTTTGAAATTCTAACAAACTAATCCTCAGAGCCAGCAAAACTACCTCAGTTGTGTTGTTACTGGTGGAGCCGCCTATTCGGAGAAGAAAGTACCCTAATTAGGCGAAGTCTGTTACAGCCTCTCAGTTTAAAGACTTCTTTGGGATTCAGTAGATCTATTAGTACCGTTGCTGGGAAACTAGATAATTGCGGTTTATTATTAGTTTTCGATTGATTTGATTGACTAGATTGCACCTAGTTTTTGTATGCTTGCGAATCTTCTCTTCAGATATAAGATTCACTCAAACTAGATCAAAGTTTCGACGGGGATCTTTAGACTGTTTGTAGATCTAAAGACGTATTGTGATAATCCAACGTTAACAGACTCCGTTCTGTGTGTGATTGATCACAAGAAATTCAAGTTGGTTGTGTGCAGGTGTTTATTGAAGATCAAAGAAGATTTGAAGACAAGAAGACTTTTTGGGTTCATAATCTTTGGTGTACACAATACTTGTTTCGGCTGGAAAGGGATCCGACTATAATCAGATTTATCCTTGTGATAATCGTGATTGATTAGTTGTGTAGATCGGCATCAATACACTTATTTGTGATTAATCGTATTGATTGCTTTAGGCTTACAATCACTTTGGTGATTGGTAAGAAAGAGATCTAAGGACCCGACAAAGGTGTTTATGTGTTAAACAAGAGAGCCTTTGTCAAACTCATATCACGTTGCTTGAAAAGAGTTGTTACCGAACAGATTTGTCGTTCCTTTACTGTTTGGAATACGAACCAAAAGAATTGTTCCAAGTGCGTGACTTATTACAAGTTGGAGGTGCAGGGATACTGAGGAAAGTAGGTGAACTATAGGTTTAGTTGCTTGGTCTCAACTATATGAAGTTAGTTTATATTTTGTATAGCGGATTAATTATGAGAGTATTCAATCTGGACTAGGTCCCGGGGTTTTTCTGCATTTGTGGTTTCCTCGTTAACAAAACCTTGTTGTGTCTTTTACTTTCTATTTCCGCAATTATAATTGTTCTTATTATAATTAGAAGTAAAATACACAAACGTTAATTCCCATTTACTTGATAGATAATCCTATAGTGTTTGGTTAAGTCCGAACCTATTATCATGTAAACATACTTCGTTGTTGTATTGTCTCGATCTCGTATCCATAGACGATCAACCGATTAGTTGTATTGTCTCGAAACAGTCCATAAACAATCACTTTCGGAAAGAAGGGACTTATAGGTGGAAAAGTTTTAGATTGAGGTATATTTGGGTACCCTCGTCTTTTCAAAATACACCACCAACTTATTCTTAGGAAACCTGTATGGACTAAACTCAAATACAATTCTGAGAGTTGCAACTTAATGAATCTCGATCAGGAATTATATGAAGAGTTTAAATCCTTTTCCCTCACAATCAATATGTATTTGGAAACTAGTATGTGAACCTGATTATCTCGTGAGAGTTCTTGGACGATTCCAAAGATCAATATCCAAGACCAATCAAATGGTATCCAACAATTACGATGAACGTTTCTGCTTTGATTGATTTAAGTACAACCTGTGATATTTCAATTATAAAGATAAACAATACATTGTAAAAAATAAATAGCACAGACACCAAAATTTTGTTAACGAGGAAAGCGCAAATGCAGAAAAACCCCGGTACCTAGTCCAGATTTGAACATCAAACTGTATTAAGTCGCTATAGATACTAGACTACGTACTATCAGAACTTTGGACTGGAATGTAGTTGAGACCGAATCTACCGTCACAACGATTCAGTTACAGTCGCGCTCCTTACGCCTCTTGAATCTCGCAAGACTCCGCACAATTGATTCCCTTAGCTGACGTCCTTTACAGCCTAAGAGCTGCTTCAACTCAATTGAAGACTTTAAACCAATCTGCCTCCCACAGATAAGATAATATGAGATTTCTGTTTTGATCAAAGATCAAGGTGAGATAGAAAATCGATTGCAATAGACAAAGTCTAGCAAACCTCAAAATCCGGTACTTAGGACTCCCGAAGAGTATCCTAGATTATTATTCACCTCACAAGTAATTCCTACTCCGATTTCAACTAAGAATCGTTCTCGAGGAATATACTTGTGGAAACTGCAAATGCAGAAAAACCCCGGGACCTATTCCAGTTTTAAATACTCTCAGAATTAAACCGTTATACAAAAGCTAATACCAACTTCGTATAGTTGAGACCAAGAAGACTCCCAGAGCTACTTAGTTCCCTCAGTATCCCTGCACTTTCGACTTATAGAGTCATGCACGTGAATAGCAAGTCCGTTGGATCCTATTCTAAACAGCAAAGGAAGAATCTGTTTGGTAACCACTCTAATCAGTCTTGCTACAAGATTTAGATGATTTGTTGACAAAGGCTCTTCCGTTTAATCTAATAAACTCCTTTTTATGGTTAGATCAATCTATCCAATAACTACCAAAGTAATCAAGTTTAGATTCGCACTCAATAAAAATAAATATCAAAAGAGATATATTGAGAATGCCGATCTCACTCAACTAATCAATCGAATAAATTCGATTCTAGTTGGATCCTAGTCGATCAAGGTTTGTGCACACAATTCACAAGATACGAAAACTAATAGGAAATCTTTTTCGTCTTCAAATATTCTTTAATCTTGAATAACCTGAACAACACCACTTGAGTCTCTTGTGATCAATCACGCACAGAACGGAGTCTGTTAACAATAGATTATCACAAGATGTCTTTAGATCTACAAACAGTTCTAAAGATCCCGCCGATACTCTGATCAAGTTTGAGTGAATCTTATATCATAAGAGAAGATTCTCAAGAATAAACAAACTAGGTGCAATCAAAGTTTCAACAACCATTAGTCAATCAAATCAATCGAAAAATAATAACACTGAAATTATCTAGTTTCCCACCAATGGTACTCGTAGAGCTTCTTGATCCCACAGAAGTCTATAAACGAGCGGTCGTAAGAGATTTCACCTAATTAGGATACTTTCCTCTCCGAATATACGTATCCACCAGAAACAACAAGAAATGAAGTTTTCCTGGATCTTAGGATAGTTTTCTAGAAATGAAAACTTAGGTATTTATAGACCAAGGATGTTTGGATACCAAGGAATTTCCAAAACCGAAAATATTCTGAAGATATGCAATGAATAACAAAATTCGGTTCTCATAATTCCAATAAATGTTTGTCCAATATTTCCGAAATCTCTCAATAGAAAATCTCCAACTAGTAAATGCATATTACTAATTTTTATTTTCTAGAGATACGCATTAATTGCTGGTAATTAATGTATATAAAATCAAAAACCTTAATTAGAAGATTCTTAATTTATTTCGGCACAGGATCACCTTGAGTACTAAAGAATATCTTTGAAAAATAAATGATAAGAGTTACTGCTCGTATTCAAAGTATGTTGACATCTTTTCATTGCAAATCCTTATTTCATATTTACATGGATTTGCATTCTTGGAACCGGTTATACCGCTGTTGCAAACAAGTTTAGAATTGGTTTGCCAGTTTTCCAAGACTACCATGTGATTTTTCAAATACCAAATCACATACATGGGTTCAATAGGTTCTAACAATCACTAGGATCGGTTATAACTAAATATGGAAAAACTTGTGATCGGTCACACCAGTCACTAGGATCGGTTACACCAGTTACAAGTATTAGTTACATCTACACATGGTATTACTTATGGTCGTTCATAACAGTTGTAAGAGCATTGGTCGGTTGAACCCACCAAGCGTTGGTATGTCAAGTTTGGTTGTCATATTTTAGTGAATCGAAACTCATGTTAAGAGTCGCTTGATTATGTACTAGAGTCAACTTCGTATAGGTTAGCTTAAAAGAATAAGGATAATGAGACTTTACAAGTATTGCGAAGACTTGGAGATGTGAAGAAGCAAGGAGCTAAAACGACAACATCATCCTTCCACTTGAGGTTAGTGATATTTGACTTGAACTGTATCATTCCCTAACGCATCTTTCAAGTCGTGCATATTGAAAACAAAACTGCGAAGCATGATTGAACTCCAGATAGACATTGTATTAAGGAACACAATACGAGGTTTATTGCTTAACCATTAAACTTTGTAGATAAGACATCCACGTAATCGTTTAAATGCTATTGTGATTATGTATGGGTATGAGGTGAGGATTTCATCCTAGGGAACAATGTTTTTCATGTGTTCTAAGAAGTAAATTCATGAACTTGGTTTGTGAATCGAAAAGGAAATCGCCAGGTGTTATTGGTATTGTTATTCATTGCATATCTTGTGAACAACCAATATGTGTGATTAATAAAAAAACGGGGGTCTAACAACACCACCCAATATTTCACTTATCAATCTGTATGGAAAAACTCGAATATACTTTTAAGAGAATCAACAAGACTCAATCAATTAAAAGTATATCAACGAGTTTATATCTCTCTTCTTGATTTGATTTACTCAAGCAGGAACTGCGAGTTCTAATCAAATGCAAGGAATAACTTGGATGGTACCAAAGACCAATATCCAAGGATCAATCAATGACAATCAACAACCAAAGGTTGGATTACTCTAATTGATAATCTAACGCACAACCTGTATTATTTCAATTATAAAGATAAAACAATATAATGCGGAGATTGAAATAACACAGACACCAGAAATTTTGTTAACGAGGAAACCGCAAATGCAAAAAAAAAAAACGGGACCTAGTCCAGATTGAACACACACTGTATTAAGCCGCTACAGACACTAGCCTACTCCAAGCTAACTTCGGTCTGGACTGTAGTTTAACCCCAATCAGTCTCCCACCGATCCAAGGTACAGTTGTACTCCATACGCCTATGATCTCAGCAGGATACTGCACACTTGATTCCCTTAGCTGATCTCACCCACAACTAAGAGTTGCGACGACCCAAAATCGCAGGCTTTGCCAATAAACAAATCTGTCTCATACATACAAGTTTATCAAAGGATCAATCTGTCTCCCACAGATAAACCATAAAGGTTTTGTTCCATCTTTTCATAATAATCAAGGTGAACAGGAACCAATTGATAATCCGGTCTTATATTCCCGAAGAACAGCATAGAGTTATCAATCACCTCACAACAATCTTAATCGTATGGTAGCGAAAGAAGATGTTGCGGAATCACAAACAATGAGACGAAGATGTTTATGACTACTTTTTATATCTTTCCTATCGGAGATATCAATCTCAAGCCAATCAATCTGATTGTACTCGTACGATAGAAGATGCAAGATCAGATCATACAACTACGATAAAAGTAGTATCGGTCTGGCTTCACAATCCCAATGAAGTCTTTAAGTTGTTAACCTGGTTTTAGAAGAAGAAAACCAAAGGTTAAAGGAGAAGCGACTCTAGCACGCAAACTAGTATCACATGTAAGGTGTGGGGATTAGTTTTGCACAATACTAGATGTCTCCTTTATATAGTCTTTCAAATCAGGGTTTGCAATTAAGTTACCTTGGTAACAAAGCAATCAATATCCACCGTTAGATGAAAACCTGATTTAGATTCAAGCTAATAGTTCTCAATTGTTAGATCGAAAATTTAGCTTGTTACACACACTTGACAATGCACGTTTCTAGGTTTGTTAGCCGTACCCAAACGTATGCACTTTTTGGTTCAATAATAGTTAACCAAAAGGTTAGCCATATGAGCATTTCATATCAACCATGTTATTCTTCACCATAACTAGTTCAAATGACTTCAAGATGAACTAGTTAGAGAGTTGTTGAATTGCAAGGAAATCCCATGTACTACACAAGACACAATTGAAGCAAAGATGATTTGATTCACTTGTATCGGTTCATGAACTTTTATATCCGCGGTTTGCAAACTGCATTCCTTAGTCTTTTTAAGTTTAAGTTCAGAAATCATCTTCAGATATATAACCTTCTCAAGTTCGCAGACTAGGTTCGCAGACTTAAGTTACCGGGCAGAGTTTACAAACTCCAGCAGAAATCTCGGGAATGAGAACTTCACCGGTTCGCGGACTGGGTTCACGGACTGAGTTCGTGGACTTAGTTTCACGCAAGTAGTTTGTCAACTCTAGCAGAAATTCTCGGGTTTGAGAACTTCGGCAGTTCGCGGACTTGGCTCACGCCATTCTTTCGGTTCTCTTGATCAACAAAGTTCTCAAACTTTGGTTCAAGGAATAGGACTTATACATAAATGTGTTTCCACAACAATGCTTATGTCCACCATTGGTTATGTAATCTAAACTCTCATTTCAATCATTGAAACATTCTTAGAGGACGTTACATAATTGTTACACCATTTCTCGTCAAAGCAATTTTCAAGATGATTCAAACATATCATGACTTTCGTCACTAGGTAAAGATACACTTGATCGAAACGAAAAGCTTACCAACACATATTTCGAGATATATATAGGCGAGGTATCCTCGGCTCGAAACACCAAATGTGTATAATCCAAGTCTATATATATAGCATACGACTTCTTGTCTCAAAGAGTAGGATATAGAGTAAATAGACTTTTGAGTGATAGATAAGTTCAAGTCTTCACATACCTTTTTGTCGAGAAGTTCCACCGGTTCCTTGAGTAGTTCTTCTACTTGTATGATGAATCGTCATGAAGTCCTTGAGCTCAACTACACTTTCTATCCTAGTCCGAGACCTAGCTATAATAGACTAGAAATCAAGACTTATAGTTTTGATCACTAACATTGACAAACATGCTTGAGATAGCAACGCATGCGAGTTCGACCGACCAATGATCTAACAATTAGTATAACCGTTCATTAATTTTTTGTGTTCTTGGTAAAACTATTTACAAAGGCCTGACTTATGTATTGGTATGACTTTTATTAGTGAAACCGATCTTAAGTGATCACCTGTGATGGTATGATCGAGTTTGTGATTTTATGTCTGACCAAATCTGGGTAAAGGGGAACCGATCCTAGTAAGAGGTGAAGTACATCACAAAGGGAAATCGATCCCTGTATGAGGTGCAACAAGTTTATAGCAGAAAGGGTAACCGATCCTATGGACATGTGCAACACATTTTTAGGCAAAGGGGAACAGATCGTATGGACATGTGCAACATATAAGTTAGATACCATATATATGTGGGTAACCGATCCTAGTACCTAGTCAACCGAATTTTGGAAATCTAGTGTTACTAAGCACAATACTCACATGGAGGTAGAACCGAAACTTGTTTTGGTAGAACCGTTACACCCATGTTTTCTGATTGAATGTTCTTTGATCAATCACATAGTTCTTGAAAGTCAGATGAACCAATTCCAAACTTGTTTGGAAGTGTGGCAAATCGGTTTCAAGGTTGTAAGTATGAAAGAGGACTTACAAAGTAAGGATGTCGACATACTTTGAACACGTGCTGTGAATGTTAATATTTAATTGTTCAAAGTTATTCCTTAACAGCTAAGGGAAGAGAATCCCAGAATCGAAACATAAATAAGTTAAGAATCTTTTAATTAAGGTTATTAATTTCATTTTTAGGAAAATAAGAATTAGTAATGTGCATTTACTAATTAGAGATTTCGATCATTATTTTTGGACAGAGCATTTCCAAGAAATTATGGAAACCGAATTTGTGCTTTAATTAATATCTTGAGAGTATTTTAGGTTTTGGAAATTACTTGGTGTCCAAACTTCCTTGTCTATAAATATTGAAGTTTGCATTTCTAGCAAACTAATCCTTCGTAACAGCAAACTACCTCTTGTTGTGCTGCTACTTGTGAAGCCGCCTATTCGGAGAGGAGAGTAACCTAATTAGGGGAAATCTCTTACCGCCGCTCGTTTTAAAAGTCTTCTTTGGGATTGAGAAGATCTATTAGTACCGTTGGTGGGAACTAGATAATTGCGGTTTATCTTTTGTTTTCAATTGATTTGATTGAAAGATGGTGGTTGAAGTTTGATTGCACCTAGTTTGTTTATGCTTGAGGATCTTCTCTTTTGATATAAGATTCACTCAAACTAGTTCAGAGTTTCGACGGGGATCTTTAGACTGTTTTTATATCTAAAGACGATCTTGTGATAATCCATTGTTAACAGACTTCTTTCTGTACGTGATTGATCACAAGAGATTCAAGTTGTTGTGTGCAGGTATTTATTGAAGATCTAAGAAGATTTGAAGACAAAGAAGATATTGAAGATTTCTGATTTGGGGTTCATAATCTTTGGTGTGTACAATACTTGTTTCGGTAAAAAGAGGATCCAACTATAATCGGTTTTATCCTTGTGATAGAATTGGATTGATTAGCTGAGTAGAACGGCATCAACACAACTCTTTGGATTAAGAGTGTTGTTTGCAAAATCTTAACGATTACTTCGGTAATTGAACATAAGATAGATCTAAGAACCTGACGAAAGAGTTTATGTTAAGATAAACAGAAGAGCCTTTGTCCGACTCATATCACTTGGTTGAAGAGAGTTGATACCAAACAGATTTGTTTTTCCTTTACTGTTTGGAATACGGACCAAAATAATTGTTCCAAGTACGTGACTTATTCATAAGTTGGAGGCGTGGGAATACAGACAGAACTAGGTGAACTATAGGTTTAGTTGCTTGGTCTCAACAATACGAAGTTAGGTTATTTTGTATAGCGGCTTAATCCTGAGAGTATTCAATTCTGGACAAGGTACCGGAGTTTTTCTGCATTTGCGGTTTCCTCGTTAACAAAATGTTGTTGTGTCATTTACTTTTATTTTCTGCATTATAGTTGTTTTATTATAACTAAAGTAAATTACACAAAAAGTTAATTCTTATTTACTTGATAAGTGTGGTCCCACTGTGTTTGGTTAAGTCTGAACCTTTTTATCAAGTATACATACTTTGTTGTTGTATTGTCTCGATCTCGTATCCATAGACGATCACACGAAGCGTGAACCGATTAGTTGCATTGTCTCGACTCAGTCCATAGACAATCACTTTCGGAGAAAGGACTTATAGGTAGGAAAAGTTTTAGATTGAGATATATTTGGGTACCCTCGTCTTTTCACCAGTTACCAGGACCGGTTACACCAATTAAAAGGATCAATTACACACATACACTCATGATCGGTCACACCAGTTACAAGGATCGATCATACCATCACATGGTGATTAGTTAGGATCGGTTACACCAATTAACAAAAATCAGTCATACCAAATCATAAGTTAGGCATTGTGATTGGTTATTCCAAGATACATAACCTGAGTTAAGATCAGTTCCACCATCTCACACATATTGGTTATCCAAAATATTGAAATGAATAGCCGGACTAATAAGCCTAATGATTTCCCTTTCGATTCACAAAACAAGTTCATGAATATACTTCCTTTAAACAAACGTAAAACATTGTTTCATAGGATGAAATCTTCACCATAACCCATAACCCATAATCATAACAATATATATAAGATTATGTTGATGTCATATCTAGGAAGTTCAAAAGATAAGCGTTATACTTCGTAGTCTAATTCTCAAATACTATGACCATACTATTATGATCATGTCACATCACTAGAGTATTATAGTATGTACGATATATACATCTTCGCGGTTATGTTTTCAATATGCACGATTTGAAAGATACGTTAGGAATGATACAAGTTCAAGTCAGTATTACTAACCTCAATTGGAAGGATGATGTCTGCGTTGTATTTCGTTACTTCTTCGCATTCTTCAGGTCTTCGGAGTAATACTTTTATGTCTCAACATTCCTAGACTTTCTAGTCTAACCTAAACGAAGTTGACTCTAGTATTTAATCAAGCGACTCTAGATGAATTTTGATACTAAAATATGACAACCAAACTTGATATATCAAGGCTTGGTGAGTTCAACCGAGCTATGCTCTAACAGAAATCATAGGTACACCCAAGTACCTAACATAAAGAATTCTTTCATTGCAACCAACACAAACCAGGATCTTCTTCACCTCTTCCTCCTGCATACTAGAGTGATATAGATCAGTATTTTGCACACTCACCTACGAACCAGTGCAAGCACTGAACTGCTGCAACACCAAGTTAACAACCTCAGCAGCTTCAGTTCAACCCTTGAAAAACACAAAAAGACATCATCTTCAAAGCAAAGATGAGTCGAACTGGTGTATTTACATTTAGGATGAAAACCATAATTCTTAAAAATAACTTGTTGTTGTTGAAGTAGAGCACCAAATACACCTCAAGTATATCTTTTAAGCACATCTAAGAGCTCATTTATCCCTGTAATAGTTCCTCACTAATTTATGCGCCAAGGTAATACTATCATGTACTGATCTACCAGAAATGAGTGCGGATTGATTGTAGCTAATCAAACCCATCATAACAGACTTCATCCTCAAAGCCAAATTTTTCATAATGCACTTTTTAAATAATATCACAACAAGATATTGGTATAAAATCACTTATAGAAGAAGGATTTTCACACTTGGTTACAAGCGTAACGAAAGTACTATTTACCTCCTTAAGCAACTTCCTTTATTGGAGAAATTCAATATTGCAGCAACATAATCCTCATCAATAATAACCCAAGCAAATTGGAAGAAAAGACTTTGAAGAATCAATAGTGGGCAAGGAAAACACCACATCTCTGATCACAGGAGTAACCAACTTCTCACCTTCCTCCTACTGAATAAGTTTCTCAAATTTAATTAAATTCATAACAACCTATGTATTACCAATTCCGGAAACATCATTAAATAACCCTTGAAGAAATCAATACCTTTTCCAACAATTGGTTTATCCTCTGGCTTATCACCATTCCTATCATTAAGGACAAGGATGGTATCTCTAGACCTTTTTTCCTTGATAGAGTTATGAAAAAAAAATCTAACATTGGAATCACCAACATTCACCCATTTAACTCTGGTCTTCTGCTTCGCCACCGATTCATCATTATCTAGATAGTCTGGCATATGAATTGACAGCCTCCCTCTCAGTTCTGTACGATCAATACACAAATGTCTTTTTTGCAACTTGAGTTGTAGAGTATCTAATTGTTTGCGGGTAAAAAAAACCTACTGGTTTTCTGGTAAAGATTGGTAAAGAGGGCAAGACAATGTACTGTACGGGAGTACTTTGAGTTCGAGACTAAACTATAGAACCCTGGCCTAAACCAAAACAATGGTCTTTCCAGGTTCAATTCGGTCACAAGAGGAGGAGAAGGGTCGGTCTATAGAGAGGGAAGCTGAGAATGTGTGAAGATCAGTAGAGATTGACCGATTGATGATGTGATGTGTTGAACTGTTTTGAAGATGAATTTTCTGTATAGACGAGAGGAATTCTCTATGAATATTTGATAACGATTTGATCTGTTGAACTCCTAATTATTCCTCCTAGGATATTTTGATGGGCATATATAAAAATACAGATCAATAAACCACAAATCATCGAAAAATTGATAGCGCTTACTATTTGTAGCTAATAAAATTTTCTTGGTATATTTATACAGGTGAGAGGAACGATGGCTGAAGGATCATGTGTTGGAACACATCCAGGCTATGGTGAACATACTTCTTCACCAAAAATCAAACCTAAACTGTTTGCAATGCATCCAAACGTACTGATGAATGTGATAACGATCTCCTTTATCTTCAACGGAAGATTTGTTTGATTAATTCTTTGACTCAACTTAGATATAATCGATCTTAATTTTTTACGTTTCGTTTTTGGGTTCACGCGTGTTGGTTTTCTCCAACTTTTATTCCAGTATCAAAAGGCTCCCTGGGAATCTGAAGAGGAAACTAAAACTTTGCAGAGTTACCATAATTCCTTGCAACAAAAACGTTATATTGATGGTAGTATGGATGTCATTGGTGAGTTCCTATTTGGAACAATCGAGAAGGCTTTGAGTGTGATGAAAGTTGTAAGGCCAGTTGGACAACCGGTTGTTGATGAATGAAGCTGTTACACGAAAATGGTAGGATATCTTCTTAAACTCGTCTTAAATTGAATGGTATGCTTCAATATGAAAATTTGAACACATATGTGAAAATTTGAGGAAAATTTTCGCCTTATGGACTGAAATATACGCGTAACATAACAAAAATGTGCAATGCGGGTATTGAACCAGAGGATTTGGCCAAAGCTGCAGCCTATGCTTGTGCTACCATCGGTAAGGAACCTCTGCATCCCGAAATCCCTTGAGGAACCGTAAAACTCAATAATATATCAAAACTCATGGTCTGAGAAAACGAAAAGAAATTAGAATTTTACAACTTCGTTGTTGCTTTGTCTTTGTATAAGTAAAATGGTTCTGGTTGTTATTCGACTTCTTCCTTACTCGAACTATTTTTCTTGTTACATTAAAAGTACAGTACATCAAGAATTTAATCAATTTATAAGTAAATGTTCTTCTGTTGCTAGTAACATTTTAGAGGAGGGTAACTGGTCTTTTAATTTTAAAAGAAGATCGATGAACCTTGAGGTGAATCAATTTGCATCATTGTGCTTTATATTGGCTGTACACCTCCTACTCTAGATGGTAACCCTGGCACCAGAAGATGGTCCTTTATGCAAAACTCTACATGAATGACTAATTGAGATTCCTTACTTTTTTTATCTGGAATCCAAACATTCCTCCAAAAGGTTGTCGTCTTCATGTGGTGCTACATTCACGGTAAGCTAAACCCTAGGCCAAACACTATGATAAGCGATTTCTCTTTGCTATAACTTAATTACAGGGACAACTTCTACGGTCTTCTGTATCGCTTAAATGTAACGGTATCCCTTAACTACACTTTAAAGTTGACCAGATCTAATACGGGTTGTAGTTAAGGGAAGTCACACTGAAACTCAGTTTCCATGGAAAAAATTTCCGTGTCATTTTCAACGAATACTTATTTCGGTTTGGTAATTTCAAATTTACTCTCACTTTTAGTTCTTTTATTTTACTAAATCTCCCTTTTTCCTATTATATTTCCATTTTTTTCTTTTAAAACGTTTTTACCCATAAATAATATTTACGGAAATTGGAAAAATCCCCCGATACGAAGTGCAATGTTGGAAATCTGCCAACGTTGAAAATAGTTGGAAAACTGCCCCTGCCGTTAACATTGCCATCCAACCCAGTTAAGTCACATGTGCCAGGCCACCAGAACCACCGCCGCCAATACCTGAATTTGGAACCCCGAACCCTAAATTTTGGATGGTATATTTGTCTTTTTTTCACGCGTGTGGACTCGCACATGTGATTTAACTGGGTTTTTGACGGAATGGAGCATTTTTTATAAATGTTGGGTCAGATTTCCAACAATTGCATCCGGTATCGGGACATTTTTCCCATTTTCCCTAATATTTATCTAAACCCGTGGAAAAAATAATTGGATAAAAAAGAAAAAAACCATGTTGTTTAGCTAAAGGATGACGTTGCGCATAATGAGATTTTTCTTTTTGAAGCATGCATAATGAGATTGGCCTAGACCCATTTTTCTTAGCTTCAAATAAGCTGTAGCTAAGAGTAATCGTTCGCCATATTGCTTGGCCTTATGATATAATAATATCGAGAAAAGGTGTTACTCTTTATACCCTTTATAACTCCTGCATTTTGTGTGATGTTGCAAATGAGACTGCAGATCACCTTCTGTTGCATTGCAAGGTGGCTTTCCAAGTTTGGTTTATACTTACTCCTTCCTCATTGTCCTGGTGCTTTCATAAGTCAATGATACCTTAGCAAAATGTTGGCACTTTGATTCTAGGAAAAAGAACTCTGGAACGTAGTCCCTGTTGACAAATCAAAAATAGATCGACGTGGCTCAGTCTGGAGCCAAGAGGTGGAACAGCAAACTGCAAAAGCATCAGGTCCTATCGATTTTCTTAGAATACCATGAGAACACACCCTAGTATTAGTACTACCGGGATGTTGTTGTAGTCCACCAACATTACCAAAATAATCTTGTACTGTACATCATTACTCCTCGAACAGTATAATGTTCAATATTTTTATATTGTCAGTCAATTTGAATCAAGTCATCGATGCCACAACCTAACTTATTTGATCATTTAACCCGATACGCATTGCTAAGATACTCAACGTTAACAGTGGATTTCTACTTGAAATAAAAGCTTTTTGCCATCTCAAACCTAACCATCTTTTCTTCCTTGTTCTTGTTCTTTTTCTTTTTCTTTCGATACCAAAGTCACACAAGTTCGGAACCTTGTCCCTTGCAACTTTCAAAAGGCACCATTTAGCCATCTCAAAGGAAGTAGCTTTCTGTTCTCTTACCTTTTTGACTTAGTCCTCGTACTCCTTTGTGCACATTTGCCACCTAGATGCAACCCACCAACAGTTCAAGCCAGCATTCAAAATAGTCAATTCATATACATGTTGCATGATTGATGCATCAAAAATTGAAATGGTCTCTTTCTTCTCATCTTCAACCCAAACACAATATCTTGATATAAATCTAAACTCAAAGATTCACCAACAGTAATCGTTCCGAGTTTAAAAACTTTCATAAAGGATGGGCCAGAAATCAGATGTGCTCTTGATTCATCTGCTCCATCACCTACACGTCATCCTAACAACTCAGGCGCCTGCAACTGCATTGCAAGTAATTTGAATGCAGACACTTTTTAAAGCGGCAGATACAACAAGAGAAAGAGTCGAACCAATTTGAGTCATGTAGCCATAGATTACATTATGTAAAGTGTAAACCATATAAATGAAGTAGGTTGTTTACAAAATTTGAAGTACTGAAGTACAGCAGGCTCAAAATGCACCTCTGTGGGAAGAAAAAAGTATTAGTAGCACAACCTCAGCAATTTATGTCGTGCCTTTCGAATATTTGAAGGAAAACAAAACAAAAGAGACAACCAACTGTGTTAGCATCGTCATGAACACAACTATACCCAAAAACAACAGTCCATTTTCCCATTTCTACTAGACTGTTAATGTAATTGTGTGCCCAAAGGATAAAAAGATTACTCAGCTGAAACCATGGTTAGACTGGAAACTGCCTTTCTTCATTCTTACCAGGGAAGAGAGAAATCAAGTAGTATTTAAAAACTATGAGGTTGTTCCTTGTGACACATTTCATCATGTTCTATTTGCATCTTTTTTCGAACTTGAGCAGATGTGGAGGTCTCCAGAGGTGATTTACAGTGGTTCTGCAATTCCAAAAATCGATCTACATTGAAATTCTGTCTCTTGTATAGTTTCCTTTGCCTAGATAAGAAAAGCCTCTTCATCAAATCCTGGTATGTTGGATCCCTCGATGTGAATAAGAAGTAAGCGTAACCTACAACTAAGCCAGTTGTAGTAGTGAAGAATGCAATAGGTTCCATTACATCCCATGAGAATTCCCAGAATGTGAGTCGGAAAAAGAGGCCAACTTGTAGCACAGAGAAACCTAGTCCTGACCACAGTATACGCTGTACTTGCTTGTGAGCCAAAACATCAATATCTTCCTTCTCTTTCTGCAGCTTCTTTAGTTCATCCCTCCTTGGATCATCTTCAGGTGCCAAAGCAAGAGGAACTGCCCGTCTCACCAAATCTACAACCTTCAAACGAAACAGATATGATATTTCAGAAACCCGTGGAGTACAGAACAGGATTTTGACAAAAGAACAAACAAAAATGGCTTAAAGAACAAGAGGTTACAAACGAAATAACACACCCAATCATCTTTAGTCATAAATTACAATGAACGGTTCAGAGCAAAAGTTCGAAAGCTTTAACTAAAATTTGACGACAAGATGGCATGTATGAAAATCGTCACCAAATTGCCAATGGTTGCGACACTAACGATTGAGGCAGTAAAGTCAAGCTTTCGACTCCTTAAAGATCAGAACTACATCAACATTGATCAGGGATCTCAAATTTCTTTATTGACCTAATAAGAGGGAACTTATGGCTGGTTTAAACTGTTTTAAAATATTGAAATATGATAACCCTAGTCGTCAATGGGGAACCTGCAATGATCAAGAAGACTTGAACCATACTTACTGGAGAATAGATTATTGATTCCCATTTATAAACAGAATCTTTGATGGACACCAACTAGCCAATCCATCTCTAGATCCAACAAACTAATAGCCTTTCAAATTTACGGCTTCGAGCAAAACACTGCAATTGTAATAGCCTTTCAACAAAATGCTATCCTTCCCTTTTTCTCGAAGTTTATTCCTTCTGATCCCCATAAGACAATGGAGTACGGTCAAACACATCACCTCATCTGCCAGACTGTTCTTGGGAGGGCAGCCGATACTTCCTATGGCTAACACGTGTGCACCCAACCCAGCAGGATATACAGTAATCATGCCTAATGTGTTTTCTGAATTCGTATTACTTTCTATATAACGATTTTACAGCTCTTAGTGAATCCTGTTCATTGGACATGCCTTTTAAAGATCGTCAACACATGAACAACCAAAACACTTTTAAAGATCATCAACACATTAACAACCAAAACAATTTAGCCTAGTTAAAAACAAATATATGTATCATTTGTTGTGAAATTGTCTCCTCCCATAACTTCCTTTCCTAAATTGAATCTTTGCTGAAATTATCAGTTTAATTTAACCTTTTAAATCACAAATTGGCATTACAAGATAGAACCATTTTAGGCAAAAAATTACAGAAAACCTACATAAGCACATACAAAAATACAAAATTATGATGGATGAGATCCTAGATATGAAAGATGAAATGATGGAGAACATACATACATAACCTGCTTCCATTTCCAAACCCTTTCAAGGGTTTTTCTTCTTTATTTTGAGAACCCATAGCCCCACAGAGAAAAAAATACAAACAGGAATACCACAAAAACATTCAGCAAAAGCTACAAAACCAAATACGAAGGTTCAAATCCAAAAGGACCAAAACAACTACACCCTAAAATTCATCAATACACAAACAAACATTCATCATACTCAACCAAAATTACAAAAGAGATAGAAATAGAAAAACATACCTTATCAGGATGAAGATAGACTTTATCTCTAAAAAGAAGAATAACACCAGCTTCATCAAGAACACGAGCAAACGCAGCAGCTTCATCATAAGATCTAGCAACACCCATACTTTCACAAGCCCTAAGTAAATCACTATACCCAATCACTTCTTCCTGTTCCATACCAAGTTTCCTTTTCAGTGATTCTACATTAACTAATCTCATCAATTTCTTTGCTTCTGTAAACGATATTGCATCTTTCCCATCTTTCCCACCTTTTTCACCTCCTTCAAATTCAATCCCAACTCCAGAAACTTTCGTAGAGCTGTTATCATCTTGACCAGAAAACCCAGCTTCCGTCCCTGATGAAAAAAATCTCGACGACGAAAATGGACGAACAAAACAACTCACATTATGTTCAATCAACCTAAAACCCTTGCAAATTGATTCCTTCTTCTCATAGTTCCTCACTGTTGATGATAATAAACTTCTTTTCAACAAAATTAAACCTGATGATTTCCACATTTTCTTCGATCACAACTAATATTCAAAAATTAAGCTGGTTTTAATCTGTTTTGTCATCCATTTTAGGTAGAGGTTGAGAGAGGTTTTCTGCCCTAGTTTTAATGAAAAGAGATTTTTCTGGTTTTGTGTGTAGGATTTCTGGTTTTCGTACGATGAAAGAGAGGATTATTTCCTTCTCTCTTGCTTTTCTACTATTTTAGTGGCGAATTTGAGGGAGACGGATTGAAGGACAAAAGCGTCTGTTAACTTGAGGGTTTTTTTTTTGAAAGCGCAAATGGTACTTAACGACGCGTTAACGGATGTAACTTTTTCGTTTGTGGCTTCTTGCTTGGTTGTTATAGCAAAATGTTTAGGTCGTTTTTTAGCAATAGGACCGGGACAAAAAATGGTAGCTGCTTGCTACGTTCCTTCAATGTCTTTACCGGACTAAACGTTTTTTTTGTTTTAAATAAAAAAAAATGAAATGGAAATGATGGACTTTATATATCACTTACCTGACACCGTCAAAGAAATCAGAATCTTAGTAACGAGATTAAATGTTGTTGTGGATTAGGGTGTGGACTCTGAGTAGGGCTGCACATGGGCGGGTATGGGCGGGTATAAGCTAAAACCAACCTCGCACCCACAGACTGCGGTTTTTTTTTTTCATAACCAACCCCGCACCCACAAACAGCGGGCGGGTTTTGTTATCCGCCCGCTACGGGTTGGGCGGGTACGGGTTTAAACGGGTTTAAACCCGCTTTATATTCAAGTATTTAGAGTAACTTCTATTCTCCTTGATTAAGTGAGAAAAAAAAAAACCAAAACCCCCAAAATATTCATATCTAGGAAGTTCACAGATGAAGATTAAGTGTTGAATCTGTTGATTTTTCGATTGTTGTCGATTTCTGGTGAAGATTCGAAGTTGTTGTTGTCGATTTCTGGTGAAGATTTCTGGTAATTGTCGTTCGTAGGTGAAGAAGAAGAACTGAGGAGGAAGAAGAGGAGAGGCCGAACAGAGAGAAGAGTGTAGAAAGTGAATGAGGGTTATCAGTTATCCTATCTACTAGTATTAGGGTTTCATAATGGACGACTAGGATTAGTTTTATCTAATGGTATATAATCTGCGGGTTTTTTGGGCGGGTATTAGCTTAAACCAACCTCGCACCCACAGACAACGGGTTTTTTTTTCATAACCAACCCCGCACCCACAACGGGCGGATATGGATTAAAAACCCACGGATTTAACGGGTACGGGTGGGTTTGGGTATCGTGGGTGGGTCTTGTGCAGCCCTAGCTCTGAGAATCCCACGATTCCCACCAAAAAATGTAAGTGATCAATTTTGGATATCAGTCGCTCGGTCAGTAACTCTGAATTTTGGACCAATAAATGCACATGAGGATTAGGTAAAAATGTTTGTTGTTGGTGTCAGCTTGAGATAATTATTGATGAAAATGTATATTATTCTAGAATACTGGTAGGTGAAAACTTTGAAATCAACCTATATTTCCCATTACGAGTAATAATTTATTTTTAAATTTCATTTTCAAATGCGGATGGGTATAGGCTATAAAAAGGAACTTGATTAAAACATGAAAGGGAGAATTTATAAAGTACCCCCGTTTTATTGATCTCGTTTTTCTGTTATCCCTGTTTTTTAGAAATTTTCTAAAGTGCCCCAACTATTTAGTTTTTCATCCTAGTTAGTCAACACTAGTTTACTTTCTTTAAAGTTTATTTCTTTACCCTTTACTTGTTAGTACGTTTACCTTCTACATCATTTTTTCAATTTATCGAGCTCGGTTCAGGATCGTGTCATCATTTTCAGGTTCGTTTCATCATTTCCTAAAAGGGTTCATCATTCCCAAGTGTCTTGGGGTTTTTGGTTGGTGGAGAATCAATCTTCTACAATATTTTTCCGGTTAGTCGAGCCCGGTTCAGGGTCGTTACACCACTTTCAGGTTCGTCGAGCCTAGTTCAAGATCGTTACACCCTCTTTCAGGATCGTCGAATCATTATCCTCTCTACCAAGGAGATGTAGTTCAGGGGTAAATAGGACTTTTAATAGGAAAGATAACTGCCACCTAACACTTAACTAGATGGAATTTGCCTTTTGAATAAAACGGGGTATTTTAGAAAAGTTATAGAAAACTGGGGTATTTTTAAAGTGTACATTTCAAAACAGGAGTACTTTATCAAATATCCTAACATGAAAAAAACAACAGGTCTGACGGATGCCTTTGGCAAGAATAATAACAGAGGATAGCGGTGCAAGAATCAAGATATATCTGCTGAGCTGGATCTTTGTTAATTAAGAAACCTGCACTTGTGTTAATCAGGGATTTTAATCAATAATTAATCATTCTATTCATTTACTCCCTCGGTACCACATATATATAGGCGGAGGGATCAATTCTTTTAAATTAAGAAATTTTTTATTTATTTTATACATTTTATGTTTTTTCCTGTTTTACCCTTAATTATATTTTTAATGTTAGAGACATATACTCAATTGTGGTTATTTCCAAACAAATAAACAGGGATAATATAAATAAAAAACCGTTTTGAAATTTGGACTCCGCCTATATAGTGGTACAAGGAAAAATAGAAATTCCGCCTATATTTATAGGTACGGAGGGAGTATTTGATTAGATTAACATATGATTAACACAACAACCGGATTATCTTAATCTTTTTTCAATTTAATTAATGGTGGCGCAGTCACTTACAGCTTGATAACGACTTTAATAGTAGAAGTTTAGAACCATGATTAACATTCCAAAACCTACCATTCAAAAACTGCAATTCAAACTCCTCCTGAATATAGATTGCGTTAAAGGTAGAGAACTACATTCTTCTTATTTTTATTTTTTTTTGTAAGAGTGTCCATGACCCTAATGCCTAATGATAAGGAGTCGAGAGATTAAGTACTGCCACGTAAGATACACGACACAAGTACTCGTAATGAGATGCCGCCATGAGCTTAGATGACAAAGTCAAACAAATTACGATGCAATGACTCCCGCATATTGGTCTAAATATTTCCACAAATATTTGGAGTGACTTTTGCTACATTTTATTTAAAATATTTTGGTTGATGGCATTGGCCTTTTCCAAGTCGTATCATGTTAACTGTTAAGTGATAACAATTGTCTGATCCACGCCTTTCGGATCCTTGGCCTTTTGGGTTGGATTACTTCGAGAATTAAAAAGTACAGAAAATCAAGTCAATAAGGAGAGACAACCTATAAGAAAAGGCTTTCGGTTTGATGATGAGGCGGGAGAGGTGGATTAGGCGGGCGCCATGGGTGTATCAATTTGGACCACTCCCACCTGAAGTTGATACGGGCCACTAGTAGAACTAAGCATCAAGTTTGGACCCAGGGGAGGAGCCGTGGAGCCTGGAGGCGCTTAAATTCACCTAGGCAAATCTTATCTTTCTTTTCTTGTTTAGTCGTAGGAAAGTCTCATCATTGCTTGTTTTGGTTAACGAGTTTTCGCAGAAGTTGGGATTATATTATGCCTACTTACGCACGTTATTTCTCACCCTTGAAAAGGTAGATGAACGATTCGTCCGGCTCTTGAATAACCTTTTGCCTCCTTCAACTTTCTAGTGCACCAACATTCAAAGACTTCATCTTGGTGGGATTAATGTTGACGATAATTTTGGCATGTTTTTACTGTTCCGTCAACTTGAAACAAGATATCTTACCTTTTGGGGTTTTTGTCCCCATACTATAATGTTTTGATGACCAGACAATGTTTTGACTGCAGCGGAAGTAGGCCTCGTATTCCCATGGTCAAGATTGCTTAGGTCCAGGAGCAGGGTAACAGTGGATGTCGACAGGGAGTGAGATAACAGTATTTACTATTTGTTTTCTGATTTCCGAATCCATAAAAAATTAGAGAATCCGCTAAAAGTTCATGAGAATACGCACAGCAAAGGGTTCTACTACCTTTTTCTTTTTTTGTTTTTCAAACTTCAAACCCCGTTCGATAATTCACAGTGTAGAGTAAATGATACTCAACTACTCAAGTAATCAACTTACTCCACTTCTTTTAAAAGAAAATGACGAAATTATGTACTTCTTCTATTATCTTCCTATATCATGCAACGGATGTAAATCTTTGGGCCAATTATAAAATAGTCCTACTTTTTGTAATTCGGTTACAAAATGATCACACTTTTGAAATTGGTTTACAAAATAGTCATGTTCCATCCGAAATAACTATTTGGAAAAAAAACGGTGTTGGTTATCACCAAAATACCCTCTTTTTAACTCAGCTACTACTAACCATGGTTAAACTATCACATGTGGTAGCTGCTGACGTGTACCGACATTGACATGTGGCATCTTCTGAAGGGGCAACTCTGACACGTGGCATCTTCTGATGTGGCTTGGCTACAAGTCGTTCCTAGTGTTGCAGTTTGCTGCAAGCTGGTGAGGATTTGTTGTGGTAGTCAAAATTGAGCCGCTAGTGGTGTGCCCTTGCTATTGTTGAGGTTGCGAACCGGCCAGTTGCTCTTATATGGATGATGTGCATTTGAATTGGTGATGCTGTGAACGTTTATGAAGTGTTGAAACTGATGCGAATTGATGGGTTATGCACTGGAACGGTGGTATGGATTTGGTGGTATGCTAGTGGAGATGTAATTTGGTTTGGGAAAAACAATGATGGTGGCTGGTGGTTTTAGATGGTGGCTGACATTTCTATACTCGTTTCCTTCCTCGAGCTTGCCATAAATCTGAGTCCCTTTTGTTATGCTTGTCTCCATATTCTCGACCAACCTCCTGGCATCATCAGCATTGCTACCATCATCGTTCCCCTTCGCCTGTAATAAATAAAATTAATACAACCTAACTGTACAATGCCCACAACCCAGAAAAGAGGAACCAACACGAACTTTGAAATAAAAACATCATACCAAGGTTTGATTCTTTACCATGCCAACAACGAACTCCCGAACTTCTGTTTACTCCTCAATGTGGTCACACCAGATGTGTGCTCTGGCCATTCTCACCAGCAACCTCCTGCACAGAGAACAACACATTAACTGCAATTCAAATCAGAAAGCAACTCATTCACCGTAAACCTAGTACATTCACTTTGACAGTGCACCACCTGCCTGTATCTTCTCAGCTCAAAGACATCAATGAACATCCACTATTTCATTGTAAACCTAGTACATTCATCTAGTCCCTATAACCTGCACTGCAACAACAAACACATCATCATATCATTTTTGCAACCACCATCAACTTGAACTGCAGCTGCAACCCAATAAAACCATCTGCATTTTCTCTTTATTGCAACATCACCACTGGCACATATCCATTCACCAGATCACCACTGCTTCAATCCATTCAAACAACCATTCAAACAGCAATCACCAACAACAACATCAAATCAATTCCATAAACCCTATCCAGAACCCATTCATGTCGCTTCACCTTCAGCTCCTGTATTGCAACTTCATCACCAGATTCATAAACCATTGTATAGCACAACTCCATCTCCATCAAAGAATCTAACATTATTTGTTTCACTTCCTTCAACCCTAAAACTTCTTACTGGGTTCTTCACATATTTCCTGCATAGAGACATAATAAAATTCAATACACAAATAAAAAACAAATGAAATAACCAATTGATTGTTATTAGGATTTACGAAAAAGGCAATGAAAATACCCAATTTTCACTCACTTTTTAGAGTTTATGAAAAAAATCCCCAAAATCGAAAATTAGGGTTTCTGAAATCTAATATGAAATTGACTGAAACAGGTTTTGATTACCAACCTCATGATGTTCGCGTACATTGTGACGATATCTTTTAAGAAACCCACCAGATGGAACAACCAGTCACCTTTCTGCTTGAAAATCTTTAGAAAATATCACTATATATGGATCAAAATCACACACACGAACTACATAATCTATTAGGGTATGTTTGCAATGAAAACCACTCGAAATCTTTCTTCGTCTCTCAATAATCAGAGAATCACCATTTTTCCAGAGAGAGTTTAGAGAGAGATAAGGCGGAGAAGAAGATGGAGTCGAAAAATGAAAACCCTAAGTTTTCTTATTTGACCAAATCTATCCATCTGTATTTCCTCGAGTTCCGTCAACCGCTCGATGTAGGGTGCAAGATGTAATTAATCCTGGCCGCACAGGTTATTCTCTAGATTGATACTAACCCGATCTACGGTATCTGATGAAAGATGCTCCGGTTAGGGACAGATCGGTAAATGGCCGCCTGATTTTAACTCTGATCCGGTGGGTCCCATCGAGTTAACACCCCTTTTAACGAAAGTGTGACTCTTTTGTTAATGGATTGTAACACTAGAATGATTTTGCAAATCGGGTGCTAATACTGGAACTATTTTATACATTTCCCAAAATCTTTCACCATCTAGATGACTTGTATGAGCATAATGGAGGAAAAGGAATCACACTCCATTAAAAAGTAAATTAGCTTTGTAGTTTTGTTTTTTCTCGGATTATAAACAACGGATACCAAAACCACTATAAAGAACGAGCCATTCGATATGCCTATAGCTTTTGTAGTGTTGTTCAAATTAGGCTCTTTGAATTGAAAGCCATGTGTTTTCTTTATGGAAGTGCTCAGAGAGGTAGTTTCGAAACATGTACCTAGCCATCTAACCCCACCCTGAGGTGTAAATTGGGTCGGGCTAGCACGTTTATGGCACAACACAACACGTTAAAATTTGAGCACAGCACGGCACAGCACGTGACGACACAACACGGGCACAACACGTTAGTTTAATGTGATGTGTTGTGCCCGACAAATAGGCACATCAGCACAGCACGCGGCACAACACAACACGGTTAAAAGCACAACACAACACGACACAACACGGTTAAAAGCACATTACATGTAAAGCATGTGAAGCACGGCCTATTAGTCAATCCCCTTATTATTTAACGATCCATCACCTAAAACCAAACCACGTAGCTAGTTTCAGTAGGAAAGTAACAACATGTAGCTAGTTTCAATACTCCCGTTATCATGCAGTTACCTAGGCACAACCCTATGTTTGACTAGTATTACAAGGGAAAAGTTTAAGATCTGTGATGTTTCAAGAGATTTCATGCATTTTTTGGTGATGAAGTGTTTGTGATTTTGATTTTAGAATGCGAACATGAAGTGGTTGTTAAAATGTTTAATTTGCATTTTTGTTTTGGTTTCATCTAAACATATTATGTTCCTGTTTGGTCTTCCAGATATGGTGTTCTTCAAACAAGATGAAGTCTTCAATGGCATACTTAGGATCTGAGGAGCTTGTTCTCTGCTGAATATTTGTTTTGTATTTTTTTTTTCTGTTTACTTAGTAGGATATATCCAGTTCCTTAACTTGTAAGCTGGACTAGCGGTTCACCAATCAGACTTGTGCGCTGCTTATGTTTTTTTATCTTAATATATATAATTGTTTTGGTATATTGTGCATAGCACGTGTGCCGGCACGGCACAACACGCGAATAAACGTGTGCGGAGCTTTTGACTAATAAAGCACATCCCAGCCCAGCCCAGCACATTTAAATTGTTGGCACATCCCAGCACAACACGTAGCACGCTAAACACGTGACTTCATGGCTGGGCCGGGCCGGCACGTTTTGCACCGCAAAAAGTGGCTCTCCTCTTCTTTTCCCATACCACATATTCATGTATGGGTGTTGGACAAGCCAAAACCACACCAACAACATCCCGCACTAGCCAGACCATGTTGATTGTAGATATGAATCACACTGGACCGGACAACAGTAAAAATTTATCGCTGTTTGGTATGCGGCCAGTCGACCTCTTTTGTGACCGGGTATACAGAAGCTGGGAGTCCGGGACCAGGATAGGTTCCAAGAAAGTCGCTGTTAGGGTTTTATCCTTTGTTTTGTGAGCTAGGACCATAAAAACAAAATCCTTAAAGATTCAAACGTCGCATTCTGTAGTCGGAAAATAGTGTTTTTAGCTGCAAACAGATTCAACAAGTTGGAAATGCGAGATATTCATTGTCGACTTTTTAGTGGATGTAATAACCTGCTTATGCTTTCGTTACCACCATCTCCAAAACTCCCCTCGAAAGAATTTCCGGCGTAAATGCTGAATCCTGGTGCTCCACTATTTAATATAAATCGTAAACTATCAAGAAATCAGAGTGGCGCACCGGAAGCGTGTGGGCCCATAACCCACAGGTCCCAGGATTGAAACCTGGCTCTGATACAGAGAAAGGCTTCTGCATTGGTTTTTTTTTTCTTTTTCTTCCAGGATCTAAGAATGTGAACCTCCACTATCCAGCTAGTATGGCATGTATGGAAATATTTGGCTCTGATACAGAGAAAGGCTTTGCTAGTTTTTTTTTCTTTTCCAGGATCTAAAAATGTTAACCTCCTCTATCTAGCTAAGTAAGAAGATGGCATGTATGGAAATGTTTGAATACAGGGTGCATAGTTTATACAAATGTTTGCAATATATCTATATAAATACCAAAACCAAACTTGATATTACTGCAATAAGGGATTGGACTCCTGAAACTACTTAAAATGAGCAGCAACGCCATCCTCTAATTTCTGTATCTTTATCCCTTAATTCAGTGTCACCAAACAAAATATTTTAAGAATTCTCATCGAAAGCAGAAACAACCAAGAGAAACAAACACTTCTTGATTTGTGGCAACCACGTCTGTCTGTCTACACAAGTCAATTCTTTCTGATTTTTAATTTTTGTTGACATCACATATTTGACAAAGTATTTTGAATTACTATTTGAACCAAAACCTAATTTTCAATGATACTGGAATGGATCATACAGCGAGTGGAAAGTAAATATTAAACTACGAGAATAGACAACTGAGACTAAAGAAACACCCCTTCATTCCATTTGTTGAATCTAAAGTTTTTTACATTTGTTGCTAAGGACCTAAATATTTGACGTATAGGGAGGGGCTTAACATGCTTTGGTGGATGAAGATGTTTTCATTGACTGTGACTGTGTCTTGCTTTTGATAAAGTCTTGATCAAGCCTTTAAGGATTTTCCAGAACCAATAAGCGTTCATCACTGACAAAACTGGTGGAACCGCAAACAAGCTGTAGAAGCCCAATGGAAAAATCTCTTTTACCTGTCAAAACATCACCAAACCAAAGATAAATACACGCAGCTGAAGATTATTGTTATTTGCACCATGGATTGGGGAGAGTGAGCAGCCAATCCGTGTTGTACTATATATGCATTCATCTAAGACTACCCCAGATCATTTTACTGATGTCAGATATGTATAGGCAGATCAAAATAAAAAACCAGAGCTATATAATCTAGTCCACCGTATGAAATTGCCTGGTTGACTCACAGAGAGGGAAAACAAGGTAAGTTACAGATGCATCATTTCTTGAAGGATTGACTCAAATGACTTAAAGTGGTGAATGCCAGACTGGTTTAGTTCTTCAATCAGGCAAACATTATAATCATGACAGACTTGCGAGTTACAAACTCTTACGATTTATAATTTTTGGACTAATTCTTCGTATATATCCGCAGGTTTCTTTGCGGTTTATGCATGCATATAAATGTCACAAAAATGCATTCCTGGTCAACTTTAATCATTGTATAAGATTGCAGAGCTTTACTTTGAAGAATGTACTCTAGAACTTCTAAATATTTACCTCGTCAAAATGGAGAAACATGTGGACGAAGAGATAGATGAACAGAAAGATCCTTCCAACCTGATGTCAAACAAACTTGCTAGAGTCAAATATCGATCATGCCACTACAAAGATCTTTATGACAACTGCAAACTGAGGTATAAAAACTTCAAAGACCGCATATACTTGCATCCGTCAATATGAGAAGGAAAGGAAATGTAAAGCAATGTGAGGGAACACCCACCAACTTCAATAGTAGAACTTAAAGTTAAGGTTTTATATGCAAAACATTTCGTTAACTCTATTTAGAATAATCGCACTAAAAACATAGTATTCCCTAAGAGGGTAAAGAGTACCAGCCAAGACAGGAACATAGCACTGCCATTAAACATGTAGAGTTTAGAGCCCTTTTGTCCAGCCAAATCCAAGTACCTGACAAATTTGGTTGATAAGGCAACAATAAATTGGTGAACATGATCATTGTAAAAGTGAAGCATACCAAGTTAGGTTATCGAAATTTACCATCTTAAATTGACTAATGGAGTCGTGCATTCTGAAAATAGAACCATCAATATGTATATTTGTCCTTCGCCACTTATAAGTGAGAGAAGGATCGAAAACATGGAGAGTCCATGATGCAGAACCTGAGCAAGAGAATTATGAGATAACTGTAGAAAAAAGTGACCAGCGAGTCATAACTTAGCCTAAACGGCCAAGTTAGAACATTATCAAGCCATATTCATTGCCCAAGTAAACTTTGGGTTAGCTCAGCCTTGTCGAGTTCAGGAAATATAATATGATTGTTAAAATGTCAATAGAGGTGCTTGTATACTTACATATTCCAAACCACCTAAAGCTGGAAAGAGCCAGAGTATCATCGACAAGTCCGTGACGAAGTATCCAATCGAGATCTGTATGAAAGGTGGTCAGTATCCAACAAGTGAAAACCAGACTAGACTCTGTAAGATAACTTTATGGACGTTCAGGATACATTAAGGCCAGGTTTCCTCCTCTCTTTTGCATCAGTCTCATGATCCATGGACATAATTCATAATCATGTACGACAGTAGAAAAGAGAAATGACACAGAAGGAAAGCAGAGGTCGCTATCCTAACACAAACCTAACTTCAAAAAACCAAATTTAACCATTATACAGTAGTCAACCGCGAAACCCTGTCCTGTACATTAAGGTGGATGACTATGGTTACTCAAATAATTAAAAGGATACAGATGATAGTAAAGCTAAAGACTCGCAGGTAACATACAATAACTCCATAAAACAAGTAAGAATTTGAATCAGGAAGGTTTCTCTATGAAAGATAGTACATACCCCGAGTATGGTATTAGACAGAGTAGAATTTCTCTTCACAATTGATACATCAGAAGAACCATCAACAAAAAGATCCGAAAAGAGCACAAGATAGAAAGCAGCAATGGTAACGACAAACGCATGGAATGTAGAGAAACCCCTGCGTGCCATAAAATATAAACATCATAGTTTATTTGAAAGAGTTCAGTGACTGGGCTGTTGAGAATAAATGCATTCAAGTTCATAAGAGAAATATTACCTGTTCTTCCATTCAATCTTATGTGCTTTGCTTAGACCGCTATAACCTTTAAACAGTAACAAGCTAACCAAACCTGTAACTTCATAGACCTTCAAAAAAGAAAGTTTATGATTTCAGCAATCAAACCAGGAACTATAAGGAATTGCTTGCATAGTTCTTTCAACTAAAGTACAACAATATTGGACTGTCAAATACTTGTTCTAACCACATCAAACAACCGAAGGAAGTACAGATGTTGTTTTTAACTAACAATATGAACTTCATTGGTCATAACAGCAATAAAGGGACATTTCCAGCAACATTACTAATCCTCAACCGCAATTTGGGAGCATATTAGGTAACAATCTTGGTTAGTTATCCATCACAAAAAGATAACAACCATAAATTCCATAATTGTTTGTTCTCAGTAAGTTGAAAGAACATTAAAACTAGAGGTGATGTTGCATCTGCAAGGAGAAATAATAGTTCCACTCTTCAATCATAATGACTACAGCATTTCATTCAACCGATTTTTTCACAAGAAAGAATTTCATGAACTGAAACTCACAACAGCTGGATAATGTATGATAAAATAAACACCAAATTTTGTTGGGGTTAAACTGACATGTTCTTAGCATTCCCCCACAATATTCTAAACAATGCTTAGGATTGAACCCCAACAAAGAAATTTTCCCCGGTTTCAAGCTGTACACCATGTGTAGCTATGAAAACCCCGAGAGCACAAAGAATCTAGTAATCGAAACTGTAATGTAGTATGCTAAAGAATGCGAGAGTTTACTTACAATCTTGCACATGATGATGCCAGCCAACATAGAAACAGCCAACAGATAATCCCACCTTGAAGAGACAGAATCTCTTAAAGAAATCACATCCATTTTCTTTCGCTAGCAAGATTACTGATATCTATCTATAACAAACAAGCGACATAATCAGAACCCAAACTCAAAATTTGGGTAACTAATTGAAAACAGGTGAAAAAATTGACCTACTAAAACATTTCAGAAACAAATAAATTGACCTATTAAAGGTAATATCTACAATACGAAACTTAATACCAACCCAAATATAGCAAAACCAAATTGTTTTAGACTTAATTAACAGGAGAAAGAGGAAATACCAAAACTCTTAAGAACCCTCAACAGGAAGGAGAACACTCAACAGGAAGGAAATAGTGTATAAGAAAACTCCTTAGATACCCAGAAATTAAAAGGTATGGAAAAGATGAATAGTAGAATTATACCTTTGTTTCTAGAACTTTCCCGGAAACAGAGCACAGTGAGATAGCGAGAGAACCAGACAAACCGGGGATTGGGTAAAGGGCGTAATGGGATTAAAAAAAGATTCGCGTGAAAAACTTCAGAGGATATGGAAGCACACAGAGAAGAAGAAAATCAAAAACAGAAGAATAATAATGGAGAAGAAGAAAACGATAGCAGAGAAAGAGAAAGGAAGGAAACTGATTCTGATAATTTAAGAGAGAGACAGCTTCTTATTTGGGATAATCAAACTATTTTAAATAACAATAATATTACTCTGTTTCTTGTTTAGATTAAGATTAGAATAAAATTCCATAATTTAATTGTGGGTCAAGTCAGAAAAGAGATTTACCCTAAGTTTTTCGATGAAGAGAGGAATATGGGCTTAGACAATAATACTATGAGCTAGACCCACTAAATTAAATGCTTCAGCTACTTACTGACCAAAAAGATAGAAAACTAAGGTGCTATTTTGCGTTTCCTCCCTTGTCAAGATCGCTAATTAGCGTTTTCTCCTCAAAAAGATTGAAATTAGTGTTTCCTTCCATCGTTAAGTTTTCCATCCATTGCCCGGTTATATGAATCAGCACTTGTGCACGCGTGGCATAAATGGTACACGTGTTTTGTGATTTTCCCAGAATACCCTCAACTAAAACATAATAGATCTCACACACCAAGCTGAGTCGGGTACCAACAGTTGATCGTAATTCTAAGCCATACAACTAGGTCGTATTCACTTATCCTTTCTCTTCTCAACAACACCAGGAGTCACCTCTGCCCTAGCTGCTGCTGTCGGAAACCATGGTCTCAGTGTTGGAATGGCATAGAGATTAGAGTAGAGAGTGAAAAACATGATGAAGAAAAGAGATTATATTATGATTCTCAAGATACAATATTCACTGATCTATGACATATTTATACATAGAATTTACAGACATAACTGACTCGTAATTGATCCTAGATACTTATCCTAAAAACTGTCTCCTAACCAACTCATATTTCAACATCCTCCCTTAAATTGGACGTGTACCAAACGTACAATTTAAAACTCAAACCATACTTGATTTAGGCGAGGTATCCGGTTGAACAACTTACTTGCAGAGCATGCATATGAACCATTCCTTGATGCTTTCAAGTATGTCATCTACCCAGCATGCCAGAACTATGGTTCTCTTACGATGGCTTGTTGGATGACATGAAATGATCCTGCTCCACTTACATAATTTTCGACTGCGGACTTCACTTTTTGATATACCTAAGCTCTCATAGGTGTAACATCAAAGACTTTCGGATGATTTGCAAATCATCCGAACACGCGACAATCATTATAGGAAGGCCAACATACTATTACACAAAATACATTCATATATACAAATAATCAATACATGTACAAAATATAAATAAGAGGGTTTCCATAATACTTTCCATCCATTAATAAAACATAATCTGCTGATCATGAAATCTTGAATGCAACTCTAAAAATACCATCATGATCTTCTGAACATTAAACCAAAAATGCAACCAGAACCTAATCATCATTCTTTTTTTCGGAAGCAATCATAAAACTTTTGTCTTTTAACTTAGAACTTGCAAACAATATAATCATTCCTGTCAATTGCGATTGACAAGAAACTTCAATTTTCAACTTCTGTAAATACCGTCTAATTTCTCTCTTTGACACCATTAAACAAACTAAACACTACTTTTTTTCTTTTCTTTTCAGGGTACGAAAACCATTTGATTTTCACTGCAACTCTTTAGTCTAATCTTTAACTTGTCCCTCTCTACCCTAGCTCTGATATCACTGTTGGAATGGCATAGAGATTAGAGTAGAGAGTGAAAAACATGATGAAGAACAGAGATTATATTTATGATTCTCAAGATACAATATTCACTGATCTATGACATATTTGTACATAGAATTTACAGACATAACATGCCCGTAACTGATCCTAGATACTTATCCTAAAAACAGTCTCCTAACCAACTCATATTTCAACACTCAGATGGGTAACCACGAGTATCTGTAACATATTTGAAGATCAGAAGTACTCAGAGTTTTTAAGAAGATTAGGTTTTGATTAAGGTGATGAAAGAATTGTTGTTGTTGTCGATTGAGGTGATAAATGAAAGAGATTAACGAAGGGTTTATCAAAGATCATATTTGGTGATGATGGCATCGATTTGGTTGAGTCTGGATAATTTTTTCATTAATCATATCTCGTCTGCTGCTGAAGTTGATTGTTATTGTTGCTGTAATAGAGGAGTCTGTGGTGATTGATGGAGAATGGATTTTGTTTAGAGGGATGGATCTGGCGCTTGTGTTTTCTATGGGTTTGATTTTGAAATCAAGGCAAGTAGATGACTTTGTTGCCGTCAATTTGATGAAGAAAATGGTGATGAATGATATAGTGTATGATTCAAATTATGAAGAACTGGTGTTGTTGGCTGAGGAATCGTGTTTGGTTGATTCGATCGTTGAAAAATTGTGAGTTGTTGCTACAAGCCTGAGGTTATTTTAGGTAGTTTACTACAAAAAAAAAAAGTTCATCTTTTCCACGCGTGCACGGGTGCTGAATCGTCTTACCAATCAATAGATGGAAAACTTAACGATGAGAGGAAACATTAATTTCAATTTTTTTGGGGAGGAAACGCTATTAGAGATCTTGGCAGGGGAGGAAATGCAAAATAGCCCAAAACAAAGGGTCTGCTCATTAAAACGTATTCCTTTTCTTCTAAAATTATTCTTGTTTTCCTTCATTTAAGAGTACAATATGTTGAGAAAGAAAGTGTCTGATGCAAAGAGTTTTTCAAAGGTTATGAAGAGACATTACCTAACATATGAGATATAATTCGTGTGTATGTAGTACTAACTAACTCTCTTAATGCATCCGTGCCCTTTTATGCTTGAATGCATATGGACTCTATGGTTTGCCTTTTTATGTTTGAATGCATTAGAAATTGTAAAGGATGCTTTAGTGATGATGGTGAGGTTTTGGTTCAAAAGGTTGATCGTACTCTGGCCTAGAGCTGGCAAACCAGCCAAAACCCGCGGATAAATCCGACCCGGCCCGTGAAAACCCGTACCCGGCTTAGCTGGTTGTCTTAACAAGCCGGGTTAGGGTTGGAGAAACGCCAGCTTGTGTAAGAACGGATAAACCCGGCCCGTTCCGTAAATCCGCGGATATAACCCGTATACCCGCAGTCCATTTATGCTGCCGCGTGTGATCAGTTTTTATACGTGTCTGACTGTCTGAGTCTGAGGCTCTGAGTAAAAGAAAAAGAGTCCAACCCTTACCCTAGCAGCGTTATCTTCTCTGAAATCTGAATCTCTACTTCTTTCTTCTTCTCCGTCCGCAGCGGCAAGCAATCACCTGACCGAACTCCTGGGTAAGTGACTAAATGTGATTTCTAATTGATTTTAATCTTCAAAACAACGAGTCTTCTTATCCATCTTAACTTCTGCAAATAGTGATTCGATTAGTTTGAGTTTTTTCAGATTTTCGAATTGGGGTTTTGTTAATAATCTCTGCTAATTCTTCATCTTGTTGTGGAAGATTCAGAGTTGAGGACAGGTAATCTTCTAATCCTATCTTCTTTAGTTGATGATTTCTCTAGATTGGTTATGTTTCAAACTTTCACTGCTCAATCAATGACCAAAGTTGATGATTGAGTCATTTTGCAAGTCAATAGCTGATGTTAGTCCATGAACCATGATAGTAGAGTAGACAGTAGTAACAATTTGATGGATTTTGTTTCGACTGCAAAAGAGAACCAAGATGAAGAATCAGTTGTTCTTGCTGCCAAGATGAGATTACGTCTTCAAATCTCTTGTCCTTGGACTTGGACCACAACATGCAAGTTCAAACGAAAGAGTTCACGACTTTTCTGCTTTACTTGTGGATATGATTGTATGATTTGTAATTTTGTATCATAGAGTCATAGACTCTCAACTCTTCAATGATCTTAAAGATCTGTTTTCATTATAAAGGGGGTAAACTTATTTCTTGTCATTATATCGTATTAACAGACATAGAGAGTCTCCTAGGTGAACTGATGGGGGGGACCTTTTGAGCTGAAAGAATCATTTTTGCTGTGCAATTGAAGCCTTATAGTTATAGTGATCCATATTATTTGAGCACACCTGAAAAACATATATAGATGCGCTCGTTTGAGCCTCAGCATTATATTTTATGAATCGAGATTCATACTGTCTTTAATTTTCTTTGGCATCTCACAAAAGTGAAACTAGGCTAACTAGCCATTGTTGTTTACAAGAACTTTACTCTGCCTTCACCTTTTCTTTTCTGTTGTAGTATCCAAGGAGTTTCGTTAGACTTTATGACTTATCTATATTACCAGCACTTTCTGACTCTGATTTTTAAATGGCACTTACTATTTATGGTCTTCGGCAAGTCATTTTGCAAGTCAATTGCTGATGTTATTCCATGAACCATGATAGTAGACAGTAGTAAAAATCTGATGGATTTTGTTTTCTTTTCTTGTCCAAGTTATTTTCCTTTATTGGTTTGAATTCTGTGAGTGTTTTGTTATTTAACCATGATAGTAACTAGTAAGTAATGTACTGATTTTTGTGTCTTTGACCTATTCTTTGTGGCTCCATCCAGATTCCAGGATGTCAAGTGTACAAGAACAAACTCATTATAACGATGTTATGAGTAGTGACGGTGAGGATGATGATGTTGAGATGGTAGATCCTTTGGATGGCTCTACAACTGTTGATTGTGCACCTGCACCAGTTTCAGGTGAAAAGGAACATAAACTTAGATCTGATGTTTGGGAATATTTTGATCTCATTAAATATAAAGATGGATCAAATAAGGGAGTGTGCAAGGCTTGTAAAGTGGGATATAAATATGATAGCCAGAAAGGTGGAACCTCATCTATGAAAAGGCATAAGTGCCGTGAGCGTCATTCTCAGGACATAGGGCAAATGATTTTATCTGCAATGAATTGGATTGAAAAACTTGGGCCAGAAATCCGAGTTTGGAAGTAAATAGGGGACCGAGATATTTTTAATTACGGAAGCTGTGTGAAGATTGGGAGAAGATATTTGGGAAGATATTCTCTCATGATATTATACGAAAAATTTAAGACAATCCAGAGACGCGTAGAAGAGTTAAACAGGGAAGAAAATCCCATATCCTGCATCAAATACAAAGAAAATATTCCCGACGTTAATGGAGATTTCGGGGAGTTATTGTGAAGATTTGAAGGCATTAAACAGTATATAAAGGCTCTTTGGGTCTACTAGAGATGCTGTCGAGAGTTTGGGGAGGTTTGGAGGCGAGCAGAGAGGCGCAGGAGGAGTTGCAGAGAAGTTACCTGCTGCTGCTGCTGCCATTAACACGACTGAAGAACACGAAGAACGGACTCGCAGCAGCAGTCGTTCTTCAACAGTGAAATCGACTGTCGCTTGTTGGTCGTAGTTCTTCAACGACAACAGCACCTCAGCTCTGTCGTTGATTCTGGACGCCTTCTGTGCGTCGCAGAGTTCTGTTTTACATCAATTTCTTGTATTTCTCTTCATTGTAAAACACTTTTGAGCATCAATGAAATATTTTGAGAGCATTTTTACTATGATGAGTTAAACCCGAACACTGGGGCGACGGAGGAGGCCGAGCTTCATAAATGGGTAATTTTATTAATTCTTTTTAAGACTTTTGCATTAAAAATTAAGTGAAATATGATTTGATTAAATTGGGTGTTATTTGATTAGATGGGTCATGCTTAGCTTAGGTGATTTGATGTTCCATGCTTAACATTTACAACCAATGTTTTGAGAATCGACTTTGGCAAAATAAGAGTCCATATATGTTTTGAGCTATTATTGTTGAGAATAAATCATTAAGCCTTATGTTATGAAGATTGGCCGAATCATTAGTCCCAGTACCTCTCTACCAATTTGTCAATATTTGTATATATATTTATTTTCTAAAAAATTATCCTTCACAAGTCCGAGAGTTTGAACCTCATTACTACAACCACGGAAAATCTCTAATCAAAATGGCGCCGCCGACGCGGACTTGTGCTTAGGTAGAATTTTTAGGTTTTTTTATTTTTTTATTTTTTTTTTATTTTTTGTTCCTTTTTACTTTGTCTTTTTGTCTTTGATTTACAGGTTCGAAGTGGAGCACCAAGGACTTGGAGAGGAAAAATCTTAAAGCGAAAAGCGAAAAGAGAAGAAAAAAAAAGGACAATTTTAGGATTTAGTTTTTAATTTTTTTTTAATTTTTAATTTTTTTAGAGTGTGTGAGGAAAACTGTAATTTTTATTTATTTATTTATTTATTTTGGACTTTGGACTTTAAACAATTGGACTTTATTTTTTTAACCCTACGGAAGGGTATTATTATTAAAAAAAAATTATTATATAAATTGTGTGCAGGGAAGGACGACGATTACTATATCGTCTCGGCCCCTCGGGTTCGTACACGGCATAGGAGTCGTGGCCCGAGTCGACGACAACGGTTCATCGCCCGTCTGGTACGGGAGGTAAGTCCAATCGTAACACTCGCGAATCCCCTGCAAGCGAGTTACTGTATTCCTTAAGGTGATTCATTGATTGAGGACGAATTTGGACTGTTTTTATATTCCTAGTAAAGGGCAAGGCCTGGCCAATACAAGATAAGGGTTTGGATTTCATCACCGCTCCCTTCTTGCCCGCCTTAGGAAAACGAAACCGAACGCGAACCTAAGCTTTAAAATTTGGAATAGAACGAGACCGATAGGGTAACGAGCTTAATAGGAAACTCGTTCGAAAAATATTGGTTGCTCTTTAAGCACACTCCAAAGTTCATGATGGTTTCTGTGAGTTGAATGCGTGACTGCGCCGCCTTGTGATAGCGGTGAGGCCTTGGGTATCAAAGCTCCACTGAGCTTCCCTCGCCTCAATTCAACTTACTTTGACTCGGATTGATTCCAGAGGGGTTTGCTCAAATTGCAACGAATTCCCTTTCGAAAGATAGAAGCTGGTCTAGAAACAATCTAAGTGGAGCCATCATGCTTTTTGTTTGCTAGAAATATTTAGGTTTGTTTTGGTGGAGTCGAGTCGGCCTTGTTTGTGATTGTGTAGAATTCCCTTGCAATTAAGAATGTCGAACTGGTATGATAGAAGCCAATACAATGAGTATCGACCTGAATTTGAATATGGACATCATCAGTTTTATGACCATGGTGGGAATAGTAGTTGGGAACGCCAACCTTTTCAAGGTTATGGTTCATACCATAGTGAGCCCAATTACTATCCACACACGAATTGGTCTTACGAGCAAGAAAATCAGGAATATTATAGTACTAGTCATGCGTTTTTGGAAAATTACTTAAAAACTAGTCCTGATTATGACATTTCTAAACCTGTTCAATCTCTAGAAGAAACCTACCAACAAATTCGAAGGGAGTATGAACGTGCAGTTAGTTCAAGAGAAGAGAGTACACAACGGTCTAAGATATTCAATGAGACTTGTGAAAGTATAAGTGTTACGCTCAGTGAAATTCAAGCACGTTTAGAGGCAGAAAATGAACAGTTAGCTAATGCTGCTCGAAATAATCTAAATTTCCAAAATAGTGTTTCCAATTCTACCCTTGATATCAATAGTGAATATTTGCCCAATCTAGAGGACGAGGTTAGAATAAAAGACACTACTTATTTAGATAAGGTTCAATCATCTTACTATGATGATGAGGATAGTAGTAATGAAGAATCTGAAATATGTAGGCATAGTGATCAGGAATCTATTAATCCAATTGAGCTTTATAATGATATATTTCTAGTTCAAATCCAAATAATTTTTATGATTATTCACCTATTCAAAGGACGAGGATTTGATTAGGGATACCACCGTTTTAGACGATGTAGTTTTTCCTTTTGACGAAGCCGATAGTGGTTTAGAGGAACGGGTTCATTTCGAAAATACTGTTTTAGAGTCTAGCGACTTAGAAACAATAGTCTTGGAAGAAGAAGATAGACCCGTAGAGATGAGTAAAGATGCACTACCTGATAATAACTTAGAAGAATCTCTTGAATATTTTAAGGACTCTGAAGATACGGAAATTCAAGAAATAATTAGAGGTCTATCTAGAGACACTGAAAACTCTAAGTTTGGGGGTGATTATCACTTCCCTAGTGCCTTACCTTTAACTCTCAGAAAGTCCCCACACTTAGGACTTGATATGTGCCTCGACCATTTTACAAGATTACCTTCATACTCGTTTTCCCGAACCTAATGATGTCCAAAGGAGTTCAGTCGTTAGAAACCCATCCTCTGGTTGATGTGGTTTGCCTAGGCTATGATACCCAGATTGACTTTGTTTTCCCACCAAATAGTTTTCTTCCAACTGTGGGAACGTTTATATTCCAAATGTGTCGAATATTAAGTTGTGAGACTAGACCTAAATGCTTTAGGAAATTAGAATCGACACATTTGCTTAAGAATGACCACTACTCTCACTGTGGTCAATTATAAGTCAAATGATTGACTTAAAGGATCCTCAGTTATTTAGGTTTTATTTTTGTGATTCTAAGTTCTTATTTGAGTTTTTCCAGACTCTAGGACCTAATATTGGATCCACCTATGAGGAAACGCACCAGAAAATATTTTATTTAGACCCTTTCATAGAACCTGAACCTGAACCGCAATTAGATATAAATTCTTAATCAGGAAACTAGATAAGGGCATGTTATTCTTGTTCACTTTCTTGGGTTATGTAGTTTCCTTTGGTCAGCTCTTTTTCGTTTTGAAGACCCACATTATTTCGACTGTTACTTTATGGTTCGAGTTGACTAATCCTTTCCTAAGTCTGGCTGAAGACTTTAAACTTAGCACTTCTTGGGAGGTAACCCAATATTCTTGCACACGGTAATATCCTTCCTTATCTCTTTTGCTTCAAGTAACAGTTTCTCCTTGTTCATGCTTTTAGTTTCATCTTTAGAACATTGAGGACAATGTTAGATTTAAGTTTGGGGGTATGGGAGAAACTTTTTAGTTGCAATAAATAAACTCCAGAGCCTAGAAATTTATGCCTATTAAGGATAGCACTAACCAATCTAAGTGGATGGAAACATTTTTGTTTTAGGAGTTGAGGAACCAATCTGACTAGATGGAAACATCTATAGAGTCTATTCATAAAAGCACAGAGCTCAGGTGTTAGAAATAACATGATAGTTTCGCCATATCTTGTCGAGTCCTTTTCACTTTCTATTTTAGTTTTCTTTTATTTCAAGTGATTTGGTGGGGCACACGATTCAAGTTGTTACCTTTGCTAGAATGAAATAGAGTGACTGAGTTACCCAAAAAAAAAAAAAAAGACCGGACCAGTTAGACCAATCGGAATAAGTATTAACACTTGGATAGCAATATGCGTGTGTTCTCCCTGTTTCCGTCGCCTAAGCAAGCGTGGAATGCAGGACCCGTGGGAACTATCGTGTAATCTGCTGACAAGAAGCATGCGCTTGGATCAAAAAGATCTATTCATGCCGTTAAGTTAAAAAAAAAAAAAGGGTTATTGTTATGTGTAGTCAACTGCTGGTTCCCTTGTATTTGCCAGTTTGTTGATCTAGATTTAAGTTATTGACCACTGGTTCCCTTGTATATGCCAGTGTGTTAATATTAGTCAGACCGGTATCTCAGTCATTTAGGTTAGGTTCATCTTGGCAGAGGCCTTCAGACAGATATGGGAAACACCGTTCACTTTTCAACCATCTACATTTTTCTTTTTCCATCTTCTTAATCTTTTCATGTGATTAGTCTGACTCCGAGTATGATGTCCATCGTGAAACTATCTTAGTAGAGCTCTGTCACTTATATGAATTTTAGTATGCTTGAGTGCAAACTCGTGTACAGCAATTGGAATTTCGCATCAGGGTTCTTCCTCTTAAAGTCAATAATTGTATGCCAACCAAGGAGGTTCTTTAGTGCTTTCCAAGGTTCTGCGTAGATAGCTAGGGTCTGGAGTATTGGTTTTTGTGGGTACACCTCTGATAAACCCACCCGAGATTAACTCGGTCACTTTCAAGAATAAATTTTGCTCGAGGACTAGCAAATAATAAGTTTGGGGGTATTTGATAGACACATTTTTGTGTCTAATTTGATCTCAATACTATATATTGTTGGCACTCGATTTTGTACTAATTTTGTTATTTTATGTATTTGTAGGTATTTTTTGGAAATAAATATTTTTGGAAAATTCGGCTCGAAAAGTTGATTTTGGCACCCGGAGGACAAGTGTTATTCGGACTCTCGCTTTTGGATAAGGGGTAACCTAATTACTAAGGGGCACCCCCAGGTCACCCCCAAGGCAGCTGCTATTCGCAACCCAGTTCTGGTTAGGGGGAGGACACCCTTTCTTCACGATTCAAAAAATGGCGGGAAAATCTTATACCATGCACACTTCACTGGCAGTTTAGGGTTCGATCTTGTGTGGGCTTTGAGCGAGATTCAATCGCTGGATATGATTGGGATGGACCTAATATATCCTAACAGGCTTGGTACAATGAATTGGATTGAAAAACTTGGGCCAGAAATCCGAGTTTGGAAGTAAATAGGGGACCGAGATATTTTTAATTACGGAAGCTGTGTGAAGATTGGGAGAAGATATTTGGGAAGATATTCTCTCATGATATTATACGAAAAATTTAAGACAATCCAGAGACGCGTAGAAGAGTTAAACAGGGAAGAAAATCCCATATCCTGCATCAAATACAAAGAAAATATTCCCGATGTTAATGGAGATTTCGGGGAGTTATTGTGAAGATTTGAAGGCATTAAACAGTATATAAAGGCTCTTTGGGTCTACTAGAGATGCTGTCGAGAGTTTGGGGAGGTTTGGAGGCGAGCAGAGAGGCGCAGGAGGAGTTGCAGAGAAGTTACCTGCTGCTGCTGCCATTAACACGACTGAAGAACACGAAGAACGGACTCGCAGCAGCAGTCGTTCTTCAACAGTGAAATCGACTGTCGCTTGTTGGTCGTAGTTCTTCAACGACAACATCACCTCAGCTCTGTCGTTGATTCTGGACGCCTTCTGTGCGTCGCAGAGTTCTGTTTTACATCAATTTCTTGTATTTCTCTTCATTGTAAAACACTTTTGAGCATCAATGAAATATTTTGAGAGCATTTTTACTATGATGAGTTAAACCCGAACACTGGGGCGACGGAGGAGGCCGAGCTTCATAAATGGGTAATTTTATTAATTCTTTTTAAGACTTTTGCATTAAAAATTAAGTGAAATATGATTTGATTAAATTGGGTGTTATTTGATTAGATGGGTCATGCTTAGCTTAGGTGATTTGATGTTCCATGCTTAACATTTACAACCAATGTTTTGAGAATCGACTTTGGCAAAATAAGAGTCCATATATGTTTTGAGCTATTATTGTTGAGAATAAATCATTAAGCCTTATGTTATGAAGATTGGCCGAATCATTAGTCCCAGTACCTCTCTACCAATTTGTCAATATTTGTATATATATTTATTTTCTAAAAAATTATCCTTCACAAGTCTGAGAGTTTGAACCTCATTACTACAACCACGGAAAATCTCTAATCAGCTTAACTGTCCACTTTGTTAATCAAAATTGGGAATTAAAGAAGTATCTACTGAATTTTTGTGAACTTCCACCACCTCATACAGGTGAAGCACTTACTTGAGTGTTTAGATCTTTTATTTTATGTGCATGTGATATTTTACTTCAGTCTTGAGTCTTGACTCTTGAGATCTTCCACCACCTTATACATGTGAAATTGTGAACTGAAGTACTTAATTGGGACTGGGAGTTTAACTTTTGTGTTCCACTACCTCATACAGGTGAAAGCCTTTCTGCCAAGATATTTGCAATGATAGAAGATTGGGGAATTGAAGAAAAAGTATCCAACATCACCTTGGATAATGCTGCAAATAACGGAGCTTGTGCTAGAATTATGCAGAGTAGACTTGTTGCAAATAAGATCCTGTTTAACAAGGGAAAATACTTTCATGTGCGTTGTTGTGCTCACATCTTAGCTATTATTGTAAAAGATGGACTTGTGAAGATTGATCCAGTTGTGCTTAAGTTAAGAAAGTCAGTGAAGTCGCTTAAAAAGTACCAAGTAAGAAAACAAAAATTCTTGGACATTGTTGATACTTTAGGAATGTCTGCAGTAAGAAGGGGTGTTCGTCAAGATGTTAAGACAAGGTGGGTTTCCACTTTTATTTTTTTATACAGTTAAAGAATGGTATTATTGTTTATAATATACTCATTGAATGTTTGTTACTTTTTTTTTATACAGATGGAATTCAACTTATCTTATGTTAGACAGTTGTCTTGTGTATAGAAGTGTTTTCGCTCACTTGAAGGAGGTGGATTCAGACTATACAGACTGCCCAACTGACGAAGAATGGGATCAAATTGAAGTGGTCACAAAGTTTCTCAAGACGTTTTATGATCTCACAACTTTGTTTTCTGGTAGTAAGTATCCTACCTCCAATCTATATTGTGAAGGAGTTTGTCAAGTTCAGGTGTTATTAAAAAAAGAAAGCACAAATGAAATTGAATTCATTAGGGACATGGTGAAAGATATGCAAGAAAAGTTTAACAGTTATTAGGAGAACTTAAGTCCAATATTAGCTATGGCACTTGTGTTAGATCCTAGATTGAAACTGAAGTATCTAAACTTTGCTTATTCCAAGTTGTATCCTGATGTAAGACAATTAGAAAGTAAAGTTGCTGATGTGTGTGAAGATATAAAAAACTTTATAATGAGTATTACACCTTGTCAAGAGCTTCTGGTAGTGGAACTCAGAATTTTGGTATTCAAACTGGTGCAAATTCTGCCTATCAAGGAAGTGAGTGGATCCAGGTAATTTTGGTATTCAAACTGGTGCAAACTTTATGAAGTTATGTTATATGTCCTCATAGAAGATAACTGGTCCTTGCACTCACTTATTACTTGTTTCATGCAGGAATATGTTGCAGCGCAGGAAAGTGGTGGTGATCTGCAATCTGACTTGTCAGAGTTGGATCAATATCTTAGCGAGAAATATGGATTTGTTAATCAACCGCTCGATATCCTAATGTATTGGAAAGCCCAGGAACAACGATTTCCAGTACTTTCAAGAATGACAGGGGATTTTTTGTCAATTCCTATTTCAACCGTCGCTTCGGAATCTGCATTCAGCATTGGTGGAAGAGTAATTGATCGGTTTCGCAGTTCTTTATTACCTGAAAATGCTGAGGCGTTGATAACAACTCGTGATTGGAAACATGGAGTTGGTAAGTGTGCCTAAGTGGCACCGCGTAATTCAGTAATACTTCATTTAGTTGAATGTGTAAATTTCATATATAACTTTGATTGTTTTTATCCATGTAGGAAAAGAAGATATGGATGAAGACAATGGGATTAATGGAGAAGATGTATTAGGATTTGAAGTTGGTGCAGTGGAGGATAGGACAGATGAGAATGGGGAAGTAAGTTCTTATGCGTCTAATTAGTATGCGTACTTCTTCAATATAAAGCGGGGTAATTATGCAAATTCCATGTTTTTTACTTGAATATTTTCTTTTGTTTGATTTATTTTTGCTTGAAATTACAGATTCATATTGAATAGTTGGAGCTACTCAAAGATAGACATGGAAAATGAGAATTTTTTTGGACAGACAGTTATCGCAGTGTCTCCAAATTTCGTATAAAAAAGATGTTGGAGATGTTTTTTGGACAGTTTTCATTTTTTTTTGATTAACCACAATATACATTTTGTGCAGGAAGTGGTTATTAATATCTTTATTGTTGCACTTGGTGATACAAAGTACAAAGTTACAAACAATGGTATTACTACGGTTTCGAAGGTTTTTTTTCCTTTTTTGAAGATATCATGAACTGACTGATGAGTAGTTGAGTACTAAACTACAATGATTAGCAATAGCATACTGTGTATCTGTGACTCTGTGTTCCTCTCATGATGCAAAACTAGTGTCAAATTATTATTAAGTTTTGCAATTTTCTTGATTCTTTCATTAAGTTTTTTAATTTCGGTGCGACACCGAGTCACTGACTGTTGAATCTGTAATCTGTTGATTGAATTGAATGGAAATGTCAAATGAATTAGATGAATGTTAGGTTGCAGGAGCAGGAGTTTTTGATGGCCTGAATATGGCCGGAAATAATCCAGAAATCAGAGGAAACTAAGCAGAAACCAGCTAACCCGTGAACCCGCAGGTTTAACCCGTTACGGGTGCGGGTTGATGAAACGACCACCCGTGAAGAATATCAACCTGCGGGTTTTGACCCGTGTTAACCCGTACCCGTGTAACCCGTAACAAGCCAGCCTCGGCCCGCCCGTTTGCCAGCTCTAGTCTGTTGAGTTGCAGAAGATATTGGTTTTCTTTTGATTTGAAATTGAACAACAAATAAAGGGACTCAAATCTGTTGCTGCTGAAGTTGATTGTTATTGTTGCTGTAATAGAGGAGTCTGTGGTGATTGATGGAGAATGGATTTTGTTTAGATGGATGGATCTGGGGCTTGTGTTTTCTATGGGTTTGATTTTGAAATCAAGGCAAGTAGATGACCCTGTTGCCGTCAATTTGATGAAGGAAATGGTGATGAATGATATAGTGTATGATTCAAATTATGAAGAACTGGTGTTGTTGGTTGAGGAATCGTGTTTGGTTGATTCGATCGTTGAAAAATGGTGAGTTGTTTCTACAAGCCTGAGGTTATTTTAGGTAGTTTACTACAAAAAAAAAAAGTTCATCTTTTCCACGCGTGCACGGGTGCTGACTCGTCTTACCAATCAATAGATGGAAAACTTAACGATGAGAGGAAACACTAATTTCAATTTTTTTGGGGAGGAAACGCTAATTAGAGATCTTGGCAGGGGAGGAAATGAAAAATAGCCCAAAACAAAGGGTCTGCTCGTTAAAACGTATTCCTTTTCTTCTAAAATTATTCTTGTTTTCCTTCATTTAAGAGTACAATATGTTGAGAAAGAAAGTGTCTGATGCAAAGAGTTTTTCAAAGGCTATGAAGAGACATTACCTAACATATGAGATATAATTCGTGTGTATGTAGTACTAACTAACTCTCTTAATGCATCCGTGCCCTTTTATGCTTGAATGCATATGGACTCTATGGTTTGCCTTTTTATGTTTGAATGCATTAGAAATTGTTAAGGATGCTTTAGTGATGATGGTGAGGTTTTGGTTCAAAAGGTTGATCGTACTCTGGCCTAGAGGTGGCAAACCAGCCAAAACCCGTGGATAAATCCGACCCGGCCCGTGAAAACCCGTACCCGGCTTGGCTGGTTGTCTTAACAAGCCGGGTTAGGGTTGGAGAAACGCCAGCTTGTGTAAGAACGGATAAACCCGGCCCGTTCCGTAAATCCGCGGATATAACCCGTATACCCGCAGTCCATTTATGCTGCCGCGTGTGATCAGTTTTTATACGTGTCTGACTGTCTGAGTCTGAGGCTCTGAGTAAAAGAAAAAGAGTCCAACCCTTACCCTAGCAGCGTTATCTTCTCTGAAATCTGAATCTCTACTTCTTTCTTCTTCTCCGTCCGCAGCGGCAAGCAATCACCTGACCGAACTCCTGGGTAAGTGACTAAATGTGATTTCTAATTGATTTTAATCTTCAAAACAACGAGTCTTCTTCTCCATCTTAACTTCTGCAAATAGTGATTCGATTAGTTTGAGTTTTTTCAGATTTTCGAATTGGGGTTTTGTTAATAATCTCTGCTAATTCTTCATCTTGTTGTGGAAGATTCAGAGTTGAGGACAGGTAATCTTCTAATCCTATCTTCTTTAGTTGATGATTTCTCTAGATTGGTTATGTTTCAAACTTTCACTGCTCAATCAATGACCAAAGTTGATGATTGAGTCATTTTGCAAGTCAATAGCTGATGTTAGTCCATGAACCATGATAGTAGAGTAGACAGTAGTAACAATTTGATGGATTCTGTTTCGACTGCAAAAGAGAACCAAGATGAAGAATCAGTTGTTCTTGCTGCCAAGATGAGATTACGTCTTCAAATCTCTTGTCCTTGGACTTGGACCACAACATGCAAGTTCAAACGAAAGAGTTCACGACTTTTCTGCTTTACTTGTGGATATGATTGTATGATTTGTAATTTTGTATCATAGAGTCATAGACTCTCAACTCGTCAATGATCTTAAAGATCTGTTTTCATTATAAAGGGGGTAAACTTATTTCTTGTCATTATATCGTATTAACAGACATAGAGAGTCTCCTAGGTGAACTGATGGGGGGGACCTTTTGAGCTGAAAGAATCATTTTTGCTGTGCAATTGAAGCCTTATAGTTATAGTGATCCATATTATTTGAGCACACCTGAAAAACATATATAGATGCGCTCGTTTGAGCCCCAGTTTTATATTTTATGAATCGAGATTCATACTGTCTTTAATTTTCTTTGGCATCTCACAAAAGTGAAACTAGGCTAACTAGCCATTGTTGTTTACAAGAACTTTACTCTACCTTCACCTTTTCTTTTCTGTTGTAGTATCCAAGGAGTTTCGTTAGACTTTATGACTTATCTATATTACCAGCACTTTCTGACTCTGATTTTTAAATGGCACTTACGATTTATGGTCTTCGGCAAGTCATTTTGCAAGTCAATTGCTGATGTTATTCCATGAACTATGATAGTAGACAGTAGTAAAAATCTGATGGATTTTGTTTTCTTTTCTTGTCCAAGTTATTTTCCTTTATTGGTTTGAATTCTGTGAGTGTTTTGTTATTTAACCATGATAGTAACTAGTAAGTAATGTACTGATTTTTGTGTCTTTGACCTATTCTTTGTGGCTCCATCCAGATTCCAGGATGCCAAGTGTACAAGAACAAACTCATTATAACGATGTTATGAGTAGTGACGGTGAGGATGATGATGTTGAGATGGTAGATCCTTTGGATGGCTCTACAACTGTTGATTGTGCACCTGCACCAGTTTCAGGTGAAAAGGAACATAAACTTAGATCTGATGTTTGGGAATATTTTGATCTCATTAAATATAAAGATGGATCAAAGAAGGGAGTGTGCAAGGCTTGTAAAGTGGGATATAAATATGATAGCCAGAAAGGTGGAACCTCATCTATGAAAAGGCATAAGTGCCGTGAGCATCATTCTCAGGACATAGGGCAAATGATTTTATCTGCAAAGAATGGCCAGTTGTCTTCCTTCTTACGCAAAATTGATCAGATGAAGTTTCGGGATCTTATTTCAGAATTACTCATTGCAAGAAATGTCCCATTGGCTTTGGTGGAGTGGAAAGAATTTAGGGACATATGTGCTTATCTAAATGAGGATGCTAAACCAATATCAAGGAATACTGGGAAAGCCGATATCGTCAAAAAACATAATGCACAAAAAGAAGTTATTCGAAACATATTGAAACTTGCTCCAGGTACGATTCAAAATTTCAAATCCTGCTGACCCACACCATATGTTTTGTTTTATACTTTTATGTATGTGTAATTGATTATGATAAGATTTGATGATATGTATGTGTAATCCTTACAGGTAGGATGTGTCTAACATCAGACATGTGGACCTCTGTTACGACTACAGGGTATATAAGCTTAACTGTCCACTTTGTTAATCAAAATTGGGAATTAAAGAAGTATCTATTGAATTTTTGTGAACTTACACCACCTCATACAGGTGACGCACTTACTTGAGTGTTTAGATCTTTTATTTTATGTGCATGTGATATTTTACTTCAGTCTTGAGTCTTGACTCTTGAGATCTTCCACCACCTCATACATGTGAAATTGTGAACTGAAGTACTTAATTGGGACTGGGAGTTTAACTTTTGTGTTCCACTACCTCATACAGGTGAAAACCTTTCTGCCAAGCTATTTGCAATGATAGAAGATTGGGGAATTGAATAAAAAGTATCCAACATCACCTTGGATAATGCTGCAAATAACGGAGCTTGTGCTAGAATTATGCAGAGTAGACTTGTTGCAAAGAAGATCCTGTTTAACAAGGGAAAATAATTTCATGTGCGTTGTTGTGCTCACATCTTAGCTCTTATTGTAAAAGATGGACTTGTGAAGATTGATCCAGTTGTGCTTAAGTTAAGAAAGTCAGTGAAGTCGCTTAAAAAGTCCCAAGTAAGAAAACAAAAATTCTTGGACATTGTTGATACTTTAGGAATGTCTGCAGTAAGAAGGGGTGTTCGTCAAGATGTTAAGACAAGGTGGGTTTCCACTTTTATTTTTTTATACAGTTAAAGAATGGTATTATTGTTTATAATATACTCATTGAATGTTTGTTACTTTTTTTTTATACAGATGGAATTCAACTTATCTTATGTTAGACAGTTGTCTTGTGTATAGAAGTGTTTTCGCTCACTTGAAGGAGGTGGATTCAGACTATACAGACTGCCCAACTGACGAAGAATGGGATCAAATTGAAGTGGTCACAAAGTTTCTCAAGACGTTTTATGATCTCACAACTTTGTTTTCTGGTAGTAAGTATCCTACCTCCAATCTATATTTTGAAGGAGTTTGTCAAGTTCAGGTGTTATTAAAAAAAAAAGCACAAATGAAATTGAATTCATTAGGGACATGGTGAAAGATATCCAAGAAAAGTTTAACAGTTATTGGGAGAACTTAAGTCCTATATTAGCTATGGCACTTGTGTTAGATCCTAGATTGAAACTGAAGTATCTAAACTTTGCTTATTCCAAGTTGTATCCCGATGTAAGACAATTAGAAAGTAAAGTTGCTGATGTGCGTGAAGATATGAAAAAACTTTATAATGAGTATTACACCTTGTCAAGAGCTTCTGGTAGTGGAACTCAGAATTTTGGTATTCAAACTGGTGCAAATTCTGCCCATCAAGGAAGTGAGTGGATCCAGGTAATTTTGGTATTCAAACTGGTGCAAACTTTATGAAGTTATATTATATGTCCTCATAGAAGATAACTGGTCCTTGCACTCACTTATTACTTGTTTCATGCAGGAATATGTTGCAGCGCAGGAAAGTGGTGGTGATCTGCAATCTGACTTGTCAGAGTTGGATCAATATCTTAGCGAGAAATATGGATTTGTTAATCAACCGCTCGATATCCTAATGTATTAGAAAGCCCATGAACAACAATTTCCAGTACTTTCAAGAATGGCAGGGGATATTTTGTCAATTCCTATTTCAACCGTCGCTTCGGAATCTGCATTCAGCATTGGTGGAAGAGTAATTGATCGGTTTCGCAGTTCTTTATTACCTGAAAATGCTGAGGCGTTGATAACAACTCGTGATTGGAAACATGGAGTTGGTAAGTGTGTCTAAGTGGCACCGCGTAATTCAGTAATACTTCATTTAGTTGAATGTGTAAATTTCATATATAACTTTGATTGTTTTTATCCATGTAGGAAAAGAAGATATGGATGAAGACAATGGGATTATTGGAGAAGATGTATTAGGATTTGAAGTTGGTGCAGTGGAGGATAGGACAGATGAGAATGGGGAAGTAAGTTCTTATGCGTCTAATTAGTATGCGTACTTCTTCAATATAAAGCGGGATAATTATGCAAATTCCATGTTTTTTACTTGAAAATTTTCTTTTGTTTGATTTATTTTTGCTTGAAATTACAGATTCATATTGAATAGTTGGAGCTACTCAAAGATAGACATGGAAAATGAGAATTTTTTTGGACAGACAGTTATCGCAGTGTCTCCAAATTTTGTATAAAAAAGATGTTGGAGATGTTTTTTGGACAGTTATCACTTTTTTTTGATTAACCACAATATACATTTTGTGCAGGAAGTGGTTATTAATATCTTTATTGTTGCACTTGGTGATACAAAGTACAAAGTTACAAACAATGGTATTACTACGGTTTCGAAGGTTTTCTTTCCTTTTTTGAAGATATCATGAACTGACTGATGAGTAGTTGAGTACTAAACTACAATGATTAGCAATAGTATACTGTGTATCTGTGACTCTGTGTTCCTCTCATGATGCAAAACTAGTGTCAAATTATTATTAAGTTTTGCAATTTTCTTGATTCTTTCATTAAGTTTTTTAATTTCGGTGCGACACCGAGTCACTGACTGTTGAATCTGTAATCTGTTGATTGAATTGAATGGAAATGTCAAATGAATTAGATGAATGTTAGGTTGCAGGAGCAGGAGTTTTTGATGGCCTGAATGTGGCCGGAAATAATCCAGAAATCAGAGGAAACTAAGCAGAAACCAGCTAACCCGTGAACCCGCAGGTTTAACCCGTTACGGGTGCGGGTTGATGAAACGACCACCCGTGAAGAATATCAATCCGCGGGTTTTGACCCGTGTTAACCCGAACCCATGTAACCCGTAACAAGCCAGCCCCGGCCTGCCCGTTTGCCAGCTCTACTCTGGCCTTTACGCAAGGCAGAGTTTGGTTTTGGTTGGATTGAGCCTTAGAACGATCTTTAGGAAAACATAAGTGTTGATGGTGGTTTTTAGCTTAGGGTTAAAATCGTAAAACCTTAGTCAAACAGTGACGTCACACTTGAGTAATAATGTCGCCACTAGCACATTTATTGAACCATTCAACATGTCTGCGTAAAATTACCGGGGTATCTTTTTTATGTATATGCCATGCTCCACGGCAGAGCCCTCGGTACTGACTGGCATCATCTCTACACATGCCAGCCACGCATGCTATCCAAACATGCCAATGGAATGCCTCGCTATCCACATCTCCGCGCCAAAGGCATGACGACCATGCCAGCCACCCCACCGTTCCAATGGCCTGCCATGCCAGCCACATCTCCGCGCCAAAGGAATGCCGACCATGCCAGCCGCACCATCGTGCCAATGGCATGCCATGCCAGCCGCATCTCCGTGCCAAAGGCAAGACGACTATGCCAGCCGCACCACCGTGCCAATGGCATGCCATGCCAGCCGCACCACTGTGCCAATGGCATGCCCTGCCAGCCACATCTCCGCGCCAAAGGCATGCCAACCATGCCAGCCGCACCAACGTGCCAATGTCATGCCATGCCAGCCACATCTCCGTGCCAAAGTCATGCCGACCCTGCCAGCCGCACCACCGTGCCAATGGCATGCCATGCCAGCCGCACCATCGTGCCAATGACATGCCATGCCAGCCACACCTCCGCACCAAAGCCATGTCAGCCATGCCTCCATGCCGCTGGATGCCAAACGAAGGGTTGCAACAATCAACGACCACCCTTCCTTCTGAGATGCAAATCTCATCTGTCCAAGTTCGCCACCAAATGCGTGGCAACTTTTGGCCCAATGCCAAGCCCTAATTTTGGCCGCGCCTGAACTATGCCAAAACCCTAATTTTGGTCGCGCCTAAAACTATGCCAAAATCTTAGCTTGGCTGCACCTAAACCATGCCAAAGCCATGTCGTCCATGCCTCCATGCCGCTGGCTGCTAAAAGAAGGGTTGCAACAATCAACGGTCACCCTTCCTTCTGAGATGCAAATCTCAGCCATCCAAGTTCGCCACCAAACGTGTGGAAACTTTTGGCCCAATGACAAACCCTAATTTTGGTTGCGCCTGAAGCTATGCCAAAATCCTACCTTGGCCGCGCCTAAACCATGCCAAAGCCATGTCGGCCATTCCTCCATGTCGTTGTCTGCCAAACGGAAGGTTGCAACAATCAACTGCTATCCTTCCTCCTAAGATGCAGATCTTAGCCGTACAAACTTGCCACCAAACGACTTGTTACAATCTCTTGGATAAGGTGCCAACTCTTGGACACGGTGCCAACTCTTGGCCACAGTGTCAAAACCCTAATTTGGCCACGCCAAAGCCATGCCTCCATGCCGCTGGTTGCCAAACGGAGGTTTGCAACAATCAACGACTATCATTCCTCCTGAGATGCAGATTTTAGCCGTACAAACTTTCCACCAAACGACTTGTGGAAATCTCTTGGCTACGGTGACAACTCTTGGCAACGGTGCAAAAACCCTAATTTGGCCACGCCAAATCCATGCCATCCATGCCTCCATGCCGCTGGTTGCCAAACAGAAGGTTGCAACAATCGATGCATGTCCTTCCTCCTGAGATGCAGATCTCAGCCATACAAACTTGCCACCAAACGACTTGTGTCAATCTCTTGGCTACGGTGCCAAATCCCTAATTTTGCCACGCTAAAGACATTCCTCCCATGCCTCCATGTCGCTGGCTGCCAAACGGAAGGTTGCAACAATCAACGGCTATCCTTCCTCCTGAGATGCAGATCTTAGCCGTATAAACTTGCTACCAAACGACTTGTCGCAACCTTTGGCTACGCTACCAACTCTTTGGCCACGACACATACTTAGCTACGCCAATTCTTCGGTCACGGAACCAAACCCTAATTAGCCATGCCAAGAGCATGCGTAAGCCATGCCGGCACTGTGGTCACGCCACTGGCTACCAACGGAAGGTAACCACAATCAACGGCTAACCTTCCTCTCAAGATGCGAAATCTTGGCCGTCAAAAGTCACCACCGAACCAGCAAGCCTCTCAATCTTAACTTTCCAAACAATAGCAACATGCTACACGTTTTCCACGAAAACACTCGAGACATCAAAACATGTCACAAACTTGGGGATGCTCATCAGGGTATTGGTCTGGCGGTTTACAGCGTGCGGCGTACACTATTCCCGTTACAAGAAAGTGTCATAAGAGTGAGGCGGTTAGTAAATACATGAAATAATGGTGAAACGTTTCCTTCATTATGGAAACATCAATTCCAGGCGTTACCCGTTACCGCGTTCTTCCATTTACTCAACTGCTCCCACTTCTTATGAGACCAGGGTACGTTTTTGTTGCGACTTGTTTAAATAGGTCTCACCTATTTTCACCAGAACACAAGTTTTTGGGTCAGGAGAATACAATACTCAGAAATCACTTGTTAGCTTTCCCATCTGTTAGCTTTCCACTTTCTGATACAAGTCTTCAAACAACTACTCTTCCCGAATCAACTATTCTGGTCTCAACACTCTCTTCGCTTCCCTCCCTAGATCAACCCTTATCCTTCACTTTGTGACCGAAGCAAGTGTGGAACGACCATTTCTTGGTTTAGGCATGATTTGTACACATTGATCTCTCGAATCAAAGTACTCCCTTGCAGTACATTGTTTAGGGTTTAGACTCGTTTTTCACCCACACACTCAAAATTACCAAAATCATCAGAAACTTTTTCACCCTCAAACAATTGGCGACCACAATGGGAGATTAATCTATCGGACACAATATCAATTCCCTATTTTCGATTCCATCTTTTCAACCCAGATATCTACATGATGGAAGCATACTAGCCGCCGCCTCGGTTATCAGACGACTCTGGAACGACTGGGGATTTTTCACAGTCACGGCGCCGCCGCCCACAAAAACTCAAATTTACATCCGAGAGATCCATTTTGTTGTGAGACTCTAAAAAGCAAGTAAGTCTCGTCAGACGAGTTGCATGTTCTACTACCTAGAATTTTTACATAGATAGTAGAAACCGACAAGCCATGTTATCCCCATGTTTCATCCCATACTTTCTACTGACAACACAACATTCACAACTCCATGACTCTCCTGGGGTATTTATGCCACATATAGTCATAACCAAAAACATAATTATTCTAAAAAAAAAAACAATTTGTTCCAAAAGAATAATCCAAAACCCTCATAGGTAACAATTATCTATCAACCCAAAAATCCAGAAAACCAAACCATAAACTAGGCGCTCTGTTCTCTTTTAAAAAAAAAGAATCCTAAATAAAGAAGTTCAGAAGACAGGTACATTCAAGGAAAACTATCTAGTAATGGTTTTCTCTTCTTGGAGAAAGCCTCCTTCGTGCTTTCGAGATCCACCCGTTTCAGCTTCAGCTCTGTGGACAACCTTTCGATCTCCTCCTCCTGCTGTGCGACCTCATCTGCGGAAGGGCCTTCAGCCGCCATGGTATGCAACTTTTCTATATCAGAGAAACTTTCAACAAACCAGAGAACGTTGAACCCGTGGTCTACGCACACATCACGATGAAACTTCCATCTCAAGACCACGTCCTCGGAAACGGTATGGCCAGTCACTTTGCACATCTCGTCAATCGAAGATAAAGCTTCCTCCACGCGCTTGACCAGCGCAAACCGACTAGTAACTTTTTTGGTTGTGGCGATGTGTCCATACCTTTCACATATCTTGGTATATAACTGATAGGCTCGGAGACCTACAATAAAATACTGCAAGCGCACAATGTCTAACTAGTAGACAATGGCAAGTACAGGTCATTCCCACGAGGAGTGTGAAATACTACTACTAACTAATATTAGAAGTAACTAATTAACAAGATGATGTTTAATGATTTTTCAGATATTCGAGACAAAATGAAATTATGAATAATTGTTAAAAGTAAACAAAACGAAGAGTGGTTTACTAGGATTTTCGATTTCCACCAATTCAATCATATAAAACTCTACTAATTTCTATTTATTACTCAAGACAAATATTGAATTCAATCTCAGGCCTCGGAAGATGGTACATCTAATTCTCTAATATTGTTTCCTCGCTATAATCTCCTTTGCTTCATGGGTAGTGATTCTAAAGCATTACCTATCAAGCCTAAAGCATATCACGTCAAGGGATTTAACCGAAGCACGAGATATCAATTGAAGAGCATAAATAGTCAAGAAAATCACATAAACGATTAAACACCAAGCTATATGAAGACAAATTACTAGTCAATGAATCATTATTAGAAATATTATAGAGTATATAATTAAACCGGCTTCTATCTAAATCCAAACAAATAACTTAGCAAACCATGGAGAAAATAAAATCAAAACGGCAAACCCTTGTTTTCTCCTCGTCACTGCTCGGCAGCCGCCTCCAGCCGGCTTCCTTCCTCCCCTTCGCTGTCCGTGTTATGCTGTTATATATTCAGTGCCCTCGGAAGAATGTAGTTAAGACCTAGCAATTGCCAAGGCCCGGTCCAAGTCCAAGCTCCTCCAAAATCCCACCAGCAACAATTCCTAATCTCGGACCAACTGAGACTCGTCTCCGTGGTTGTACAGGCTCAGGAAACTACTCCGATGGATCCGACCTACCGGATCATCCAACACCAGCTTCTGAATCCTGGCTCTTTCCTTGTCCACCTGAACACCGGCTAAATCTTTTGTTGTAGATTTCATTGAATCTCCATATCCATTCATCTTCTTTACTGCTCAGAACTACCCAAACATACCATCTCCCAACTTCGTTAAGAGTACCAACAATGGACATCATTCCTCGGTATCAGTTCGAAGTCTCCATCTCCGTCGATTGAATCTCGTCCAACACCCCCAGCAACACACATCTATGAATTAAAACCAAACAGAGACTAATCTTCTTTCACGTCCAAGCTTCCTCCATTCTCGTCCAAGATCCATATTGTTGAGTTCATGAAAGCTTGGGTGATTGTCATCTCGGCTTCAGTTCCACTTTCCATTCTTCCTTGATTTCTGCCAAACGGCTACAGCACCATGAAACCAACTCAGCTAACATTTTCTCCGTCACTTCGTTGTCGGACACCACCGATCACAGCAGCTTAATCTCAGCCAACCCATCTTCTCAGCATAAATACCTTATTCGTTCACTGCCTTCAACAGCTGAATCACAGTCTCATCGTTGTTGTTGTATTTCAGTTCACATCCATGAGCATGGAAACACCACCAGCTCGACTCCATCTCCATTGGCAGCTGCTCAACCATCAACGGAAACCAACACGAGCTATTGCCAATACCACCATCGTCATCAGTCGAGTTCAAACCCTTTTAATCTTCTTGATCATGTCATGAAAATGATGAAAACCTCTCTCTACAAAACCCCATCGATGTTGCAGTTGCTGTGTAAACACCATCACATGCACAAAATCCATCTCCACCGGTTGCAACCCATTACAGTCGCTTCCTCTAGCTAACAAACTCGTCAGTCGGGTCTTCCCAACTCCAGCTGACATACGGACCTGAGTCTCCTTGTCGCTGCTCCATTTCTCAATCGAGACTCGAGAGAGTTCACAATACTGACTTATTATCTACCACAAAGCTACTGCCTAAACTGAGTATAGAGTGGAGATGATGCTGAAATATTGTTCCACTCGAGCTACTGCAATATGAGCAACTCCATTATCACAGCTTCATCTTCTCACCATTTGACTTCGGCTCCTTCCCAGGCAACCACAAATTCAGTTACCAACTCCGGCTAACAAACTGACCATTCTCTTCATGCCCGGCTACGTATCGGACACTACTGTAAATCGATGGCTGCAGCTCCTTGGAGAAATGGAAATGTTCACAAAAGTGGAAGCTCAAAACCCTCTTTCCTTTTGATAATAATTATGCTGGATACTTATCACGTATCACCCGAAGATATGCGGATAAAAGATGGACATGTCTACTACACCAGCAATTTCATTGCTAAGAAAATGTTGAGACCAGATAGTTGTTCGGTGGAAACCCTGGACTGTCAAGTGTTGAAGATATCCATAGCTAAGCTTTGTGATTGCAGACTTACCGTGCTTAAAGTATTGTGTGTGTCTAAAGTGTCTTCTCATTTTCTTTATGAAGTCCTATTTTGAATCTTGTTTCTTGCTACAACTATGATCAAAAGTGCTTTTCTGAGTTTTATCAATCCTTGTTTTTGTAGCAAAAGTTTCTTTTGGGCTCTATTTTTTTCCTGGGTCATGTTGTACTCGAACGGATACCCGTTCTGGCACGAGTCAACTGTTAAGAAAACCCTAGAATCCATTTCCTAAGAGACCCTTAAATACCGACCTATTGAGTTACGAAAGTCACGTACGCATACTTTAAGTTGGTTTCTGGGTTGTCAAGAATGTCTTCTTCTTCATCTTGCTATGGTGATTTTGCAAGAGGATTCCTTGACAAAGGTTTTGATGTTGAGTCCAAGGAAAGGAAGAAAATAACCCTTGTAGATTAAGATCATCCTAACGCTTCTTGTTACTATGCCTATGCGTATGAGGATGCCGAGAATGATGATATGATTTCTGCTGAAGTGGTTCATGACTTTCTTAAATATTTTGGGGAAGCAAAACAACAGCTCATTGTTACTCTGTTGTTTTGCTTTCCACCAATTTCCTAGGGCAAGGTTTCGAGACAAAATGAAATTATGAATAATTGTTTAATGATAGCTCAACTTAACAGACGCACATGCCAAAAGTATACCTAATTATTAACACATCTTACTCAACAGGGTTTTTATGAGTAAGCTCTTCAAACCTTGTGATTAATTAGCACAAGTATGAGCCACGAGCTCATCAAGATATTTGTGTTTATGGTCAAGTCTCTTTTTCCTCCTGGATATATAGGGGGATCCCTTTTGATGTGAGAAATTATCATAAAACTTACTGTCATCAAAATACGAGACATAGTTTGTGTTCTTACCAGAAGAATTTTGATTTGAGGAGGAAGACAACCTGTTGACAATTTCCTTATACCCTTTGATTATCTCCTTGTTTGAGGGTGAAAACAGTTTCTGCTGGTTTCGGTAATTTCATGTGATGTGGGTGAGAAACAAATCTAAAGCCTAAACAATGTACTGCAAGGGAGTACTTTAGATTCGAGAGATCAATCTGTACAAGTTCGGCCTAAACCAATAAATGGTTGTTCCAAACTTGCTTCGGTCGCAAAGTGGAAGAGAAGGGTTGGTTTTGGGGAGGGAAGCAAAGAGAGTGTTGAGACCATAATAGTTGATTCTGGAAGAGTAGTTGTTTTGTGACTTGTATCAGAAAGTGGGAAGCTAACAGATGGGAAAGCTAGCAAACGTTTTCTGAGTGTTGTATGCTCCTGACCATAACTTGTTGTTCGGTGGAAATAGTAATGCCTACTTATACAAGTCGAAGTGAAACGTGCTCTAGTCTCATTAAGAAATGGAAAACAGGTGAGTAAATGGGAGGAGGTGGTAACCGGTAACGCTTGGAATTGATGTTCCATAAAAGAAAGCGTTTCACTATTACTCCCTGTATTTACTAACTGCCTCATCCTTATGACACTTTCTTATAACGAGCGTACTGTACGCCACACGCTGTAAACCGCCAAACCAATACCCAATGAGCATCCCCCAGTTTGTGACATGTGTTGATGTCTCGAGTGTTTTCGTGGAAAACATGTAGCATGTTGTTGTTATCTGGCAAGTTGAGCTTGGGAGACTTGCCGGCTCGGTGGTGACTTTCAACGGTCGAGATTAAGCATCTTAAGAGGAAGGTAGCCGTTGATTATTGCAACCTTTATTTTGCTAGCCAGTGGAGTGAAAGTATGATCAGTATGGCTTTAATATGGCCCAGTTTAGGCGCGGCCAAAAGTTAGGGTTTTGGCTTTGTTTAGGCGCGACCAAACTAGGGCCGAGGGTTGCCATGAGTTAGCTGGTAACCTTGGACGGCTAAGATCTGCATCTTAGATGAAAAAGTGGTTGTTGATTGTTGCAGGCCTCCGTTTTGGTATCCGCATAGGGAAGGCCGACAAAGTATGGCACGACAAGGTGGTTGGCATGCCATTGGCACATGTGGCATGGCATGCCATGGCGCGGTTTGGCGTGGCCAAAACTAGGGTTTTGGGCCAAAGGTTAGCATGTTGTTTGGCGACCTTGGACGACTAGGATTTACATCTAGGATGGAAGGGTGGTCGTTGATCATCGCACGCCTTCGTTTTGGTAGCCGCATGGGGAAGGCCGGCATGGTACGGCAAGACAAGGTGGTTGGCATGCCATTGGCACATGTGGCATGGCATGCCTTGGCGCGGTTTGGCGTGGCATGCCTTGGCGCGGTTTGGCGTGGCCAAAACTAGGGTTTTGGGCCAAAGGTTACCATCCGTTGTTTGGCGACCTTGGACGGCTAGGATTTGCATCCAAGATGGAAAGGTGGTCGTTGATCGTTGCACGCCTTCGTTTTGGTAGCCGTATGGGGAAGGCCGCCATGGTATGGGACGGCAAGGTGGTTGGCATGCCATTGGAACATGTGGCATGGCATGCCTTGGCGCGGTTTGGCGTGGCCAAAACTAGGGTTTTGGGCCAAAAGTTACCATGCGTTGTTTGGCGACCTTGGACGGCTAGGATTTGCATCCAGGATGGAAGGGTGGTCGTTGATTGATGCACACCTTCGTTTTGGTAGCCGCATGGGAAAGTCAGACATGGTATGGCGCGGCAAGGTGGTTGGCATGCCATTGGCACATGTTGCATGACATGCCTTGGCGCGGTTTGGCGTAGCCAAAACTAGGGTTTTGGGCCAAAGGTTACCATGCATTTTTTGGCGACCTTGGACGGCTAGGATTTGCATCTAAGATTGAAGGGTGGTCGTTGATCATCGCACGCCTTCGTTTTGGTAGCCGCATAGGGAAGGCCGGCATGGTGGGGCCAAGGCAAATGGCGCGTACGGCTTAGCATAAGGGGCCAAGAGTTTGGCACGGACGGCTTGGCATAGTGGGGCCAAGGAAAGGTGCGGGTGGCTTGGCATGGTGGGGCCAAGGGTTTGGCGTGCCATTGGCGCATGGTGTGGCTAGCATGGTTGGGGCCAAGGCAAGGTGTTGTTGGCTTGGCATAGTGGCGCCAAGGGTTTGGCATGCCACTGGCGCATGGTGCGGCTAGCATGGTTGGCATGCCTTGGCGCGGTAGACGTGGCTGGCATGGTTTGCCATTGGCGCAGTGGTGCGGCTGGCATGGTTGGCATGGCTTGGCGCGGAGATGTGGCTGTCATTGTTCGCCATTGGCACAGTGGTGCGGTTGGCATGCCTTGGCGCGGAGATGTGGCTAGCATGGTTTGCCATTGGCACAGTGGTGCGGCTGGCATGGTTGGCATGCCTTGGCGCGAAGATGTGGCTGGCATGGTTTGCCATTGGCACAGTGGTGCGGCTGGCATGGTTGGCATGCCTTGGCGCGGTAGCATGAGAATTAGGGTTTGGCATAGATGATGTCGGTCGATGTTAAGGGTTCTGCTGTGGAACATGACCTCTGCAAAAAAAGGTACCCGGTAATTCTTGCGTAGGCATGCTGATTGATTCAATAAATGTGCTAATGGTCATAGTGACATCAAGTCAGTTGCACAGTTTTACAATTTTAACCCTAATCTAAAAACCACCATCAACATTAAGTCCCCTGCTTAGCTCGGAACATGAGCATTGTTGCGAGGTAAGCATAAGATGGTGATGGGAAGGACAAAAATTGAAATGACAAGTCGTGAATAGATGGTCAGGAAGGTCCGACTAACCTTTTTCGAGAGGTAGGGAGAGTTCATGATCCCCGTGTTTGGCGGCCTTGCATAAATTCTATTTGTGGTATAGACCGTGAAGTGGTGAGATGAAGATCGTCGTATTAGTATGGCTATGAATCATCTTGGCTGGGTTAGGGAACATCATGGCGCTGGCTTGGCGAGTTGTTTGTTTTGACGCGGCAAGTCATGGCGCGGACGGCTTGGCGTGGCGGGGCCAATGCATGGCGTGGTTCTGGCGAGGCTAGCATGGCGGACGGCTTGGCGTGGTGGGTCCAAGGCGTGACACGGTTTGGTGAGGCAAGCATAGCGCAGACGGCTTGGACCAGTAGTGGCTTGTCTTTGCGGGCATGGTTTTCCTTACATGACTCACATAGGAAGTTCTTTCCTTATTCAAAACCCCGCAAGTGTTATGCCCGTAAAAAGGGGACGTTATTCCTTCTCCTCATGTCACCTTGCCGGTTTTGTTTTTTCCAAGTCTCGGTGCTGGCGGCAGAGAAGTAACAATGCGGTCAAGCGTGTCTTAAACATGTACTTTCACGTTTTCTCACCAAACCCTAATTTAACTCACGTGGGGCCAGGCATTCCATTATGTTTGCTAGTAGAAAACGGTTTCATTAGAATCTGATATCACGCCTCAATCTGCGGCTAGTATGAGGCTTTCCTTTTTGGGAGTTCATCGCTCTCCTGGTTATAAGAGATGATCTTGAATCCTTCATTTGCACAGGTCGTTCTGAAATCGTGTCTATCCTCTATCTTTTCTCTGGTTTTGTAGCGCATAATGGGATCTTCCAATGACAGACATGTCTCCAATTTTTCTGGGAGAAACTTTGGAATCGACGAAAACCAGTCTTCTTCTCATGGGGAGGCGTTGAATAGAATTGAATCTCTGTTTCATGAAGCTGGCGAAATCATTCGGGACATACCTTTGGAGGAAGAACGGGAAGGCGGCAAAGCATCCCAGTGCGTTGGGAGGATTTGGTGCAACAAAACCTCTTCACGGCCCACTGTTAGGGCGGGACAGGTTGCTTCTCAGTTGAAACCGCGAAAGGCCGAGCTTGTGAAACTTTTAGGGGAAAATCAACGTAGCTCCCCTATCCAGGACGGTGTCATAACCCTTGATTCTGATGAATCGAGAAATTCTCCTCGAAAGGTCGCTGAGAAGACTTCCGAGGAAGATGATGATGTTGCGGTTGATGAAACTGAAACAACTTTTGGAGAATACGGCGAAACTGTTGTCGGCGGCATGGGAGAAGTCGTGGTGGCATATGCTAGATCGGTTACCGAGGCGGATGTCGGTAAAAAGAAGGATGATGTTGCTGCTGAGACGACTTCCGGGTGGGATGTTGAGGCTGCTATTGCTGATGTGACTTCCGGATGGAACTTTTGCTGCCCGAAAGATTGTTGGGGAAAGTGTTTGAAAAAGCTTTGACCAAGGCATTGGCAATTCACACATTATCTTTCTATGATTAGCTTCTTCTTCTACATTGTTTCTATTCGTCGCTTAGTTGTCCTGATGTTTTGCAGACTTTTTTTTTACCATCCTTGTATTCGCGGTGAAGTTAGGGTTTCTTCAATTAACATCCCGTTTGCGGTTTCTGTTTTTGAATGGATGGTCAATGGCTTCTCAATGATTTGGGATTTATTTGGTAAATTTTTCTGAGATTTGGAAAACTCATTCGGAGGGAAATGTATGCCTTTTGAATAAAAACGAAATCCTAAAGAAGAATACAAACGGTGCATTCACCTTGGGGAAAAAAATCAAGTGGAAGGAGAAATTGCTAAAGAAAATACTAAAGGGAGAGTGCTGGAAGAGGGTAGTACAGCGTTTTAGGAATTGAAAAGCTTGAGCCATCGCGAGTGAACTATCACACCTCCCATCTTGTCTGTGTTGATGAGCTTGTAGTAACCTCCCAAAAGGACGTCTGCCACCAGATATGGCTCGTCTTCTTTTTCCTTGGGTGAATCGGTCCGAACAGCTATCTTTACCGCCATCTTCCCAACTTGAAACGAGTTCACTTTGACCACCATATCTCCGTTTGAAACGAGTTCGGGTGTTGTGTAACCGTTTGAATCTTGGTCTCGTCAGTTTCGATGGCGGCTTCCAAATTCTTTGCAAAGCGTTTGAATGGCCCAGCACCCCATTCACATCTCTTGAAAGCGTCCGCTCCAGTAATCGCGCTGAGTCTCCATGATGGAATAGGGAAAGAAATGATTGGTTGTAGAGAAGATCGTTCGGCCAAACTTACTTGCGTTTGGAATCCATGAGTTGCGCCAACAGGTCATCTCCAGGTGTCCGGGTTCCATCGATAACTCGTCGATGCGGCAGCAAGTGGGTCGGTTTGTTGGAGATTCTTTCGTGCGTTGACATCGGTAGAGGGGATGTTCCCAATTTCTACTTGTTGTCGAGTACCCACAAGTTCCCAAATATCATGTCGTAACCCAGTTCTTTGACAATGTGGAATTTGTTATGCGTTATAGTGTCTCCCATCTTGATCTCGAGGTTAATGCAGCCGTACGCGTTCAAGGCTTCCCCTCCCGGGTTTTTAATCACGGATAGGGAATGGGTAACCTCTTGTTTCGTAAATCCCGCAGCTTTCAGAGTCTTGAAAGTAACAATATTGAAGTCAGAGGCTTGTCGATTAGCGTGTTATCGAATTCAATACCTCTTAAATAGGACGGGGTCAGCAGTCCCCAGTTGTCCTTTTCGATTCCGCTCGCTGAGAGAGCTTGGGATCTTGGCGTGGCTTCCGTGGAGGGAAAAATCCGTTTGCCCGACATGACACGATTGAGAGCCGTGAAGATATCTTGGCGCTGCACCTTGGAAAGGTAAAGCATTTCGCATATGTGTTGCATCATGGATCGCACAGTCTCGTGCACTGAGTCCCCAGAGACTCCACAATTCCTCACAGGAAGTGGGTCTCGACGTACTCCCTCGTTTCGTAGTTCAAGTTCCCCTGCTTCTATCTTTTATTTGAAGATATACTTCAGTCTGTTGCAATCACTGGTTGGGTGGTGAAAAAATCTGTGGTAGTGGCAGTATTTGGGATTTGCCATCTCGGTCTCAGTAGGTTCGGCGTCTGGGAGATGGTAGTCTGATAACATCATCATGAATCCATGCTTCTAAGAGATCGATTACCTCCTCAATGGGAAACGATAAATCCAAGGTATTTCTTTCAGCTTCGTGATGACACATGAGAGCTTTAGCGGCGACCTTCCGTGGCGGAGTTGCTCGTCGTGCTGGTGCTTCGCGTTTAGGATGTTGTTCTGCGGCTGGGGCCTTCCTTTTTCCTCCCTCGTTTACTACGCTCACAGAGGAGGGACCAGCGTTGAACTGCTTGTTGATGAGACGTCTATTCCCGCGAGTTTCGCGCACGTCTTCGGCTCTGATTGGTCTATCTCTTTTTAATAATGTTGGTGATGTCGTTGTTGATCGCCTGGCAGCTTCATGGAGCTCAGAGAATGTCTGGAAATGCAGGTTCTATAGCAAGGCGTGGTAAATGGGAGCCATATTGTTGATGCATGAATTCACCAGTTGTTGCTCGGTCACGTTTGGGTCATCTCAGTCTAGCGCTTGAATAGTCTGAGGGGGGAAGCGAAGAGAGTGTTGAGACCAGAATAGTTGATTCTGAAAGAGTAGTTGTTTTGTGACTTGTATCAGAAAGTGGGAAGATAACAGATGGGAAAGCTAGCAAAAGTTTTCTGAGTGTTGTATGCTCCTGACCAGAACTTGTTGTTCGGTGGAAATATGTAATGCCTATTTATACAAGTCGAAGTGAAACATACTCTGGTCTCATTAAGAAATGGAAAACGGGTGAGTAAATGGGAGGAGGTGGTAACCGGTAAAGCTTGAAATTGATGTTCCATAAAAGAAAGCGTTTCACCATTACTCCCTGTATTTACTAACCGCCTCATCCTTATGAAACTTTCTTATAATGAGTGTAGTGTACGCCGAACGTTGTAAACCGCCAAACCATTACCCAATGAGCATCCCCCAGTTTGTAACATGTGTTGATGTCTCGAGTGTTTTCGTGGGAAACATGTAGCATGTTGTTGTTGTCTGGAAATTTGAGCTTGGGAGACTTGCCGGCTTGGTGGTGACCTTCAACGGTCGAGATTTTGCATCTTAAGAGGAAGGTAGCCGTTGATTATTGCAACCTTTAGTTTGATAGCTAGTGGCATGAAAGTATGATCAGTATGGCTTTAATATGGCTCAGTTTAGGCGCGGCCAAAAATTAGGGTTTTGGCTTTGTTTAGGCGCGAACAAACTAGGGCCGAGGGTTTCCATGAGTTAGCTGGTAACCTTGGACGGCAAAGATCTGCATCTTAGATGAAAAAGTAGTCGTTTATTGTTGCAGGCCTTTGTTTTTGTGGCCGCATATGGAAGGTCGGCATGGTATGGCGCGGCAAGCGGGTTGGCATGCCATTGACACATGTGGCATGGCATGCCTTGGCGTGGCCAAAACTAGGGTTTTAGGCCAAAGGTTACCATGCGTTGTTTGGCGACCTTGGACGGCTAGGATTTGCATCTAGGATGGAAGGGTGGCCGTTGATCGTCGCACGCCTTCGTTTTGGTATCCGTATGGGGAAGGCCGGCATGGTATGGCGCGACAAGGTGGTTGGCATGCCATTGGCACATGTGGAATGGCATGCCTTGGCGCGGTTTGGCGTGGCCAAAACCATGGTTTTGGGCCAAAGGTTACTATGCGTTGTTTGGAGACCTTGGACGGCTAGGATTTGCATCCAGGATGGAAGGGTGGTCGTTGATCGTTGCACGCCTTCGTTTTGGTAGTCGCATGGGGAAGGCCGACATGGTATGGCGCGGCAAGGTGGTTGGCATCCCATTGGCACATGTGGCATGGCATGCCTTGGCGCGGTTTGGCGTGGCCAAAACTAGGGTTTTGGGCAAAAGATTATCATGCGTTGTTTGGAGACCTTGGACGGATAGGATTTGCATCCAAGATGGAAGGGTGGCCGTTGATCGTTGCACGCCTTCGTTTTGGTATCCGCATGGGGAAGGCCGACATGGTATGGCGCGGCAAGGTGGTTGGCATGCCATTGGCACATGTGGCATTACATGCCTTGGCGCGGTTTGGCGTGGCCAAAACTAAGGTTTTGTGCCAAAGGTTACCATGCGTTGTTTGGCGACCTTGGACGGCTAGGATTTGCATCTAGGACTGAAGGGTGGCCGTTGATCGTCGCACGCCTGCGTTGGTAGCCGCATAGGGAAGGCCGACATGGTGGGACCAAGGCAAATGGCGCGGACGACTTGGCATAGTGGGTCCAAGGGCTTGGCACAGATGGCTTGGCATGGTGGGGCCAAGGCAAGGTGCGGTTGGCTTGGCATGGTGGGGTCAAGGGTTTGGTGTGCCATTGGCGCATGGTGCGGCTAGCATGGTTGGGGCCAAGGCAAGGTGCGGTGGTCTTGGCATAGTGGGGCCAAGGGTTTGACATGCCATTGGCGCATGGTGCGTCTAGCATGGTCGGCATGCCTTGGCGCGGTAGACGTGGCTGGCATGGTTGGCATGCCTTGGCGCGGAGATGTGGCTGGCATGGTTTACCATTGGCACAGTGGTGCGGCTGGCATGGTTGGCATGCCTTGGCGCGGAGATGTGGTTTGCATGGTTTGCCATGGGCACATTGGTGCGGCTGGCATGGTTGGCATGCCTTGGGGCGGAGATGTGGCTGGCATGATTTGCCATTGGCACAGTGGTGCGGCTGGCATGGTTGGCATGCCTTGGCACGGAGATGTAGATAACATGGTTTGCCATTGGCACAATGGTGCGGCTGGCATGGTTGGCATGCCTTGGCGCGGAGATGTGGCTGGCATGGTTTGCCATTGGCACAGTGGTGCGACTGGCATGGTTGACATGCCTTGGCACGGAGATGTGGCTGGCATGGTTTTCCATTGGCACAGTGGTGCGGCTGGCATGGTTGGTATGCCTTGGCGCGGAGATGTGGCTGGCATGGTTTGCCATTGGCACAGTGGTGCGGCTGGCATGGTTGGCATGCCTTGGCGTGAAGATGTGGCTGGCATGGTTGGCATGCTTTGGCGGGGTAGCATGAGAATTAGGGTTTGGCATAGATGATGTCAGTCGATGTTAAGGGTTCTGCCGTGGAACATGACCCATGTAAAAAAAGGTACCTCGGTAATTCTTGCGTAGGCATGATGATTGATTCAATAAATGTGCTAATGGTCATAGTGACGTCATGTCAGTTGCACAGTTTTACGATTTTAACCCTAAGCTAAAAACCACCATCAACGCTCCTTCAGACTATCTCTTATTTCATCAATTTTTCTTCTTTCTCCTGGAATTTCGTTCACATTAGGGACATTGTTATTTCCAGAGATCATGACTTGATCTTTCTTTAGACGATGTTTATTAAGACGTCTGTTCTGCACTTGAGCGTTTGAGGAACTCATTGAACTGACTTTCCTGGTAGAGTACACAGGGTAGGTACGAAAACCAATTGGTTTAGTCATATGAATGTCAGTTACAGCTTCGAGAATTAAGTTTAAGGTGTGTTGAAGTTGAACCAAGGAGTTTTTATTCAACTTAGAGTTTCCTTTTCATGTGACAGAACTCTTTGTCTCACCTAGGAGACATACTTTCTGATCACAAGCATGATTAGATAGTATCGTCTTGGTATCATTGTTAGAAGACTTCTTCCTTCCAATTGATGTGCAACATCCTTGATTGATGGAGATTTCAGGCGCATCCGTTTCACAAGAAGGGACTTCCGTTTTTATTTCTGAGCATGAAACATCTTTAGTTGTGTCAGAAGTACTTGGCATATTAGATTGCTTTGAGCATCCTTGAATAGATAGATTACTCAAGCGATGTTCAATTTCCAAGGCATCTCTTTTGAGGCTAGCTTCAAGAGTCGTACACGAAGAATGATCTTCAGCATTACCTTTGGATTTGCAATCTTTAATTATACCAAGTAGAACATTGACATGGTGCTTTAACCGATTAAATCTATCAGCTTGGATTCTAACAAGATTTAGAATCAATTCACTCTCTTCAGCTGAATCCCGTTCATTAATAGAGAAGCTCTCTTTTGAAGGGTAGTCGATATCACACATGTCGGTGTTTGTCTGTCTCGTCAGTACAAAAGATTCATCTATATTCGAGATTGAGGAACCTTTCTCTTTAATAGAGTTAGACGAGATAGAACTTTTATTTCTGGTGACGCGTTTATCAGAGATAATACTCTTTTCCATAGATTCAGATCGCTACAAACACAAACTTGTAAGGTCTTAAACGTGTTTGCCTGCTCTGATACCAATTGAAAAAGCGGGGGTCTAACAACACCACCCAATATTTCACTTAGCAATCTGTATGTAAAAACTCGAATAAACTTTTAAGAGAATCAACAAGACTCAATCTATTAAAAGTATATCAACGAGTTAGAATATCTCAATCTCTCGATTTGATCAATACCCAAGCAAACATAAATCTGCGAGTCAATATCAAATACTAGAGAGATAACGTGGATGGTACCAAAGACCAATATCCAAGGATCAATCAATTTAAATCAACAATCAAAGATTGGATATTCTAATTGATGACCTATAAACGCACAACCTGTATTATTTCAATTATAAAGATAAACAATATAATGCAGAAATAGAAATAACATAGACACCAGAATTTTGTTAACGAGGAAACCGCAAATGCAGAAAAACCCAGGGACCTAGTCCAGATGAACACACACTATATTAACCCGCTACAGACACTAGCCTACTCCAAGCTAACTTCGGACTGGACTGTAGTGAACCCCAATCAATCTCCCACTGATCCAAGGTACAGATGTACTCCATACGTCTCTGATCCAAGCAGGATACTACGCACTTGATTCCCTTAGATGATCTCACCCACAATTAAGAGTTGCTACGACCCAAAGTCGAAGACTTGATAATAAACAAATTTGTCTCACACAGACAAGTCTATCAAAGGATCAATCTGTCTCCCACAGATAAACCCTAAAAGGTTTTTGTTCCGTCTTTTGATAGATCAAGGTGAACAGGAACCAACTGATAATCCGGTCTTATATTCCCGAAGAACAGCCTAGAGTTATCAATCACCTCATGATAGACGCATTTATGTGTCTATTTTGATCTCAATTTTCTATTTTGTTAGTACCCATTTTTGTACTTATTTTGGTATTTTATGTTTTTGTAGGTGTTTTTGGAGAAATAAGCTTTTGCGGGAAAATTGGCTCGAAAAGTGGTATTTGCGCTCGTGGGAGAAAATTACTATTCAGACTCTCAGTTTGGATAAGGGGCACTTCAATTATTAAGGGGTACTCCACTAATAAGGGGTACCCTAATTGCTATTTACACTTCACAGCTATTCGCACCCATGTACTGGCTAGGGGAACTCCATCCCTTGCTTTTGAAGAGACAGAATTGGCGGGAAAATTCGCACTCCGTCTGCATGATTCCGTAGAACGAAGTTGGACGATATTTTGATGGATTTTGACACGGACTTGGAGCATTTTGGGCCTGTTAGGTGGATTTAAGGTTGGTAAGATATAAGTTCACGTAAAAAGGGGAAGGTTTCGTCTAATCTTAACAAAACAGAGTAAGAAAGTTTATTGGAGATGGCGAGATTTTCTGGGAAGAATTGCAACGAGATTTCATCGGAGTTTTTGATACATATTGATTCGAAGTACCCTATTAGGCTTAAACAGGGCAGGTAATCGTATCGGATTCGATAAAGAAGGGATGAGACGTCACTCGGAAGGAAACATGGCAGAATATTCTCGGGTTATCATTCTCTGTTTTTTGGAAGATTTCGTAGATGAAAGGGAAGATATTTTATATATCCAGGTGGTATTCTATCTTGGGAAGGAGGTTGGATAAAACAGAGAAGCCGCATAGAGAAGAAACAGAAGAGGATATAAATCCCGTGACTTTAGTTTGAAGAAAATTTGGATTTTCTCGAGATTTGATTGGTCCTGTCGTGTATATAAGGGATGTTGGGAAGTCAAGGAAGGGAGTCTAGAGTTTGGGGTCGATAGAATCGGAGCAGAGAAGCGTAGGTGAAGTTGCAGGAATATTCACCCGTTGCTGGTGAAGAAGAGAAGTTGAAGAACATTAGACAGAGGAGGACAGTCCAAAAGGCAGTCTTATTCAAACAACACAACAGAAGTATCGATGTTCAACAAATCTCATATATCACAAGCTTGTCATCTTTTCTCTGCAACAGTTCAAAACCCATTGTAACAGTCTGTTTGTAACGCCTTTCTAGCGTTGCAAACTGTCTGCTTTATTAGTTTTCTCTTGTTTTTCACACTTTTGAGCTATAAACACCTATTTTGAGAATGTGAATAATATGAGGAGCTAAACCCCATTGCTGAGGTGATAGAGGAAGCTATTTTTCCAACAAAAAGCGGAACAATCTATTTTATTTAATTTATTGCAATTATTATTATGATTATTTGCCTTGAACTATTATTGAATATGATTTTTATTTGAGTGAGTGTGATCTATTTTGATGGAGCATGCTTAGTTTATAGACTCTTGATGCTTCATACTTGGTATTTACAATTATTACTTTTGAAAATCTATTAGTTGCAATATTTTAGAATCAAATTAAACGAGAAAATTGCATGAATATAAATTTTTGGACCAAATCACTTTGAACTTGGAAAATAGTGGAATCTTAGCCTCAGTGTTCTTTTAATATTGATGCCAACTTTGTCGGTGTTTGTTATAATTATTAGAGAGTTTTCTATTTAGTTTTGAATTTAAGTCTAAAGTTATCCTTCACAAGTTCGAGAATCGAAACACTTTTTACCACTATCTACAAATCACATCAATTTTTGGCGCCGCTGCTGGGGACTTGTTTTTAGGGTTTTAGATTTTTTTTATTTTTTTTATTTTTTTTGTTATTTTTTTTGTTCTTTTTTATGTTTTTGGGTATTTATCTTGTGTCTACAGGTTCTGGATCATAAAGAAAATTGAGCCAAAGAGTTTGGTGTTTTCATAAAGACTTGGAGCTAAAGATTAAAGCAAAAAGAACAGAAAAGAAGACAATTTTAGTTTAGGGTTTGTTTATTTTCTTTAAAAAAAAACTGTATTAGGGTTTATTATTTTTGTAATTTTTCTTTTCTTTTTGGACTTTTGGGCTTTGGGACATTTTTTTTTTATTACCTTACAGAAGGGTACTTTAAATATAAACTGTTTTCAGAGAAGGAGGACAATTACGATATTTTCTCTGCACCTTGGGTTCGTACACTTGACATCGGAGTCAGTGGCCCGAGTCGACTGCAACCGATTCATCCCCCGTCTGGAACGGGAGGTAAGATTCTAAACACTCGCGAATCCCCTGTCAGCGAGTTACTGGACTCCTTCGTATGCATATATGTTGAGGACTGAATAAGGACATTTATTTTTCTAGTAAAGGGCAAGGCCTGGCTATACAAGATAAGGGTTCGGATTTCATCACCGTTCTCTTCTTTCCCGCTTTAGGAACACGTAACCTACGTGAACCTAAGCCTAAAGTTTTGACTAGAACGAGACCGATAGGGTAACGAGCTTAACAGGAAAGTCATTCGAAAAATATTGGTTACTCTTTTAAGCATACTTCGAAGTTCTTGACGGTTTCTGTAAGTTGAATGCGTGACTGCGCCGCCTTGTAATACCGGTGAGGCCTTGGGTATCAAAGCTCCACCGAGCTTCCCTCGCCTCTATTCAACTTACTTTAACTCGGATTGATTCCAGAGGGGTTTGCTTAAATTGTAACGAATTCCCGTTCGAAGGATTAGAAGCTGGTCTAGAAACAATCTAAGTGGAGCCATCATGCTTTTTGTTTGCTAGAAATCAATAGGTTTGATTTGGTTGAGTCGGCCTTGATCTGTGTTTGCTTACCCTTCCAATTTAGAAAATTCTATTGTATGCCTGAACGTAAAAGAGACGCACTAGGTAGATTTGTTAAAGAGAAACCTAGTAGTTCGAAGCGTCTCGATTACCTTAATCTAGAGAGTCCGACTTTTGAAGAGTCTGTTTTTGAACGTCCTTTGACTGAGGAGAGAATCCATGTTGCTCCGATAGCGCCAGAAATGGCAACTTTGAAAGCTTTGTTGAATCCAACTAGGACTACTCGTCCCTCATGTATCAGGTTAGCTGAGACGGAAGCAACTTATGAACTTAAACCTGGGACCTTACATGCTCCCAATCTTTTTAGGGAAAGAAAATGAAAACCCCTATTTCCATGTTAGGGACTTTGAGGAAATTTGTAGTACCCTCAGGATTAGAAACCTAGATGATGATGCTTTGAAACTTAGGTTATTCCCCTTTTCCCTGAAAGATAAAGCTAAATCGTGGCTATATAGTTTGGCTTCCGGGTCAATCGAAACGTATGAACAACTTACATCTGCCTTTTTGAACAAGTTTTTCCCTAGGCACAAAACATCGTCTATTAGGACGCAAATCTGCACGTTTTCTCAACAGGAGGGAGAAACTTTGTATAGGTATTTGGAAAGGTTCAATGATTTATTAGCCCAATGTCCTCATCATGGTTTAGAGAAGGTTAGGTTAGTTCAGATCCTTTATGAGGGTTTAGATTATCCCACCAAACCACAGTAGAATCTATGTGTACTGGTGGATTTGAGAACCAAACAGTTGATGACGCGATGACATATTTGCATGAAGTCGCCGAAAAGACCCAACAATGGGAAAGTAGTAGGGGACCCCAGAAAACAATTCTTCTCGGCAGAGGAAACGTTAATAGGGTAGAAGGAGGCTATGAATCAGATGCCAAAATTGCTGCTATAGCGAAAAGGTTAGAAGCTTTAGAAGTGGGTAACACTAGTGGTAGATTGGAGCCTTTTTGGGAAGGCCAGAATAATGAAGCAAGCCAATGCTCTATATAATAACACTAGGTTTGATAATCGTCAGAAGTTTGACCCATATTCAGAAACCTATAATCCTGGTTGGAGAACCATCCGAACTTTTCATGGTCTAAGGGCCAGAGTCAGGGTCAGTCTAATAATTCTAATGCTCCCCCAGGTTTTGGCTACACTAGGAATACATCAGGCCCAGAAAATAAAACGACTAGCTTAGAGGAATCTATTAAGATTTAGCAAAAACTCAGGAAATGTTAGCACAGAGCCATGTTAGTTTTCAACAGGAAACCAAGCAGAATTTTCAAACTAATGCTCAGAGCCTTGCTAAGTTAGAACTTCAAGTCGGCCAAATAGCTAAGACCTTAAGTGAGAGAGATAATGGTAGGTTCCCTAGTCAGACTAATCCCAATCCTAGAGGAGTTCATGAAGTAGGTACAAAACCATCGAATCAATTGAATGCTATTAGAACCCTTAGGAGTGGTAGAATAGTAGACAATCAGGTAACCATGCCCGATAGTGAACATACTGTAGTTCACCCCTCAGGACCACTAGCTAAGGAAACTGATAAAATTTCTGATGATGCCAACTCAGTTCCTGAGAGGTCTGATTCTGTGCCTAGAGCCCCATTTCCTCAGCTATTAGTACCAACAAAGAAGGAATCGAACTTTAATGACATATTGGAGGTTTTTAAGCAAGTTACCATAAACCTTCCTTTATTAGATGCAATTAGGCAAATTCCTGCTTATGCCAAGTTCCTTAAGGATATGTGTACGCGAAAGCGAAAACTTAGCGTCCATAAGAAAGCCTTTTTAGCTAGTCACGTAAGTTCAATTATTCAAAACACTACAACTCCAAAGTACAAAGACCCAGGTTCCCCTACCATTGCTTGTACAATAGGTAAACACCGGGTAGAAAAAGCTTTACTTGACTTAGGAGCCAGTGTGAACCTACTTCCGTACCATGTGTACTTACAGCTAGGACTTGGTGAAATGAAACCTACTCAGATAACACTGCAGTTAGCTGATAGGTCTGTTAAAATTCCTCGAGGTGTTATTGAGGATGTCCTTATTGAGGTCGACAAGTTTATCTATCCAGTGGATTTCGTGGTCCTAGATACTCAACCTGTCCCTGACCCAGAGAACCAGATACCTGTGATTTTAGGTCGCCCGTTTTTAGCTACGTAATGCGATCATTAACTGTCGAAATGGTGTGATGAATTTATCTTTTGGTAATATGACTATAGAGATGAACATTTTTAATGTCAGTAAGCTACCTTATGAGCTAGATGACACATGTGTTGAAGAGGTGAACATGATAGAAGCCTTAGTTCAGAAGTCATTACCAAACATTTTATTTGAAGACCCATTAGAAAGTTGTCTATCCCATTTTGGTTTAGATTTTGATGACGATAGCACTATTGAACAAGTGAATTGCTCTATTAGATTCTACCCCTGTGTTAGACACTGATAGATGGAAAGCTAGGTTCGAACCGTTACCAGTTTCTGAGACTACCCTAATTCCTTCTTTAGAAGAGCCCCCAAGTTGGACCTTAAACCACTACCCGATACTCTAAGTATGTGTTTTTAGGCCCATCTGAGACTTTACCTGTGATTGTAGCTTCCGATTTGGATAGTGATCAGGAAAGTAGGCTAGTAAAGTACTTCAAGACAATAAGGAAGCTTTAGGGTGGACTATAGCAGACATTAAGGGTATAAGTCCTACTGTGTGTATGCATCAGATTCATTTAGAGGAAGACTCCAAACCTTCTAGGGAGATGCAACGTCGACTGAACCCTAACATGAAAGAGGTAGTTCGAAAAGAGGTGCTTAAGTTGTTAGATGCGGGTATTATTTACCCAATTTCAGACAGTAAGTGGGTCGGCCTTGTTCAGGTTGTCCCCAAGAAATCAGGTATCACTGTAGTCCAGAATGATAATAATGAATTAATCCCAACCCGAGTGACCACGGGATGGCGTGTGTGTATTGACTATAGGAAATTGAACAAGGTCACAAGGAAGGATCACTTTCCTCTTCCTTTTATCGACCAAATGCTAGAGCGATTAGCTGGACATAGTCACTATTGCTTCTTAGATGGCTACTCCGGTTATAATCATATCGTTATTGCCTTAGAAGACCAAGAGAAAACCACTTTTACCTGTCCCTTTGGTACCTTTGCGTATAGACGCATACCTTTCGGGTTATGTAATTCCCCTGCGACTTTTCAGCATTGTATGATGAGCATATTTTCTGATATGGTAGAACGGTTTTTAGAGGTTTTTATGGATGATTTTTCAGTGTTTGGTTCATCTTTTGATGAGTGCTTGCATCATTTGACATTAGTGTTGACTAGGTGTAAGGAAAAGAATTTAGTGCTTAATTGGGAAAAATGCCATTTCATGGTTGAATCAGGAATTGTCTTAGGGCACATCGTTTCTTTAAAGGGTATAGAGGTAGACAAAGACAAAATTGACCTTATTAAGACTCTACAGGTCCCCAAAACCGTAAAAGATATTAGGTCATTCCTAGGGCATGCAGGTTTTTACTGTCGATTCATTAAGGATTTTAGCTTGATTTCTAGACCTCTTTGCAATTTGCTTGCAAAAGATGTTAAGTTTGTCTTTGATTATGCTTGCTTAAAGGCTTTTGATAAGCTTAAAACTTTATTCACTACTGCCCCGCTAGTCCAGACACCTAACTGGAACCTACCCTTTGAAATTATGTGTGATGCTTCAGATTATGCTATAGGCGTTGTGCTAGGTTAGCGAGAAAACAAATTACTCCATGTGATTTACTATGCTAGCAAAACTCTGAATGATGCCCAAATGAACAATACAACTACCGAGAAGGAATTGCTAGCCATCGTGTTTGCCTTGGATAAGTTTAGATCCTATTTATTAGGTTCTAAGATCGTAATCTATACTGATCATGCTGCTTTGAAATACCTTTTGTCTAAGAAGGATACCAAACCTAGATTGATTAGATGGATCCTTTTGTTACAAGAATTTTGTCCAGACATTAGAGACAAAAAGGGTGCAGAGAATGTAGTAGCAGACCACTTTTCTAGGCTAGTTGTTAGTTCCCCTAATAATTCCCTTCCTATAAGGGATAGTTTTCCTGATGAACAATTGTTCTTTGTTTCCCAATCACCTTGGTATGCAAATATAGTGAATTATCTTGTTACTGGTCGAATGCCTCAACATTGGGGTAAGCAAGATCGTTCTAGGTTTTTGGCCGAGGTTAAGCATTTCTTTTGGGACGATCCTTATCTGTTTAAGTATTGTCCGAACCAGATTATTAGGAGATGTGTATCTGAGAGTGACCAGTCTAGTATTATCTCCTTTTGTCATGAACATGCATGTGGGGGTTATTTTAGTGCTAAGAAGACTGCTGCTAAGATTTTGCAGTATGGATTTTACTGGCCTTCGTTGTTTAAAGATTCCCATAGTCATTGTGTTTCTTGTGAGCGTTGCCAGAAGTTAGGAACCATTTGCCGTAGAAATATGATGCCTTTGAACCCTATTTTAGTGATTGAGGTCTTTGATGTGTGGGGCATTGATTTTATGGGTCCATTTCCTATTTCGTTTGGTTATCTTTACATACTTGTCGCTGTAGACTATGTGTCTAAGTGGGTTGAGGCGGTTCTGTGTAAAACGAATGACCACAGGGTCGTAGTCCAGTTTTTGAAAGAGAATATACTTACACGTTTTGGTACGCCGCGAGCTATAATTAGTGATAGAGGTTCACACTTTTGTAATAGACCGTTTGCTCTTTTAATGAAACAATACGGTATTACCCATAAAGTAGCAAACCCATATCACCCTCATACTAGTGGTCGGGTAGAGGTTTCCAATAGCGAAATTAAACGTATTCTAGAGAAAACAGTTAATCCAAATAGGAAAGACTGGTCGTCGAGGCTTACTGATGCCTTATGGGCTTACCGTACTGCGTTTAAGACACCCATTTGAATGTCACATTATCGTTTAGTGTTTGGCAAGGCATGTCACCTTCCTGTTGAGTTAGAGCATCGATCCTATAGGGCTATTAAGAACTTAAACTTTTCACTTGACAAGGCAGGATCTCAAAGAAAGCTCCAGCTCAATGAGTTGGACGAGATTCGTAGAGATGCATACGATAGTGCTAAGGAGTATAAGAACAAAATGAAACTTGTGCATGATAGGAATATTTTACGAAAGTCATTTTCTCCAGGTCAAAAAGTTCTTCTATATGACACTCAGTTGCATCTATTCCCCGGAAAGTTGCGCTCTCGATGGACCGGTCTTTTTATGGTCCGTACTGTTTTTTCTCATGGTGTTGTTGAGATTGAGACACCAGATGGTAGTAGTTCTTCGAAGGTTAACGGTCAGTGATTGAAGCCCTTTTTAGAGCCTTTTCCTACAGGTGATGTTCAGGAGGTCCCTCTGGAGGACCCTGTTTACCTTGATTTACCATCGAGGCGATTTTGTATGTTGTATATTATTTCTGTAGGTTTTTGGTTACACTTCACCCAGGTACTATCTTTCCGACTTCTCTCTTAACTATTTTCTCATGTTACTTATATTTTTGGTACTGTTCTTTAATTAGAAACATTAAAGACAATGCTAGATTTAAGTTTGGGGGTGGGGTAGAACTTTTTGTTACCTTTTCGTTTCAATAAATAAACTCCAGAGCCTAGAAATTTATCCTTATTAAGGATGGCACTACCCAATCTAAGTGGATGGAAGCATTTTGGTTGTAGGAGTTGAGGGACCAATCTGATTAGATGGAAACATCTAAAGAGTCTATTCATAAAAGCACAAAGCTCAGGTGTTAGAAATAACATTGTAGTTTCGCCATGTCTCATTGAGTCCTTTTCACTTCTATTTTTATTTTTTTATTTTTTAAAATATGTTTCTCTGAGTGATTAGGTGGGGCTCACGATTCAAGTTGTTACCATTGCTAGGGTGAATTAGAGTGATTGAGATATCCATAAAAAAAAGAAAAAAAAAGAGAAATTGGGACCAGACCATCAGACCAAATGGAATAAATTCAATAAAGTCGACCACTGGAACCCTTGTATATGCCAGTTGTATTGACCTAGAGTTAGGATTATCGACCACTAGTACCCTTGTATATGCCAATGTGTTGATATAAGTCAGACTGGTATCTCAGTCCATTAGGATGGGTTCATTATGGCAGTGGCCTTCAGACATATATGAGAAACACCGTTTACCTTAGTCAACATCAAAACCATCTATGTTTTTTTAAATCCATATTCTTAATCTATCCATGTGATTTGTTTGATTCTGAGTTTGGATGCGACTATCTGAGTAGAGCTCTGTCACTTTATATGAATTTTAGTATGCTTGAGTGCGAACTCGTGTACAACAATTGGAATTTCGCATCAGGGTACTTCCTCCTGTAGTCAATAAGTATGTCAACCAAGGAGATTCTTTAGTGCATTCCAAGGTTCTGTGTAGATAGCTAGGGTCTGGAGTATAAAGGTTTTGTGGGTATACCTCTGGTAAGCCCTCCGGAGACAACACTCCGCCACTAGAAACACCTAGGGGTTTAAAGGCTGATTGCATATGCTAAATGCAATCGACGATGCTTGCGACAGTGAGTTAGGATTTTATTTCTATTTTAGTTTTGCTCGAGGACTAGCAAATAATAGGTTTGGGGGTATTTGATAGACGCATTTATGTGTCGATCTCAATTTTCTATTTTGTTAGTACCCATTTTTGTACTTATTTTGGCATTTTATATTTTTGTAGGTGTTTTTGGAGAAATAAGCTTTTGCGGGAAAATTGGCTCGAAAAGTGGTATTTGCGCTCGTTGGAGAAAATTACTATTCAAACTCTCAGTTTGGATAAGGGGCACTTCAATTACTAAGGGGGTACTCCACTAATAAGGGGTACCCTAATTGCTATTTACACTTCACAGCTATTCGCACCCCTGTACTGGTTAGGGGCACTCCATCCCTTGCTTTTGAAGAGACAGAATTGGCGGGAAAATTTGCACTCCGTCTGCATGATTCCGTAGAACGAAGTTGGACGAGATTTTGATGGATTTTGACACGGACTTGGAGCATTTTGGGCCTGTTAGGTGGATTCAAGGTTGGTAAGATATAAGTTCACGTAAAAAGGGGAAGGTTTCGTCTAATCTTAACAAAAGAAAGTAAGAAAATTTATCGGAAATGGCGAGATTTTCTGGGAAGAATTGCAACGGGATTTCATCGGAGTTTTTGATACATATTGATTCGAAATACCTTGTTAGGCTTAAACAGGGCAGGTAATCGTATCAGATTCGATAAAGAAGGGATGAGACGTCACTCGGAAGGAAACATGGCAGAATATTCTCGGGTTATCATTTTCTGTTATTTTTGGAAGATTTCGTAGATGAAAGGGAAAATATTTTCTATATCCGGGTGGTATTCTATCTTGGGAAGGAGGTTGGATAAAACAGAGAATCCGCATAGAGAAGAAACAGAAGAGGATATAAATCCCGTGACTTTAGTTTGAAGAAAAGTTGGATTTTCTCGAGATTTGATTGGTCCTGTCGTGTATATAAGGGATGTTGGGAAGTCAAGGAAGGGAGTCTAGAGTTTGGGGTCGATAGAATCGGAGCAAAGAAGCGTAGGTGAAGTTGCAGGAATATTCACCTGCTGCTGGTGAAGAAGAGAAGCTGGAGAACATTGGACAGAGGAGGACAGTCGCAGAGGCAGTCTTATTCAAACAACACAGCAAAAGTATCGTTGTTCAACAGATGTCATATATCACAAGCTTGTCATCTTTTCTCTATAACAGTTCAAAACCTATTGTAACAGTCTATTTGTAACGCCTTTCTAGCGTTGCAAACTGTCTGCTTTATTAGTTTTCTCTTGTTTTTCACACTTTTGAGCTATAAACACCTATTTTGAGAACGTGAATAATATGAGGAGCTAAACCCCATTGCTTAGGCGATAGGGGAAGCTATTTTTCCAACAAAAAGCGGTACAATCTATTTTATTTAATTTATTGCAATTATTATTATGATTATTTGCCTTGAACTGTTATTGAATATGATTTTTATTTGAGTGATTGTGATCTATTTTGATGGAGCATGCTTAGTTTATAGACTCTTGATGATTCATACTTGGTATTTACAATTATTACTTTTGAAAATCTATTAGTTGCAATATTTTAGAATCAAATTAAACGACAAAATTGCATGAATATAAATTTTTGGACCAAATCACTTTGAACTTGGAAAATAGTGGAATCTCATCCTCAGTGTTCTTTTAATATTGATACCAACTTTGTCGGTGTTTGTTATAATTATTAGCGAGTTTTCTATTTAGTTTTGAATTTAAGTCTAAAGTTATCCTTCACAAGTTCGAGAATCGAATCACTTTTTACCACTATCTACAAATTACATCACCTGACAACAATCTTAATCGTATGGTAGCGAAACAAGATGTTGCGGAATGACAAACAATGAGACGAAGATGTTTGTGATTAATTTTTATATCTTACCTATCAGAGATATTAATCTCAATTCAATCAATTTGATTGTACTCGTACGATAGAAGATGCGAGATCAGATCACACAACTACGATAAAAGTAGTATCGGTCTGGCTTCACAATACCAACGAAGTCTTTAAGTCGTTAACATGGTTTTAGAAGAAGAAAACCAAAGGTTAAAGGAGAATCGCCTCTAGCACGCAAACTAGTATCACACATAAGGTGTGGGGATTGGTTTTGCACAGATGCTAGATGTCTCCTTTATATAGTCTTTCAAATCAGGTTTTGCAATCAATGTTAGCTTAGTAACAAAGCATTCAATATTCACGGTTAGATGAAAACCTGATTAGATTAAAGCTAATATCTTTCAACCGTTAGATCGAAAACTTAGCTTGTTACACACAATTGAAATGCACATTTCTAGGTTTGTTAACCGTACCCAAACGTATGCACTTGTTGGTTCAACAATGGTTAACCAAATGGTTAGTCATATGAGCATTTCATATCAACCATGTTCTTCTTCACCATAACTAGTTCAAATGACTTCAAATGAACTAGTTAGAGAATTGTTCAATCGTAAGCAAATCTCATGTACTACATAAGACACAATTGAAGCAAAGATGATGTGATTCACTTGAATCGGTTCATGAAATTTATAGCCACGGTTTGCATACTGCATTCCCTAGTCTTTATAAGTATTAGTTCACGATCAAAATCTTTAGATATAACCTACTCAAGTTCGCGGACTGGGTTCGCGGACTTAAGTTCACGGAAGGAGTTCACAAACTCCAGCAGAAATTCTCGGACAAAAACTTCCACCGGCTCGTGATAAACACATTTTTGTGACCGAATTGTCCTCAATTTTCAGTATTGTTGGTACTCGGTTTTCTATTTATTATGGTGTTTTATGTGTTTGTAGGTATTTTTGGAAAATTCGGCTCGAAAAGTTGGTATAGGCACCCGGAGGACACATGTTATTCGGACTCTCAGTTTTGGATAAGCGGCACCTAACTGATAAGAGGCACCCCAGGGAACCAACTGCTAATCGCACCCCATTACTGGTTAAGGGGGCTCCATCTTCTTCCTTTATTTGAAAAGAAAATTGGCGGGAAATTTGGTTTCAACGGTAAAGGATTTATTATCTTTAAGATAACAATATCTTTTTGCCTTACAAACATGAAGTTTTGAAGAAAAAGGAAGTTATCTTGTATTAAACAAGAAAGATATCCTTAGAAGATTTTATCTTGGATTTTATTCTGCGAATTAAAGAAGATATGGGTTTAGTAAAGACATATATAGAATAAAGAGAAGGAAAATAATCCTAAAGATATTTTTAATTAAAAAGAAGAAGATTTTGGAGTTATGGAAGAATATATTTGAGTGATGTGTATTTGTGCGTATAAATAGAGAGCTAGAGAGCACATTTGGGAGAGAGTTTTGGGGAGAAAAGAAAAACCAGGTTTTAATTATTTCTCACCTTTTCCATCATTTGTAAACACCTTTTTGAGCAATGAAAAATTCTTTTGAGTGTGTTTTCACCATGCGGAGCTAGACCCGTCATTGGGACGACGGAGGAGGCTGTGTTTCGTTCATGTGGTAATTAAAATAATTCTTTTATAACTATTTGCATAGAATTTAATTGTTTATGATTTCTATTAATTATTTGTTATTTTGTTTGATGTCGCATGCTTGGTTTTAATTACTTTTGATGCGTCATGCTCACAACTTACAACTAATGTTTTATGAAATCTACTTTGGAAAAGAATAGAGTTATTTTTTCTTTTGTTTTGAGTTATAAATGTCTAGGATTAATTTATGAACCCCATGAACATGAAAAGCAGTGGAATGCCGAGTCCCAGTAAATTCTTCATCCCGTGACATATTTTGTATATAATTTCTTATTTTTAGTATTTTTATATTTAAGCCTAGAATCAATTCAACAAAGTCCGAGTGAACGACAACCTTATTTACCACTATCTAAAATCACATCAATTTTTGGCGCCGTCGACGCGGACTTGTTTATAGATTTGTTTTTAGGTTTTATTTTATTTGTTCTTTTTTACGCGTTTTGGTATTTTTGTTTTCTTTCAGATTTGGAGCTAAGCTAAAGGAAAAGAGAAAGTGCTGAAAAGAAAGGAAAACCCCAAAAAGGAAAGGAAAGATAAATCCAAAAGGAGTGAAGAAGAATATTTTATAAATAAGGTTTTTATTTTTAGAAACTGTAACTAAGGTTTTTAATTACAGTTTATTTTTATTTTTTTAGAAACTGTAATTAAGGTTTTTATTTTTGGACATTGTTTTCTTCTTCTTTTCTTTTGGACATTGAACATTGGACTTTATTTTTAGAACCCTACGGAAGGGTAGTTTTAAATAAACTGTTTGCAGAGAAGGACGACGATTATGATATCGCCTCGGCCCCTTGGGTTCGTACATGACATAGGAGTCGTGGCCCGAGTCGACTTCAACGGTTCATCCCCCGTCTGGAACGGGAGGTAAGAATTCTAAACACCCGCGAATCCCCTGTCAGCGAGTTTACTGGATGATTTCGTATGCATATATGTTGAGGACCTGAAATCGAATTTAATTTTCTAGTAAAGGGCAAGGCCTGGACAAATCAAGATAAGGACTCGGATTTCATCACTGTTTCCTTCTTGCCCGCCTTAGGAACACGTAACCTACGCGAACCTAAGCCTTAAAATTTGGACTAGAACGAGACCGATAGGGTAACGAGCTTATTAGGAAAGTCGTTCGGAAAATATTGGTTACTCTTTTTTAGCATACTTTGAGGTTCATGATGGTTTCTGTGAGTTGAATACACCGCCTTGAAACGCCGGTGAGGCCTTGGGTATCAAAGCTCCACTGAGCTTCCCTCGTCTCTATTCAACTTACTTTAACTCGGATTGATTCCAGAGAGGTTTGCTCAGATTGTAATGAATTCCTTTTCGAAAGAATAAAAGCTGGTCGAGAAACAATCTAAGGTAGCCATCATGCTTTTTGTTTGCTAGATAAAATAGGCTTATTGTGGTCGAGTCAGCCTTCTTTGTGTTTGTTTAGAATTCCCTTGCAGTTAGGATGTCGAACTGGTATAGCCAATACAATGATTATTCGACTGAGCAACACAAACATTATTATTTTAATGACTATAGTGTGAATAGTGGTTGGGAACACCAAACTTTTGAAGGTTATGGGTCATACCATGGTGAGCCCAATTACTATCCAAATGCCCACCGGTCATACGAGCAAGATTCTTATAATTCCTCTCCTCTAGATGAAGCACGTAAGATACTTGAGTCAAGGTGTAAGTTACATGAGTCGACACATAAGTCAGCGGACATAGATGACTTAGTTATAGACGAAAGAACTGTAACAATGAGTGAAACTTCTTTAGAAGATAACCTCACGAAGTTAGCTGAGTCAACATGTAAATTAACTGAGTCAACACGTGAGTTTGCTGAGTCAACACGTAGGCTTGAGTTAGAGACGGAAGAAAGAATTGCTCGAATTACACTGAATTGCCAATACATTGCTTCAAAAATCAACCTTGAAAGTGAGAAGTTTTTTTATTTACATAATCAAGATGACAAGAATAGAATTGGAAGCAATAATTTAGATGAGGTTCAACCATTTTCATGTTATTATGATTATGATGAGGATAGTGCTGATGAAGAATCTGAAATATTTAGGCATAGTGATCAGGAATTTGTTACTCCAACTGAGCTTTATAATGATAATATTATTTATAGTTCAAATCCAAATAATTTTAATAATTATTCACCTATTCAAAAGGACGAGGATTTGACTAAAGATAAGACTTCCTTAGATGATGTAATATTTCCTTTTGATTACGAAGGCGATGATAGTTTAGAGGAGCGGGTTTATCCTGAGTATATTGTTTTCGAGTCTAGCGATTTAGAAACATTAGTCTTAGAAAAACAAAATGAAATCCTAGAGATGAGTGAGGATGTACCTGACTTAGAAGAATCAATTGACCATTTCCAGAAATCTGATGACCTTGAAACTAGGGAAGTTGTGACTAGTCTTTATAGAGACACTGAAAACTCTAAGTTTGGGGGTCATTTTTATTCTCCATGTGCTTTAACTCTTACAAAGGTCCCTCACTTGGAACTTAACATATATGCCTCAACCATTTTACAAGATTATCTTTATACACGTTTTCCTGAACCTAATGATGTCCAGAAAGAATTTAAGTTGTTAGAAACCCATCCTCTAGTTGATGTGGTCAACCCAGGATACGATACATCGATTGACTTTGTTTTCCCACCAAAAACTTTTTCTCCAATTGTGGGAACTTATGAAATTCAAATGTGTCAGATATTAAGTTTCGAGACTAAACCTAATTACTTTAGGAGATTAGGGTCGACATATTTGTTTAAGGAAGACCACCACTCTCTTTGTGGTCAGTTGTGTAAGTCAAATTTGATTGACTTCAAGGATCCGCAATTATTTAGGTTATTATTATGTGCTTCTAAGTTTTTATTTGAGTTTTTCCAGACTCTAGAACCTGAACATTCGGATCTAACTTTTGAGGAATGAAACCCAGGAAAATATGTTATCTAGACCCAGTTATAGAACCTGAACCTGAACCACAACTAGATGTAGTTGTCTTAAACAGGAAACTAGACAAGGGTGTGCTTTATTTCTTAACTTTCTTGGCATGGTGCAAATTCCTTTTACTTATGATAGCTCTATTTGGTTTTGGTGATCCGCAGTTATTCCGGCTATTACTTTATGTTTCTATAAGGTGACTAATCCTTTCTTAGTCTGGCTGAAGACTTTAAACTTAGCACTTCTTGGGAGGTAACCCAATCTCATGCAATACGTTAATATCTTTCCTTAACTCTTTTGCTTCAAATGGTAATAGTTTCTCCTTGTTCATATGGTTTTAATTTTATCTTTAGAACATTGAGGACAATGTTAGATTTAAGTTTGGGGGTATGAGAGAAAAATTTTTGTTGCAATAAATAAACTCCAGAGCCTAGAAATTTATGTTTATTAAGGATGTTACTAACCAATCTAAGTGAATGGAAGCATCTTGGTTATAGGAGTTGAGGAACCAATCTGATTAGATGGAAACATCTAAAGAGTGCATTCATAAAAGCACAAATCTCAGGTGTTAGAATTTAAAAAAAAAATGGTAGTTTCGCCATATCTCGTTGAATCCTTTTCACCTTCTGTTTTTATTTTCTTATAAGTGATTGGGTGAAATAGAGTGATTGAGATACAAAAAAAAAAAAGACCAGACCATCAGACCAACCGGAATAAATTCAATAAAGTCGACCACTGGAGCCCTTGTATATGCCAGTTGTGTTGACCTAGAGTTAAGATTATCACCCGCTGGTTCCCTTGTATATGCCAGCTGTGTTGATATTAGTCAGACCAGTATCTCAGTCCATTAGGATAGGTTCACCTTAGTCAACATCAAAACCATCTATGTTTTTCTCTACATCCATCTTCTTAATATTTCCATGTGATTGGTTGACTCCGGTTATGATGTACAGAAACTATCTGAGTAGAGCTCTATCCCTTATATGAATTTTAGTATGCTTGAGTGCAAACTCGTGTACAACAATTGGAATTTCGCATTAGGGTGCTTCCTCATGTAGTCAATGAGAGTATGCCAACCAAGGAGATTCTTTAGTGCCTTCCAAGGTTTTGCGTAGATAGCTAGGGTCTGGAGTAAAGGTTTTGTGGGTACACCTCTGGTAAACCCTCCGGAGACAACACTCCGCCGCTAGGTGGCGGCTTGCTGCACGTGCTAAGTGTAGTCATTTTTATTTTTCTAGATTAGATTTGCTCGAGGACTAGCAAATAATAAGTTTGGGGGTATTTGATAGACACATTTTTGTGACCGAACTGTCCTCAATTTTCAGTATTGTTGGTACTCAATTTTCTATTTATTATGGTGTTTTATGTGTTTGTAGGTATTTTTGGAAAATAAACATTTTTGGAAAATTCGGCTCGAAAAGTTGGTATAGGCACCCGGAGGACACATGTTATTCGGACTCTCAGTTTTGGATAAAAGTCGCACAAAGTCATGGCTTGTCAATGCAGGGTGTAAGACTCACTCTCAAAAATGCGGGGTGTTAGTGTCGCACACTGATCGGGTCCTAGGGGAACCGAACTGATAATGGGCACCCCAGGGAGCCAACTGCTAATCGCACCCCATTACTGGTTAAAGGGGCTCCATCTTATTCCTTGATTTGAAAAGAAAAATTGGCGGGAAATTTGGTTTCAACGGTAAAGGATTTATTATCTTTAAGATAAGAATATCTTCTTGCCTTACAAACATGAAGTTTTGAAGAAAAAGGAAGTTATCTTGTATTAAACAAGAAAGATATCCTTAGAAGATTTTATCTTGGATTTTATTCTGCGAATTAAAGAAGATATGGGTTTAGTAAAGACATACATAGAATAAAGAGAAGAAAAAAGATCCTGAAGATATTTTTAATGAAAAAGAAGAAGATTTTGGAGTTATGGAAGAATATATTTGAGTGATGTGTATTTGTGTGTATAAATAGAGAGCTAGAGAGCACATTTGGGGGAGAGTTTTGGGGAGAAAAGAAAAACCAGGTTTTAATTATTTCTCACCTTTTCCATCATTTGTAAACACCTTTTTGAGCAATGAAAAATTCCTTTGAGTGTGTTTTCACCATGCGGAGCTAGACCCATCACTGGGACGACGGAGGAGGTTGTGTTTCGTTCATGTGGTAATTAAAATAATTCTTTTATAACTATTTGCATATAATTTAATTATTTTATGATTTCTTTTAATTATTTGTTATTTTGTTTGATGTCGCATGCTTGGTTTTAATTACTTTTGATGCGTCATGCTCACAACTTACAACTAATGTTTTATGAAATCTACTTTCGAAAAGAATAGAGTTATTTTTTTCTTTTGTTTTGAGTTATAAATGTCTAGGATTAATTTATGAACCCCATAAACATGAAAAGCAGTGGAATCCCGAGTCCCAGTAAATTCTTCATCCCGTGACATATTTTGTATATAATTTCTTATTTTTAGTATTTTTATATTTAAGCCTAGAATCAATTCAACAAAGTCCGAGTGAACGACAACCTTATTTACCACTATAAAAAATCACATCAATTTTTGGCGCCGCCGACGCGGACTTGTTTATAGATTTATTTTTATGTTTTATTTTATTTGTTCTTTTTTACGCGTTTTGGTATTTTTGTTTGCTTTCAGATTTGGAGCTAAGCTAAAGGAAAAGAGAAAGTGCTGAAAAGAAAGGAAAAGCCCAAAAAGGAAAGGAAAGATAAATCCAAAAGGAGTGAAGAAGAAGATTTTGTAAATAATTTTATTTTTATTTGTTTAGAAACTGTAATTAAGGTTTTTATTTTTGGACATTTTTTTTCCTTCTTTTCTTTTGGACATTGAACATTGGACTTTATTTTTAAAACCCTACGGAAGGGTAGTTTTAAATAAACTGTTTGCAGAGAAGGACGACGATTACGATATCGCCTCGGCACCTCGGGTTCGTACATGACATAGGAGTCGTGGCCCGAGTCGACTTCAACGGTTCATCCCCCGTCTGGAACGGGAGGTAAGAATTCTAAACACCCGCAAATCCCCTGTCAGCGGGTTTACTGGATGATTTCGTATGCATATATGTTGAGGACCTGAAATCGGATTTAATTTTCTAGTAAAGGGAAAGGCCTGGACAAATCAAGATAAGGACTCGGATTTCATCACCGTTTCCTTCTTGCCCGCCTTAGGAACACGTAACCTACGCGAACCTAAGCCTTAAAATTTGGACTAGAACGAGACCGATAGGGTAACGAGCTTATTAGGAAAGTCGTTCGGAAAATATTGGTTACTCTTTTGAGCATACTTTGAGGTTCATGATGGTTTCTGTGAGTTGAATACGCCGCCTTGTAACGCCGGTGAGGCCTTGGGTATCAAATCTCCACTGAGCTTCCCTCGTCTCTATTCAACTTACTTTAACTCGGATTGATTCCAGAGAGGTTTGCTCAGATTGTAACGAATTCCTTTTCGAAAGAATAAAAGCTGGTCTACAAAAAATCTAGGGGAGCCATCATGCTTTTTGTTTGCTAGATAAAATAGGCTTGTTGTGGTCGAGTCAGCCTTCTTTGTGTTTGTTTAGAATTCCCTTGCAGTTAGGATGTCGAACTGGTATAGCCAATACAATGATTATTCGACTGAGTAACATGAACATTATTGTTTTTATGACCATAGTGTGAATAGTGGTTGGGAACACCAAACTTTTGAAGGTTATGGGTCATACCATGGTGATCCCAATTACTATCCACATGCCCACCGGTCATATGAGCAAGATTCTTATAATTCCTCTCCTCTAGATGAAGCACGTAAGATACTTGAGTCAACGCGTAAGTTACATGAGTCGACACATAAGTCAGCGGACACAGATGACTTAGTTATAGACAAAAGAACTGTAACAATGAGTGAACCTTCTTTAGAAGATAACCTCACGAAGTTAGCTGAGTCAACATGTAAGTTAACTGAGTCAACACGTGAGTTTGCTGAGTCAACACGTAGGCTTGAGTTAGAGACGGAAGAAAGAATTGCTTAAATTACACTGAATTGCCAATACATTGCTTCAAAAATCAACCTTGAAAGTGAGAATTTTTTTATTTACATAATCAAAATGACAAGGATAGAATTGGAAGCAATAATTTAGATGAGGTTCAACCATTTTCATGTTATTATGATTATGATGAGGATAGTGCTGATGAAGAATCTGAAATATTTAGGCATAGTGATCAGGAATTTGTTATTCCAACTGAGCTTTATAATGATAATATTATTTATAGTTCAAATACAAATAATTTTAATAATTATTCACCTATTCAAAAGGACAAGGATTTGACTAAAGATAAGACTTCCTTAGATGATGTAGTATTTCCTTTTGATTACGAAGGCGATGATAGTTTAGAGGAGCGGGTTTATCCTGAGTATATTATTTTCGATTCTAGCGATTTAGAAACATTAGTCTTAGAAAAACAAAATGAAATCGTAGAGATGAGTGAGGATGTACCTGACTTGGAAGAATCAATTGACCATTTTCAGGAATCTGATGACCTTGAAACTAGGGAAGTTGTGACTAGTCTTTATAGAGACACTGAAAACTCTAATTTTGGGGGTCATTTTTATTCTCCATGTGCTTTAAATCTTACAAAGGTCCCTTACTTGGAACTTAACATATATGCCTCAACCATTTTACAAGATTATCTTCATACACGTTTCCTGAACCTAATGATGTCCAGAAAGAAGTTCAGTTGTTAGAAACCCATCCTCTGGTTGATGTGGTTAACCCAGGCTACGATACCTCGATTGACTTTGTTTTCCCACCAAAAAAATTTTCTCCAATTGTGGGAACTTATGAAATTCAAATGTGTCAGATATTAAGTTTCGAGACTAAACCTAATTATTTTAGGAGATTAGAGTCGACATATTTGTTTAAGGAAGACCACCACTCTCTTTGTGGTTAGTTGTGTAAGTCAAATTTGATTGACTTTAAGGATCCGCAATTATTTAGGTTATTATTATGTGCTTCTAAGTTTTTATTTGAGTTTTTCCAGACTCTAGAACCTGAACATTCGGATCTAAATTTTGAGAAAATGCAACCCATGAAAATATGTTATCTAGACCCGGTTATAGACCTGAACCTAAACCACAACTACATGTAGTTGTATTAAACAGGAAACTAGACAAGGGTATGCTTTATTTGTTAACTTTCTTGGCATGGTGCAAATTCCTTTTACTTATGATAGCTCTATTTGGTTTTGGTGATCTGCAGTTATTCCGTCTTTTACTTTATGATTCTATAAGGTGATTAATCCTTTCTTACTCTGGCTGAAGACTTTAAACTTAGCACTTCTTGGGAGGTAACCCAATCTCATGCAATACGGTAATATCTTTCCTTAACTCTTTTGCTTCAAATGGTAACAGTTTCTCCTTGTTAATATGGTTTTAATTTTATCTTTAGAACATTGAGGACAATGTTAGATTTAAGTTTGGGGGTGTGAGAGAAACTTTTTAGTTGCAATAAGTATACTCCAGAGCCTAGAAATTTGTGTTTATTAAGGATGTTACTAACCAATCTAAGTGGATGTAAATATCTTGGTTATAGGAGTTGAGGAACCAATATGATTAGATGGAAACATCTAAAGAGTCTATTCATAAAAGCACAGAGCTCAGGTGTTAGAATTTTTTTTTTTAAAAACATGGTAGTTTCGCCATATCTCGTTGAATCCTTTTCACCTTCTGTTTTTATTTTCTTATAAGTGATTGGGTGAAATAGAGTGATTGAGATACAAAAAAAAAAAAAAAAGACCTGACCATCAGAACAACCGGAATAAATTCAATAAAGTCGACCACTGGAGCCCTTGTATATGCCAGTTGTGTTGACCTAGAGTTAAGATTATCACCCGTTGGTTCCCTTGTATATGCCAGCTGTGTTGATATTAGTCAGACCGGTATCTCAGTCCATTAGGATAGGTTCACCTTAGTCAACATCAAAACCATCTATGTTTTTCTCTACATCCATCTTCTTAATATTTCCATGTGATTGGTTGACTCCGGTTATGACGTACAGAAACTATCTGAGTAGAGCTCTGTCACTTATATGAATTTTAGTATGCTTGAGTGCAAACTCGTGTACAACAATTGGAATTTCGCATCAGGGTTCTTCCTCATGTAGTCAATGAGAGTATGCCAACCAAGGAGATTCTTTAGTGCCTTCCAAGGTTTTGCGTAGATAGCTAGGGTCTGGAGTAAAGGTTTTGTGGGTACACCTCTGGTAAACCCTACGGAGATAACACTCCGCCGCTCTAGCGGTTTAACGGCTTGCTGCACGTGCTAAGTGTAGTCATTTTTATTTTTCTAGATTAGATTTGCTCGAGGACTAGCAAATAATAAGTTTGGGGGTATTTGATAGACACATTTTTGTGACCGAATTGTCCTCAATTTTCAGTATTGTTGCTACTCGATTTTCTATTTATTATGGTGTTTTATGTGTTTGTAGGTATTTTTGGAAAATAAACATTTTTGGAAAATTCGGCTCGAAAAGTTGGTATAGGCACCCCGAGGACACATGTTATTCGGACTCTCAGTTTTGGATAAGGGGCACCTAACTGATAAGGGGCACCCCAGGGAGCCAACTTCTAATCGCACCCCATTACTGGTTAAGGGGGCTCCATCTTCTTCCTTGATTTGAAAAGAAAAATTGGCGGGAAATTTGGTTTCAACGGTAAAGGATTTATTATCTTTAAGATAAGAATATCTTCTTGCCTTACAAACATGAAGTTTTGAAGAAAAAGGAAGTTATCTTGTATTAAACAAGAAAGATATCCTTAGAAGATTTTATCTTGGATTCTATTCTGCGAATTAAAGAAGATATGTGTTTAGTAAAGACATATATAGAATAAAGAGAAGGAAAAAAATCCTGAAGATATTTTTAATTAAAAAGAAGAAGATTTTGGAGTTATGGAAGAATATATTTGAGTGATGTGTATTTGTGTGTATAAATAGAGAGCTAGAGAGCACATTTGGGGGAGAGTTTTGGGGAGAAAAGAAAAACCCGGTTTTAATTATTTCTCACCTTTTCCATCATTTGTAAACACCTTTTTGAGCAATGAAAAATCCTTTGAGTGTGTTTTCACCATGCAGAGCTAGACCCATCACTGGGACGACGGAGGAGGCTATGTTTCGTTCATGTGGTAATTAAAATAATTCTTTTATAACTATTTGCATAGAATTTAATTGTTTTATGATTTTTATTAATTATTTGTTATTTTGTTTGATGTCGCATGCTTGGTTTTAATTATTTTTGATGCGTCATGCTCACAACTTAGAACTAATGTTTTATGAAATCTACTTTGGCAAAGAATAGAGTTATTGTTTGTTTTGAGTTATAAATGTCTAGGATTAATTTATGAACCCCATGAACATGAAAAGCAGTGGAATCCCGAGTCCCAGTAAATTCTTCATCCCGTGACATATTTTGTATATAATTTCTTATTTTTAGTATTTTTATATTTAAGCCTAGAATCGTTTCAACAAAGTCCGAGTGAACGACAACCTTATTTACCACTATCAAAAATCACATTAGTTCGCGGACTTGGCTACGCCACATTCCGTTTCTCTTGATCAACAAAGTTCGCAAACTTTGGTTCAAGGAATAGAACTTGTACATAAATGTGTTTCCACAACAGTGCTCATGTCCACCATTGGTTATATAATCTAAACTCTCATTTCAATCATTGAAACATTCTTAGAGGAAGTTATGTAGTTGTTACACCATTTCTCGTCAAATAAATTTTCAAAGTGATTGAAACATAACATGAATTTCGGCACTAGGTAAAGATAAACTCGGTTGAAGCGAAAGCTTACCAATACATATTTCGAGATATAGATAGGCGAGGTATACTCGGCTCTAAATACCAAATGTATATAATCAAAGTCTGTATAGCAAACGACTTTTGTCTCAAAGAGTAGGAGATAGAGTAGATAGACTTTTGAGTGATAGATAAGTTCAAGTCTCCACATACCTATTTGTTGATGAAGTTCCACCAGTTCCTTGAGTAGTTCTTCGTCTTGTATGATGAATTTCCATGGAGTTCTTGAGCTCAACTACACTTTCTATCCTAGTCCGAGACTTAGCTATACTAGACCAGAAATCAAGACTTATAGTTTTGATCACTAACATTGACAAACATGCTTGAGATAGAAATGCATGCGAGTTCGACCGAGCAATGCTCTAAGAATACGGAGTAAACAAGTGATACTGGCATTGATTTATATTGATTGGTATCACTAAGGGAAAGGACAATTGGTGCTTAAACGTTTATCTAACACAACAGTGAAAGCACATACTAGGGGGGAGTAACATATCATATTGGTGTAGAACAAAGACGTGCAGATTGAAAATCTACCTATCTTACCGTTAGGGGGAGAATTAGATTTGTTATTATAATGTCAACATCGACATTGTTAAGGATTGAATGTATGCAGATTACTGTGCTGTTGAATTCGGGAATAAAGCGTATGTGTAATGAATTCTTGTAATTTTTTTATTTATATGATGTAAGAGTTTGTCACTAAAATTGACATAGGAGGAGATCGTTAGAGCATAGGTCGGTTGAAACCACCAAGCGTTGGTATGTCAAGTTTGGTTGTCATACTTTAGTGAATCAAAACTCATGTTAAGTGTCGCTTGATTATGTACTAGAGTCAACTTCGTATAGGTTAGCTTGAAAGTGTTAGGATAATGAAACTTTACAAGTATTGCGAAGACTTGAAGATGTGAAGAAGCAAGGAGCTACAACGACAACATCATCCTTCCACTTGAGGTTAGTGATATTTGACTTGAACTGTTTCATTCTATAAAGTATCTTTCAAGTCGTGCATATTGAAAACAAAACTGTGAAGCATGATTGAACTCTGGATAGACATAGTATTAAGGAATACAATACGAGGTTTATTACTTAACCATTAAACTTTGTAGATAAGACATCGACATAATCGTTTAAATGTTATTGTAATTATATATGGGTATGAGGTGAGGATTTTATCCTAGGGAACAATGTTTTACATGTGTTCTAAGGAATTAAATTCATGAACTTGTTTTGTGAATCGAAAAGGAAATCGCCAGGCGTTATTGGTATTGTTATCCATTGCATATATTTTGGACAACCAACATGTGTGATTAGTATAACCGTTCATGACTTGTTTGTGTTATTGGTAAAACTATTCACAAAGGCCTGACTTATGTATTGGTATGACTTTTATTAGTGAATCCGATCTTAAGTAATCACCCGAGATGGTATGATCAAGTTTGTGATTTTTTGTCTGACCAGATCTGGGTAAAGGGGAAACGATCCTAGTAAGAGGTGCAACACATCACAAAGGGGAATCAATCCTTGTATGAGGTGCAATAGGTTTATAGCAGAAAGGGGAACCGATCCTATGTACATGTGCAACACGTTTTTAGGCAAAGGGGAACCGATCCTATGGACATGTGCGGCAAGTACAAGTTAGATACCATATATATGTGGGGAACCGATCCTAGTACATAGTCAACCGAATTTTGGAAAGCTAGTGTGACTAAGCACAGTAATCACATGGAGGTAGAACCGTTAAACCCATGTTTTGTGATTGAATGTTCTTTGATCAATCACATAATTCTTGAAAGTCAGATGAACCAATTCTAAACTTGTTTAGAAGTGTGGAAAATCGGTTTCAAGGTTGTAAGTATGAAAGAGGACTTACAAAGTAAGGATGTCGACGTACTTTGAACACGTGCGGTGAATGTTAATCTTTAATTGTTCAAAGTTATTCCTTAATATCCAAAGGAAGAGAATCCAAGGATTGAAACATAAATAAGTTAAGAATCTTTAAATTAAGGTTGTTAATTTCATTTTTAGGAAAAATAAGAATTAGTAACGTGCATTTACTAATTAGAGATTTTCCAAGAGATTTTGATCATTATTTTGGACAGAGCATTTCCAGGAATTATGGAAACTGAATTTGTGATTTAATGAATATCTTGAGAATATTTTTGTTTTTGGAAATTCCTTGGTGTCCAAACTTCCTTGTCTATAAATACTTGAAGTTTGCATTTCTAGCAAACTAATCCATCGTAACAGCAAACTACCTCTTGTTGTGCTGCTACTAGTGAAGCCGCCTATTCGGAGAGGAGAGTAACCTAATTAGGTGAAATCTCTTACGGCCGCTCGTTTTAAAGTCTTTTTTGGGATTGAGAAGCTCTATTAGTATCGTTGGAAACTAGATAATTCTGGTTTATCTTTTGTTTTCATTGATTTGATTGACTAACGGTGGTTGAACTTTGATTGCACCTAGTTTTTTCATGCTTGAGGATCTTCTCTTCTGATATAAGATACACTCAAACTAGTTCAGAGTTTCAACAGGGATCTTTAGACTGTTTGTAGATCTAAAGACGATCTTGTGATAATCCATTGTTAACGGACTCCGTTCTATGCGTGATTGATCACAAGAGATTCAAGTTGATTGTGTGCAGGTATTAATTGGAGATCTAAGAAGATTTGAAGACAAAGAAGAGTTTGAAGATTTCTGATTTGTGGGTTCATAATCTTTGGTGTGCACAATACTTGTTTCGGTAAAAAGAGGATCCAACTATAATCGGTTTTATCCTTGTGATAAAATTAGATTGATTAGTTGAGTAGATCGGGATCAACACAAGTCTTTGGATTAAGAGTGTTGACTGCAAAATCTTAACAGTTACTTCGGTAATTGAACATAAGATAGATCTAAGGACCCGACGAAGGAGTTTATGTTAAGATAAACAGAAGAGCCTTTGTCCGACTCATAACACTTGGTCGAAGAGAGTTGATACCAAATAGATTTGTTGTTCCTTTACTGTTTGGAATACAAACCAAAGGAATTGTTCCAAGTACGTGACTTATTCATAAGTTTGAGGCGTGAGAATACAGACGGAACTAGGTGAACTATAGGTTTAGTTGCTTGGTCTCAACTATACAAAGTTGTGTTATTTTGTATAGCGGCTTAATCCTGAGAGTATTCAGTTTTAGACAAGGTTCCAGATTTTTTTTTACATTTGCTATCATATCCATAAACAATCACACGAAGTGTGAACCGATTAGTTTGCATTATCTCGACTCAGTCCATAGACAATCATTTTCGGAGAAAGGACTTATAAGTACGAAAAGTTTTAGATTGAGGTATATTTGGGTACCCTCGTCTTTTCACAAGTGTCAATCAATTTCAATCAACAACCAAAGGTTGGATTTAGCAATTGATTGAACTACACACAACCTGTAATATTTCAATTATATAACAAAATATAATGCGGAAAAGAAATAACACAGACACCAGAAGTTTTGTTAATGAGGAAATCGCAAATGCAGAAAAACTCCGGGACATAGTCCAGATTTGAACACCACACTGTATTAAGCCGCTACAAACTCTAGCCTACTACAAGTTAACTTCAGACTGGAATGTAGTTGAGCCCTAACCAATCTCACATTGATCAAGGTACAGTCGCGTTTTTTACGCCTCTGAACCCCAGCAGGACTGTAAGCACTTGATTCCTTTAGCTGATCCCACCAACAACTAAGAGTTGCTAAGACCTGAAGTCAAAGACTTTATAAACAAATCTGTCTCCCACAGAAAAGTCTATTCCGATAGATAAATCTGTCTCCCACGGAAATACCTACGAAGTTTTTGTTCCGTCTTTTGATAAATCAAGGTGAACAGGAACCAATTGATAATCCGGTCTTATATTCTCGAAGAACATAATATAAATCATCTCATAATAACTTAACTATATGGTAGTAGAACAAATTATTGTGGAATCACAAAGAATGAGACGAAGAGCTTTGTGATTACTTTTTATATCGTACCTACCGAAGATAAATCTCGAGAAAATATTAGAGAAGATAATACTCAATACGGTAGAACAAGTAAGATCAGAACACGCAACTACAGAGAAAATAGTTGGGTCTGGATTCAGGATCCCAATGAATTCTTTAATTCGTTAAGCTATAATGGTTTTAGGAAAAACCTAGGTTAAATAAAATCGACTCTAGTCGCAACTAGTATCACACATGAGGTGTGGGGATTAGGTTTTCCAATTGCTAGAGTTATCCCTTATATAGTCTTCAAATTAGGGCTTGATATCTTTAAAACACAGCAATCATTACTCACCGTCAGATGAAATCCTGATTTAAGATTCAATCTAAGTTTGCTTAAAACCAAAGCAATATCTATCCACCGTTGGATTTTCTTAGATTGTTACACATAAGTGAAATATACCTTCATTTAGATATGGGTAACCGTACTTAAAAGTGTATATTGAGTTGGCTCAATAAACAGTTAACCGAAGGTTAGCCATATGAACACTTTTGTATAACCTCATTCATCTTAACACTTCTAGATCAAATGATAATCAAATGAATCTAATTGTGTTACTCATAAAGTTGTTCAATTGTTTATATTCTCATAGAAGTATACAAGACACAATTGAAGCAAAATCGGATTTGATTCACAAGAATCAATTCATGAACATTTAACCAAGGTTTGCAAAGATTGCATTCCTTAGTATATAAATGTATTTGTTCATGAGTATGAAATCATACTTAACCGATTTTAGAACTTAACCACATAAGTTTGTAAACGGGTACGCAAACTTAAGTTCCGGACTTTGATCTTTTTCGACAGTTCGCAAACGGGTACGCATACTGTCGTTCCGGACCGAACTCAGGTGAAACAGTTTGCAAATGGGTACACAAACTTGGTTCCCGTACTTTAACAGCGAACCGCGTACGAGTATGCATACTTGGTTCCCGAACCTGAATCATTACTACAACAGTGTGCATACTGGTATGCATACTGTGCTACATCCAGGCAGTGGTTAATTGTTCTAAACTCCCATCTAAATCATTGAAACATCCTTAGAAGACGACAATAGCTGTCTCACACAAACTATTAGCTTATAAGTAATTTTCAAGTGATCGAATGATCAATACGAAACATTCCTCGTCTATATCAAATGACCATCTCACACAAATCATGTAACATGTTTGAAGGCAATTTTCATATGATCATTTTTTGACTCATTATTTAGTTTCCAACAAATAAATTATTTCCAACTAAACTCGTCAAGTATAATGATGAACGTAGTTAAAGAAAAAAGCTTTCCAACACATATTTCGAGAAAGATATAAGCGAGTTAAACTCAACTCGAAATATCAATATGTATAATGTAAAAGTATATATAGCTATACGACTTAGTCTCAATAGGAGATAAAATAGAATAGACTTCTGAGTGATAGATGAGTTCAAATCTCCACATACCTTTTGTTGATGAAGTTCCTCCAAGCTCCCCTTAGTAGATCTTCGTCTTCAATCGATGAACTCTGTGAAGTCTAAAGCTCAGCTACACATTCTATCCTAACCCAAGACATAACTATAAGTAGACTAGAAATCAAAACTTCTGGTTTTGACACTTAAACTTGACAAACAAGCTTGAGATAACAACGCTTGTGAGTTCGACCGAGAAGTGCTCTAACAAAGATGATGGTGTTGAAAGGGGTTTGCATTTGAATATAGCTAAAACAGAGTTGTTCTGGACCTCTCCGTATCCTAGAGCTTCTAGTACAAGTGTTTTTCCCCATAATATTAGCATGCCATCTAAGGGAGTGAAACTATTGGGTGGTTCGGTCATCCTTGATTCTCAATTCAATAAGAATTCGGTTGTTGGTAGAGTGCGTAAGACTACGCCTCTTATGTGAATTGCTCTTGTTTAGGAATTGCAGAGGTGTGTCGTGGCTTTACTTCACACTGAGAACTACTAGACACGATTTTATGCAAGAAGCACAAGACCTATTTGATGCTCGTTTGTTTCAGTTCCTTAGACACATCATTACATGAGATGGGCTTGGTTACGGGCTTCTTCAGTAGAGACTTTCTACCTTACTATTAAAACATGGTAGTATGAGTGTGTATACTATGCAAGACAATAAACATTATTGTTTCCTTGCATCTTGTTTGCAAATCCTAGAATTGCAGTCTACTATTCTGAGGCGTACCGACATCAATGGAAGTGTCCATTCCTTTCAGCAATCCTTTAAATCCTTTAACTCACTATGTGGGGTTGTTTCTCCTATTAGCACTAGTAGTTTTGACACCCATTCTATTAACTCCTTGCAAATAATTTACTTTGATACTGTAAAGAAGAACATTCCCACCATTTATGTTATGACGAAGCGTGATTATGTTCTTTAACAGTGTAACCAAACATAACATGCTTGGGATTTTCTGATGGCGATTCCAGTTTTGGGGCTCAATCAACATATTGGAGCTAGGCAATTTAGTGCAATTCTTCGATATAGATTAGGGGTCCCCTATTCGAGACAGATGGTACCTGCCCTTTCTGCAAGAGAGATATGGATGTCTTCGGTGATCATGCCTTTCATTGTGCGAATGAGGTTGGTATTAAGTTTAGACATGATTTGGTGCGTGACACTATTGTAAATATGTGTTATGGTACAGGTATGCCGGCAAAGAAGGAGGTTGACTTGGGATTTCTTACGAATAATGGCACTGCTTCGAGACCGCATACATATTTGTGTATAATTGGGATGATTCATGTGATGTGTGCTTGGATGTGACTGGTGTCTCACCTTTTACTGGTGGTGGAGTTCTTACCTTCACCTCGGATATGGCCATTAAAAATGTTGTTGCTCGCAAGAATGCTAAGTACTTGGACAAATGCACGGCTCAAGGTTATTGATTTGGGGTTCTGGACTTTACCACCTTAGGAGAGCTGGGTGATGATACTATAGATTTTCTGAAGCGCCTGCGCAACTATATTGCTAGCCATGATGGTAATGTTCGAGTTGGAGATTTTTTTTCATAGGTTAGGTGTGGTTGTTCAAAAAGGGGTTGCAGCTCAGCTTGTTGCTAGGCTTCCGACCCATTTCTTACCTGAAGATAATCCTTCTGAGTTGTAAATTCAAACTTATTAAAAATAAAAAAAAATGAAAAAATGAAAAAGAAAAAACAAATGAGACAAGAAGATTTGTTATTTTAGTTTTAGTTTTATTTTATAAGACGTGGGAAAGGAGAAATATATAAAGAAGTTTCAAGCAACAAGGATTTGAATAAAAAGGTTACAAATTGTTAAGGATCTAAGAAGTTCAAGATTTTATCATCAAGCTGAAGACGAAGACCAAGAAGATAAAGACGAGGAGCCAAAGACGTTTTTATTGGATGCAGTGAGAGTGGTGTTATCATCATCGTCGATCGGATGTGAAGGTAAGTGATTAATCCCATCCTCGTAATAATGGTTGATTTTCTTCTTAGAGATCGTTGGAAAAAGATTTTTACTCCCCACGATTTTGTGGGGTCTCCAGAAATTATTCGGAAGGTCTCCTTCCCACCATTCAACGTGTCGCAGGATTTCTCTCTTCATTCCTACCTGCAGACATGTGAGACCATAAAAGTACGTTTTTTGAGTGCAATGTCATAAAACCCTTTTTGGTGAGGCAGAAGTCAAGGTGAAATGCTTATTGGTCGCTCTCGAACCTGATTTCTTTCATTATGGCATAGGTTGACCGGTCACACTTTATTCTATTTACATTTGAATTTATCTTGTACTTCTGACTTCTTGACACCAGATTGAGAATCTTTATGTCCTCCTAGCTTTTTCGATGCTTGCGGCGCTGGAAAGCTTTGAAATCATATGTTTTAATTTGATTTTCTAGAGGACTAGCAAAGTCTAAGTATGGGGGAATTTGATAGGCGTAGGATACTCTATATTTATTATCTATTGTTTATGCTTTCTTTGTTATTTTTCTTGTAAATTATATATTTTACGCTTATTTTGAGTTTTATAGGTACTTTAGAGTCACACGGAAAAACGAAGAAGAAACCATCCAATTTTGAGAAAAAAGGGTAAAATTATCATTTCACAGGCGAACACTATCTATGAATCCATCAAAGGTTAAGGGATAGACAGTTACGTGCTTAAAAATAATTACTTAAGGCACTCAGAAGAATACTTAAGGCACCTATGCACTAAAAAAAAGTGAGGCTGCCAGCTGGGTGGCCCATATCGGAGATGGGATGTCTGAGTCCTGCATAACTCATAACCCTACCCTAAATTCGAGAGAATCCGTCTCTCATTCATTTCATTTATTACACCTGAAATTGAGAAGTAGGAAAATAAGCAGCGTCTGCCGCTATTATATCACCTGAAGATTGAGAGATGAAGATCGAAATAAATTAAAGCTGGTTTGAGATGGAATCAGGTCTGGTAAGATATTGAAGATCCAGATCAAGAAATTATGGAGAAATCATAGTTGGGGTTATTTAAGGCGGCGAAGAATTAAAGCTGGTGTTGAGAAGAATTGGGTTTGCAGTGGTCATGGGAGAATGTGGTGTTGAGTCTGTTTGAGTTGTGGTGCTGCAGTAGCGGGATTTGAAGGTGATAAACCTGCCGAGAAGTAATGGGTTCTGTAAGAGATGGAGTGTAAATGATTGTGATGCTGTGGAATTCTTGAAACTACTTGGATTTATGTGTAGGATTGTTACAGGGACATGAAGAAAGAAGAGGTCGTAAATTGGCCAGAAAACACCAGATTACAGAGAGAACCCGGCCGGCTTTCTGCTCTGGCGAGTCAACTTAGAACTCGTTAAACCTAACTCGGTGAGTCAGCCAACTCAGCCCGACTAAGACAAATTGACTCGTCTTTCTGACTATCCTCCCTTGACCCTTTGACTGTTAGAGACCGTTGGTTTGACGGTTAGATATAATAACGGCAACGAGACGGAATATCCATCAACGGAGAAGAATACACCAGAGGCCTGAAGTACTGTTCCGTTGATCTCAGAAATTTTCCGGAGACTCAAATTTGCATAATTTTGTGATGTGAATACTTCTCGTGGGCTTGAAGACATAGACTTGGAAATGGATGAGGAATCGGGCTTGAATTTGGAAGATAAGAGGTGGAATTTTACATAGATAAGGACTTGGAAATTGAACGATAAAGAGATTCTATTCCTAAGAATTTTTCAAGGAAATTGAAGTTTTATAAATTGAGAAGTTATCTACTTTTGTTTACACACTTTTACACCTTTACACACACAACACTTTGGTTTTTGTTTGCTTTCACATCTTTTCTTTTAATTATTTGTGTGAACTCCAGACCATGTGTGGTTAAATTTTTTATTGATTGAGGATTAATTCCTAGTTCTTAACATGATTTGAGTTTTGTTTTAATTCTAAATTTTCACGTGATTATCATTTGTTTTTACTAATATGAATGTTTATGATTGTTTGATAGTTTGTTTAAAGTGCATGCTGAATCGATTTGTTAACTCAATCTAAAGCTAGTAAAAGTTAGGGGATACATAATTGTTTCTTGACTCTTTACACAAGTAGAATACACTTACAGAGGCATTCTATGGAGCAATTGTGTGTGAAAACAACGCTAGAAAGTGGATCGAGCTAACAAAATTTAACTACTACTATCGAACTTAAATTCATAAATCTTAATGCGTTTAATTGAATTTCATCTTGTAAGTATGAGAATTTATTTCTATGTCTTAAGAAGGATAACTAGGGTTTGTTATAGCAATAATTGTGATTACAGATAGTTATTTTAATGATTTTCATCTTGCAATGTTTTTTGACTTATTTATTTAAATCTAAGTTATTTGGAAGATGATTTTGCTTATGAGATGAATGCCTTTCACATCTTTTCTTTTAATTATTTGTGTGAACTCCAGACTATGTGTGGTTAAATTTTTTATTGATTGAGGATTAATTCCTAGTTCTTAACATGATTTGAGTTTTGTTTTAATTCTAAATTTTCACGTGATTATCATTTGTTTTTACTAATATGAATGTTTATGATTGTTTGATAGTTTGTTTAGAGTGCATGCTGAATCGATTTGTTAACTCAATCTAAACCTAGTAAAAGTTAGGAGATATGTAATTGTTTCTTGACTCTTTACACAAGTAGAATACACTTACAGAGGGATTCTATGGAGCAATTGTGTGTGAAAACAACGCTAGAAAGTGGATCGAGCGAACAAAATTTAACTACTACTATCGAACTTAAATTCATAAATCTTAATGCGTTTAATTGAATTTCATCTTGTAAGTATGAGAATTTATTCCTATGTCTTAAGAAGGATAACTAGGGTTTGTTATAGCAATAATTGTGATTACAGATAGTTATTTTAATGATTTTCATCTTGCAATGTTTTTTGACTTATTTATTTAAATCTAAGTTATTTGGAAGATGATTTTGCTTATGAGATGAATGCCTTTACGTTCGTGAACTATGTTTGTATCTCATAAATGCTCAAAAGTTAAGTCTATTACGTCTTTAAGTAATCTTAAAATTGCATAAAATAAAAGTGGGAGGATTTACTCCATTAAAAAAAAATGGGAGGATTTTCTTTAGATTTTTAAAAAAAAGTGGGTCCATAAATCTCTTGATATCCCAACAAATCTTAAAGGGAGGGCCCGGACTCTATATGGAGGATTTACTGGAAAACTGATTCAAGTGGGAAACGTGATTCCAAGGATTCAGGGCAACCAAACATTTGAAGGGAAACGTAATTCTATCAAATTCCCATGACCCATAAATTCCAACCACCGTTAATAAATTTTCATGTTTAAAAAAAGAAGTCAAAGCACGAGGAAATAGCGATTACCAGTGTGTCCGACGAGAAAAAACGGAATAGCGATTAACAAGCGTGGTGCCTACCACGGTTGATGTATAAACATTACCTCACCCAAATGTTGTTTTTTGTTTTTTGTTTTTTGAAGGAACAGGGTTACAAAGAGCCCCTAGACTAATTATATTAATAAATTGTCAACAAGTGACAAAAATTTATACATCATCAACAAAGAATAGTAGAAAATACATTTAATGAGGACCCCTAATACAGAAGATCTAAGATGCATTAAAAGTATTGAGTACATATTCAAACAGAAATCAGATGTTTTATGAGGGATGCTTTTTGGAACTCTTTCCAACCATTTGCATAATTTCTTCAAATCTTTATGCTCCCACATCAAGGAGTAATAAGCACATAACATCGTAATCACGATTAGAACCGGTAGCCATAGATCTTGTATCAAGTTACAGAGATCAACGTCACGCCGGAGAAGATCGTGGTCAATGATATACATGAATATACCATCACATGTTAACAAAGCGCCATTAAGGCTATTATATTTTTCATAATGACAATTATCAGCCATTAGAAGACGACCAGGAAAAATATATACAAAACCTCATTCTAAAATCCCTTTAGAACAAAGGATAAATTTTATTGAAAGCATAAAAACCTGATTTAAGTATTATCCAAATTTACCCTAATTAATATTAGAGTAAATCGGCAACCGATAATAATCTAATTAAGAAATTGATGTGTAATCGAAGATTTGTCAAAGGAATTGAAGAAGAAGAGGAAAAGGTGACTTCAGCCATGGCTACTACATTAATCCAATTTCTGTGCCTTCTGCTGAATCAGCAAAGAAAGTTGAAGTGGAAGAGGGATATAGTGGTATATTTTGTAATACAGTAAATCCTTACCATCGTCATATGTTTCTCGTTCACAAGAATTTTGAGAATTGGGCACCGAATAATGAAAAAGCTGATAAGGATTCTCTTCCTGGAATTTTGGCTGCTGCTTTGAAATCTCATGCTCATAAGACTCCTATCAAGGTTTGTGTAGACCCGATTGAAGATTTCTCATGTTTTGATCTAAGTTTTTAGTTAGGTTTTGGTGTTTTTATCTATTTATGGTTTTGATTTTGTAGACACGGTTGACGATCTGTGGTGCACCTTTCGGAACTGATTCTTCTGATGGGGATGTGTTTGTTTTTCCTGAAATGGTTAGGTACAGGTATAATTTTGGATTTTCTCCGTTTGTTTCATTTGGTTTTTCTTGTGTTCAATTGTGAATCCCTTAAAATGATTAAATTTAGGGAAAATAAACTATGAATCAGTGAATTCTGCATGTAAATCGTATATTTTACAGTTATCTTTGTAATATTGTCTAGTCTGATGGAGGTTTAATGCATAGATCTTACCAGATACAGCTTTAGAAGTGTAAAATAGAAGAATTTGGTATGCTCCCTAGTAGATTGGTACCCCTATTAGCAATTTTGCTTTCGTGAGTATTTGATTTTTTGGGTCTTGAAAAGCATTTTTGGAATAAATCATCAAACTAAAGTACTACAACTAGTTATTGACATGACTTCCATCAAGTACTAATTTAGGTGTCTCAGTTTATAGCTAGTGCCATATTTCTCACATGGCTAACATCAATGAGACAAAGAAAGGAAGGGCCTATTCTCGGCAAAAATTATTGTACATATACAAGTGGCCACACTCTGTAATTATGTAGTGTATGTACTTACTTGAATTACTCCAGTATCTTCTGTAGCAGATTGTGTATGAAGTTGTATTAAATTTTGTTAAGCTATAATCAAATTTGAGTATATTTTGTTCTCAGCTTAATTTGGTAGGAGTTAAAGTTTAGTTTTCCTTTGCTGTGTTTAATACCATTAATTGTTGGGTACGACCACTAGTAGTGGGCTTGCATTGTGTGTTTTTAATGTTTTACATCGAATCATTTACTGAGATTGTCTGTTTTCATGTGTGTAATTTGTTGAAGGGGTTTGACAAACAACGATGCAGATAAGTTTGCTGAAGATGTGCTGGTAAATGGCAAGGTTTCTGGACCAGTGAACCAATTGGAAGGTTCATATGTTTTTGTGTGTTCGTTCATATGGTGGTCGAGACAAGATATGTGGTGTTGTTGGACCAAAGGTCATTGACAAATTTAAAGAGGAGATTAAATTGAGGGAAATGCAGGATCGAGTCTTTGTTGGGCCATGTTCCCATGTCGGTGGAGTTAAGTTTGCAGAAAACTTGATGATTTTTAACCGCAATTTGACAGGAGAAGTTACTGGCGATTGGTTAGTTATATTCAAATTGTTTTTTCCGTTTTATGGATAATCTGAATTGCCACCAGTGAAGTATTTTTCTGTTGACATTGGGTGTTTATGCTAACTTTCCTTTTCATTTTCTTGCAGGTATGGAAATGCTAATCCTGAGGATGTTCCTGCTATGCTTGATCAACATATTGGGAAGGGAGATGTCATCAAAAATATCTGGAGGTTTGACTTTCGTGCACTTGTGCTTAGTTCAGCATAATGTTCTTTGTTTTGTAATCATTTGTAATTATGGTTGACCTAAGATTTCCATGTTGGAACTTGAATTGCATACGGTATGAAAACAGGTGAAACTATAGAAGATCCAAACATGTTGACTTCGGATTCTATAGTTTATATGGTAGTTTCAACCTAACTACAAGAAGGTGCATATGCTGAAAATCCAGCGACTTAGGATAGGGGAACCACTTTGATAAATGTACAACTATACACATGTTTTAGTTTCCTCGTGTTTAAATACTACTTTTCAGAACTTATGCTTGATTAGTATGTACAATTTAGAGGATGGGAACTTTTTGTTTTGTAAGTACTGGTAGTAGTTATTACTACTACTATTGACCTATCAAAAATGCTAGCAGTATAAGAGTTATTGCTGGTTGCTGCTTTTGATGTGGGCTTTGAAATTTGTTACTTTATTATGTCATAAATCCTGCAAAAGTTATACGGGTGGGGGATACTTATCTATCTTAATTACAGAGGTCGAATGTTGGCTTTCCCTACTGATGATAGCCAGAAAGTAGTCGAAGAGAAGCCTCTGGAAACTGTCTTGGAGAAAGGTGAGAAAGAGGAATCTCAAGCAAGAACCAAGGCTGTTGATATGGTGAAGGATGCAGGAAGCTGTTGCCAATATCCCGGTTGGTTTGGGTTTTCTGAGCTTAGAGACGGAACTGCCGAAGCCCCACAGACGAAGCCTATTGAAAATGTTGGGACAGCTTTTACAGGCGGAAGTGTCTCGGAGAAAGGTGAGAAAGAGGCATCTCAAGCAAGCACTGAAGCTGGTGATCTGGTGAAGGATGCAGGAAGCTGTAGAGATGAAAGTGGCGAAGATACTAAAAAGTTTAAGAAACATAAAATTAATGATTGTTCCTAGTTTTAGGACATGCACCTTTATTCTGATGCTTTAGAGAATCAGTCGGTACCCTTAATTGTCAGACTAAAAATAGACAAATAATGTTCTTCATCCTGCCAACACATGGAGTATGGAACTGTCGTGGTGACAGAGTTTTATTCATCTTTCTTTTGATATTTTAGTTCGCTTATCATGTTCTTTTAGGGTTTTATTCATCTTTCTTTTTGATATTTTAGTTCACTTATCATGTTCTTTTAAGTATCCTAATGCCCTTTGGGCAACTGTGCATCAACGTAACTACCTTGTTATAAGTAATCCCTTGAATGGTGCTAATGCAAAGCAAGGTTCTTGAGTTGGGAAAGGAATATGTCTTGATATTTCTTTGGATCCTAAATTGGAAAATTCCACCAAGGTCCTGTTTTGTATCCACATCCATGAACACTATGGACCTGAAGAGGAAAATATGAGACGTACGTATAGTCTCAAATTCTCAATCTATTTCCTTTCCGGAAAGCTCCTCTCCTTCCTGAGATCTTACACTTCGAGAGCAACTGTCTCCCTGTCGAAAATCTCCCTCCCAAGTTCTTACACTTCCTCTGAAGTGTATCCCAGTCTGGGTTGTGCGGACGCGACACAACGTGGACACGGAGTATAAAATTCTCAGAAAATTAGGACGCGGACATGTATATAGTAATTTTATTTATATATGCAATCATATAATTATAGAGCAAAGTCAAGTGTTTTGATCCTGAAAAATTAGAAAATGATGCTACATTATGTTGTTTTTGTGTATAAATTTCAAAAAAAAAGAAGAAAAGATCGTTTCTTTAAACACGCCGAAGGTCATTTCCAATATAAAACCCTAATTAAAACCAAACTATCCTATTTATTCTCCCTATCTTCTTATTCTCGCCTCGTCTTCTTCACTTTCCTTCATCGTCGAATTTTTTTGCTTCATCTTCTACTAACACTGAGTCCACATCTACCTAGTTATCTCTTCTTTTCCCTATTCTTTAACGTTTCTCCTTTGTTACCATGTTGTGATAGCAGGACAAAAAATTATTCCCAAACTTTACCTTTGTATCTAGATGTATGTAGGATAAATGTTGGTGATCATTGTTTACCGACGAAAGATTAATGTGTCTAGATATGTAATGTAATTAATGTTTCAGTTACATTTCCTTAAACTTATTATTATGTAGTCTATTCGGATAAATCATTAAGATCTAAATGTTCGTCTTTTTCCATTTAGTTAATAATAGTAAACTGGAGGAAGAAGTTTAAATGAAAATGAAAAAAAAAGCATCAAATCTGAGTCATCAATGCGTCCAAACCACACGCGCACAAGACGCCTATATTGGTGCGTTGATGCGGACACGGCTTAAAAAATGCAGCATCCGTGCAATCCAGATCCCAGTCAAAGATATGTTTGCCTTATTACATTTCTCGGTATGGATGGGAACTTCCCATTTTGTAATAAAGAACCCGAAACAATTCACTTCTTGTTTTTCTGGGTTGTGAGATTGTGAAAAGAGTATGGTTTACTTTGGATACATAGTTGTTAGCGAATCTAATGTTTCTTTTGAAATGATGATCTCTAGCTGGTTTCAACCAAATAACTCTCCTAATGGTAATGGAAAAGAGTTCATAATGTTCACAGGTATATCTTTGTTGAACATACCAGATGTACCCTTACTTGTGACATAAGAAGCTGCAGGTGGGAGTACTCCCAAATCCTAAGGCAAACACATCAGTTCTTTATAGATTGGAAACGTAACCAACAAGATGCTATGGAGGTATCTGAAGAACTTATCCAGAGAAGGGCACAAATTATACGGAAACCCACTATAATTCCTTAATCTAAAATCAACAAGATGCTTCTGTAGCATAACCTTCAAATATTCCGTCATGGACTTCGTCATTCGGGTGTTTGTGTATCGAAACTCAGTTTCAATTGGGCGCTTATGGATCGAAACTCGCATCAGTTTGATTAAGTTTTTCTCGATTTGTGCATTTCTAACAACTGTCTAGTACAGTGGTTAAGGCATACCTTTTCGTCCATAATGCGGATAGGATCAATTCCCGCTAGGGAAGGTTGGATCCCCTATATTCACCAATCTCCTCTACCTGTGGTGAGCAAGATTTTGTTCACCTTAACACAACCTGATTGTGTTGAAAGTGCATTCTCACCAAGAAGTCCTTGTAAATGCGGTGAGGAATGCAAAAGAATTAGGGCGCACATATTATGTTGGGTATTTTTCATATGTGGAAGCTTTTTTTTGCTTTAGCCAGTTTCATCTTATATTCTTGACGAAAGTCATTTCAATTACTTGAAAATTGATTTGACGAAAAATGGTTTGTGAACAACAACTATATAACATCCTCTAAGAATGTTTCAATGATTTAAATGAGAGTTTAGATTATATAACCATGGTTGGATATAAACATTGTGTGGTAACTCATACATGTGTAAGTCCTTATTCCTTGAACCAAAGTATGCGTACTTTGCTGCTCAGGAAAACCGGAATTAAAGTACGCGTACTGCCGGAAGTTCACATCCCGTAAATTTCTGCTGTAGTTTTTGAACTGAAAACAAACTTAGTCCGGGTACTTAAGTCCGCGTACCAGTATGCGTACTTAAGTTGGTTATTTTTTAAAAACGATTATTCGTGAACTTAAACTTATATAAACTAAGGAATGCAAGTTTGCAAACCACGGCTATAAAGTTCATGAATAGATTCGAGTGAATCAAATCATTTTTGCTTCGATTGTGTCTTGTATACTTCTATAAGATCTAAGCAATTGAACAACTCTCTAACTAGTTCATTTGAGTCATTTGAACTAGTCACGGTTATGATGAATATGGTTGAATACCACATGTATGATTCTTAATTAACTAACTTGATTTGTGATTGAAATTCTTAAATATAACAGGTTAGAAGCAATAATCAAAGCCATTGGATGTTGGTTTTTATTGTCAAAGAAACCTTTTTTATACACTTATGGTAACCATTCTTGGTGTAAATCCTTGTGGAAAAGGTTATTCTTCCTTCTAAGCATACCAATTCTTGTTTATACAAGTTTGTATCTTAGAAAAGATGATCACAATACTTGATCTTCATGATTACATATTGTGTATTGTTACCATGAGATAGTTCTATTTTTTAGTAACACGATCTCATGAGAGACTTTCAATGATTGGTTCTTAGTTTGTATCTCCTTGTGGGGTTTCTAAAATCCAATATATAAATCCTTATCTCTGGAGTAAGGTCACTCTTGTTGTTCTTTCGGGAATGACATCTTATGGGGGAGAGTTCTTAAATGAACTTGTGCTTAATTGCTATATCTTTGAGGGGAGAAACGGTTGTGGAACATTTTGGGGTTAACTTGTATCTTAATAAACTCCTTGATAAAGTCACTAAGTTTCGACTCTATGATATCATCTAAAGTAAGGTTGATATGTTTTCTTTTGGTCAAGAAGTATCTCTATGAAAATTTCATTAGGATCCCACTAGTTTTCGTACCTTTGCCAATTTATATTGACAAAAAGAGGGAGAATTATTTTGTAGTTCACACTACATATACATATGGTTTATGGATCATTATGTAAGGGGGAGTAGTTTTCATTGTGAGATGAAGTATTGACTAAGGGGGAGTAATACATATCACCGTAGTATTACTGTCAAAGTTGTGACACAATTGAACTTTGATACTGTGTAATAATACTATGACGGATCTTCAACAAGTACAAGATGAACACACGCATTGTTGAAGAACCAAGGAAATCAAGCATGTTGGGTTTTGGAGCTGTAATGTTTTTATTTGTTTAAATCCATATGTAAAATGGTTTTGTCACTAAAATTGACAAAGGGGGAGATTGTGTCATGTACCTAGCCAAGAGGGTGTGCCATATCCTAATTAGTGTCACTCTTTAGTAGTTAATATTGTTAGTAGTACTTAGCCTACCAGTAGGTGCGCTTATCACTTGTGATGGTTGGTTTGGATAAATCCATATGGACTCTTAATATCCGTTAGATCCAGGTTAGAGGAGTTGTATAGCTTTATAAGCTAATGGAGTCTGTAAGAGGAGATATCAAATTATTAATCCAAAACATAATTTTGTTCTTAGGCTGTGTTCATTTGAACCAGAGAAGCTCGATTTTTCGGAATTGGGAGAGGTTTATCCCCAATCTATCAAACCCACCTTGTCATTGTACTCAGGTACATGACAGATTGTTAGAGCATTGCTTGGTTGAACCCACTAGCGTTGGTATGTCAAGCTAGTTGTCAAATTTAGTTTCCAAAACGCATTCTTGATTTAGTATACTAAAGATAGTTTTGGACTAGATTAGGTCTAAGAAGAGATATTATTGAAGGATGAAGACTGAAGATTACAAGAAGACATCAACAAGGACTTCATCAACAAAGGTATGTGGTGATTGATTTCATTTGGATTCTTGTTCAATTCTACCTTTCTAATCTATCGAAGCAAATGCTCACTCTATGAAACAATTCCTATGACGGTTATTTGAGCCACGACTTTTGTGACAATAACCTTTATCCCTGGAAAGGTTCTCATGTTATAGTGAATGAGCTTACGAATTCAACAAGCCAAGAATCACTCAATTCCGAGTTATGACGATGAAGTTATGAATGATTTAGTAAAGTAACGGTACTAGTACGCATACCCGGTACGCGCACTTAGTTCCGTGAAAATCTGCTGGACTTGGTAGTATGCGCACCGATACGCATACTTGGTTTTGCGGTTCGTTAGTTGTCTATTAATCCAAACATATTTGATTACCATATTAAAGTGTTTGTGATAACTTTTAATTCATGCCTAAGTTAAAATGTGATTCATTCACATAAATACAATATTTGCTAATTAATTATTTATTTAATTATTTTGGAAAGAGTTTGTAACTTAGGAAAGACTCCAAAAATTAGGAGAGTCTTGAAAAAGGAAAATAGCTTTCCTTTGCTTTTAAGCTACCTTTCACTATAAATAAAGGGTTCGTGAGTGCTACACATTTTTTATCCCCTTTGGAAAATTGGTGTAAGCTCATAAGGTTGTTTTCCATGTCTTCTGTTCTTCGTGAACAAGAGTGAGATAAAAGTCTTTGTATTGGGGATCACAAAGACGAGTTGTATTAATCTTCGTGATTGATTATACAACTTGTAATCTAGGTTTTTCACCTCTTGTCTATTCTAAGGTTTTCTCTTCTGATATAAAACTATTCAAGAGTTGTTGATAATAAACCCTAGGTTTTGATAGATTTCAGTTTTTGATCGTATACCAACACTTGTAGGTCAAAATCGGAAGCTAAAAAGAAAACTTCGATTAAGGTATCTCGTAAAAATCCTTAAGAAGTTTTAAACAAGATATCTCTAGATTTATTCTAGTTGTTCTTGTTGTAGAATTATTAGGGTTTTTCTTAACTTGGAAATTGATCTTTGGAATCGCCCAAGTTTACTTACGAAAATCAGCTTCACGGACTCCTTGTGTGTACGTATACTGATTGTAAGTCAAAACCCTAATCTACAAGTTTGTTTCGGTATCTCTACTTTTATCTGTTAGTTGTTCAAAACAAACACAAGATTTCCAAAACCTTGATTCACATCTAAAGGGAAATCAAACCGATGTTTTGTGCAAACAAAAGATCAAATCGTATCAATCGTGTTGTTGTATCTTCTAAAGAGAGCCTTGGGTTCTGCTAGAAGATTTACGAGAAGAATTCCTAAAGATAATCGGTGTTGTGCTAGGAGTTCTATAAGTGCTTGAGTACATCTGAAGCAGGTATTACATCTAGTCCGAATAGGTAGTAGGAATTTGGTGTAACAGCTTATAATCAGTGTGTGTTTATTCTGGACTAGGTCCCGGGTTTTCTCTGCATTTGTTGTTTCCTCGTTCACAAAATTTCTGGTGTCTGTGTTATTTCTTTTCCGCATTATATTGTTTATCTTTATAATTGAAATATCACAGGTTGTGCGTAAGTTCAATCAATTGGGAATCCAACCTTCGTTTGCTGATTAAATTGATTGACACTTGGATATTGGTTTTTGATACCGTCCAAGTTATTTCTTATATTCAATCGGGCTCGCAAATTCTTATTTGTTTGATTGCGGATTGAATTTAGAAATAGAGACATAACTCTTTAGTATTATTCTTTGATTGAGTTTTTACTCTCGGAATATTATTAAGATTTAGTTCATACAGATTTCCAAATGAAATATTGGGTGTGGTTGTTAGACCCCCGCTTTTTCTGATCGGCATCAATAAAATTCTGTGTTATTAATAATATTGATTGCAAAATCTTAACAATTACTTCGGTAGTTGAATATAAGATAGATCTAAGGACCTAACGAAGGAGTTTATTGAGATAAACATAAGAGCCTTTGTCTAACTCATATCACTTGGTTGAAGATAGTTGATACCAAACAGATTTGTTTTGGAATACAAATCAAAGGAATTGTTCCAAGTACGTGACGTATTCATAAGTTCGAGGCGTGGGAATACAGACGGAACTAGGTGAAGTATAGGTTTAGTTACTTGGTCTCAACTATACGAAGTTGTGTTATTTTGTATAGCGGCTTAATCCTGAGGGTATTCAATTCTGGACAAGGTCCCGAGGTTTTTCTGCATTTGCGGTTTCCTCGTTAACAAAATCTTGCTGTGTCATTTACTTTTATTTTCCCGCATTATAATTTTTTTATTATAATTAAAGTAAATTACACAAATGTTAATTCCTATTTACTTGATAAGTAATCCTATTGTGTTTGGTTAAGTCCGAACCTTTTTATCAAGTAAACACACTTCGTTGTTGTATTGTCTCGATCTCGTATCCATAGACGATCACACGAAGTGTGAACCGATTAGTTGCATTGTCTCGACCCAGTCCATAGACAATCACTTTCGGAGAAAGGACTTATAGGTAATAAAAGTTTTAGATTGAGGTATATTTGGGTACCCTCGTATTTTCAATTGGTATCAGAGCAGGTAAACACGAAAAGATCCAACAATATGTGTTTGGTGCGACCCAACTTATAAGAATTGAATCTAATGATCGATTCAGTTAAAGTAACGGCAGGATTTGACTACTTCAAAAATTCGTGGTGGAAGACCCGGATGAAGTATGTAATACTCTTGGTCCTAAATATTTTAGGAATTGGAATTATGTCCATGTATGTCTTGAAAGACTTACATAATCATTGGGATTTCATAGAATTGTACATCATTGTCTTGGATACTAACATGTTTAGTAGCAATGATACAATGCCCTATGAGACAGGTTGTATCTCGAAAATGCATAAGATTCCTTTTAGAATTTTTTATTATAAGAACCATGGATATTACGTTCCTGAAAATATGGAATCTTAAATATATTTTGGATGATCTCTCGAAGTATATATATGTACATTTTCAGATTCAATACTGTCAATGTTTCGCTATCTGGGACGCGATTTTGGAAAATATGTATTCCTACAAGGAATGAGTTTTCAGTTAATAATTCTATTAACAATAGATTGCTTCATACACCTCACAACTGTTTTAATGAAGAAAGTGATCTTTTGAAATACATAGTTTATGATTCTAATGGTATTTTTAACAAATATCATCATATTTTGTTCAAATTTGTATCCGTGTACTCTAGTAAATTCTTGAGTAAATTTCAAGAAATATTATCAAAGTCTGGTAATAAAATAATAAACATATTTTTGGACAAAAATATGGAATCAATCCGAAATAAAGATCCAGCCCATGAAAAACCAGCTTTCCAAAAGAAAGACCTAGGCACAAAAACGGAATTGTCTCCCCACAAGCCTTGGTTTCCGATTCTGAGTGTTTTTCTTAAAATTAGTTATTTCCGGTTTGATATCAAGTCTTCCTATAAAAGATAATCTCTTTCTACGTGTTCAAACATATTGGGGAAGATTGCTCAAAACCGTAACTAGTGTTTTTCATATTTTCACAAGTATGGGAAAGAGGAAAACAAGAGAAGAAATCTATGAAACAGACAAGTTTGTCTTGAATCCATTTATACCTCCTGAAGATATTGAAAATCAAGTATCCTCACTTGATCAAAGGGAAGCATGATCTTACAAACTTTGTAGATAGCACATGTTTTGAAAGATATCAAGCCTTGAAAGGAGTAAGCTTCACTGAAGAGAAGATATTCGATCCAGATGTTTCAGCAACCAGTTATGTGAAGTTTGTTTGAGATTGAATTTGGGGAAATATGTTCGGTTCAGAAAAATACTCACCTAATGTAGTAAAGATTTTTTATGGTAATGTTCAAAATATTAATCATAAAAACTTACCTTTAGCACTTTGGTTGGAAGTACTTTTCTTCATGTCAACAGAAAGATGATATCAGAAATCATCAACTACAATGTGAAAGGTCATATGATCACTGGTTCTGAAATCGAACACGATAACATTTCAAAACTCATCACTGGTAAAACCGTTGAATGGAAAAGGGGAAGAATGATAACCAAAGACATACCCTTACACTTAAGGATTTTTGGTTAACTTGTCGTACCAACTCTATATGCTTGCTCAAGAGATTCTTCTCTATGGAATAGAGAATTTGCTAAATTGGTATACTTCCTCCTTGAAGGCAAGAAATAAATTTATATTTATGGAATAATTATGAATCAAATGATTAAAATCATTGAATCTCTCAATGTCACAGGATTCCATAGAAATCTTGGATATCCCTGTCTCATTACCAAGTTGTGTGAAAGTGCAATAGGGAACAACTTTGGAGATGAGAAAGATACTAAAATTGTCTCTCAGGGAATTACTAACCGAATGAGTGGAACTCAAAAGGGATCGAGTATATCATATAATCAAATCTATAGTAATGGAGATCTCATGTTTCACATTTTACGTCTTGGGAGGCAATTGGACTGTATTAAGAGATAGTTGATGTTTGCCTACAGAAATGATCCGGAAACTCTTGAAGGAATCGTAACGATCAATAATGAGTTCCTAAAAGGAGAACAAGAACAAGTCTCTGAAGAAGATTCTGATGAGAAAGCAAATGAAGATTAATTTCTATTCGAGAAAAATATGATAGGCACTAGTGTTTGATTTATGTCAATAAAGTATATTATGAATAAAAATATCTAGTATTTATGAATAAAATTATTTGATTTATAATTTTTGTGTGATAGTTTTTGGTTTACATAGCATGTGCTTGAATGCTTTATATTATTGCTATGTATGTTTATGGGATGTTTGATTTCAGTTTTATTACCTTGATATTCGATATCATAATGTTACGAACCCTTATGGTTTGGGTGACATTTTGATTTAGTAGGATTAAGTTCTAGCCCATGTTGGTAGGCTTTATCAAAGAATCATGAGGGGTTCTGATAGAAACAATATGTGAAAAAGTCACAATATGTTGAATCGGTTTTGGTTTAACATAAAAGCATATGTGTTTCGGCGGTTTTCAACTTTTGCTTGCAATTGTTAAAACCGATTTTCAACCTTTCTCTGGTACAGGTTGGTTGTTGTTATTCTTTTGTTTTGCATAAGGATGACAACATGATGATATTTCGATATAAATTCTCCCTGGACGAAGATGCAAACATATTGGAGAAGAGGATGCAAAATTTGAGGTAACGAGTTTGTTAGTTAATCGTTTTCCTATTTAAGAAAATCCTGAGTTTATTTCATATATATTTATTGCCTTTGCTTAAAAAAAATTCGGTACAACTGATGTTTATTCCATTATGTGTGTATGGATGTGTATGTGTGATTCAATTGTTTCCTGTTAAGAAAAGCTATTGTTATCTTGCTTTATTGTGTGGTATCAATTGTTTAAGCTTACAAAATTTCGGTGCAATTACGGTGCTTTAATGTCTATGTTGTTTCAATTGCTTCCTGTTGAGGTGTATGCAAGTTGATTTATTTGGTTTGAATGAATTATTTATGGCTTAATGAAACAAAAGGTTTACGGGATGAGTTGTTTAGTCCAATTCGATTCCGGATAAGATAAACTAAGTTAATTCTGATCTTAGTTAGACTTATCGAAGTGGAGGTTTCGGTTATTCAAGTCTAATCGAATGCCTTAACAAGAAATGCTAGTTAACTAACCTAGTACTTGTCTTGTTTAAAATTGAAAGGTCTAAGTATATGGATAATTAGAACCTGATGAGAAAAATAGAGTTATCTTTATTTTGGTCTTATCGCAAAGCGATTGTATTTATACAATCGGTTTAGCAAACGAACTAAGGTGCTTAGCTGATTTTTGATTTGCTAAACTATTTGGGAAAATTGTTTCGGAAAATTGTTTCCTTGGTAACATATCAAAATAAAACTACTTGTAGTTTCAGTCTTGATATTGGTTATCAAAAGTGGTGTGTGGAACCTCGTGCATAACTTTATAGGTTGCAAGTCTATTGAGATTTGTAAGATCCTTTCGGTTTGTCCTTTATTTTTTTGTTTCTTTGTCATTTTGTGACAAAAAGGGGGAGAAATATATGAAGTAAACAAGTGATACTGGCATTGATTTATATTGATTGGTATCACTAAGGGAAAGGACATTTGGTGCTTAAACGTTTATCTAAACGAAAGAGTGAAAGCATAGACTAAGGGGGAGTAACATATCATATTGGTGAATAACAAAGACGTGCGGATTGAAAATCTACCTATCTTACCTTTAGGGAGATTATTAGATTTGTTATTATAATGTCAACAACGACATTTTAAGGATTGAATGTATGCAGATTATTGTGTTGTTGAATTCGGGAATCAAGCGTATGTGTAATGAATTCTTGTAATTTGTTTATCCATATGATGTAAGATTTTTGTCACTAAAATTTACAAAGAGGGATATTGTTAAGCACAACTCGGTTGAATCCACAAAGCGTTGGTATGTCAAGTTCGTTTGTCGTATTTTAGTGAATCAAAACTCATGTTAAGAGTCGCTTGATTATATACTAGAGTCAACTTCATATAGGTTAGCTTGAAAGTATTAGGATTTGAGACATTACAAGTATTGCGAAGACTTGAATATGTGAAGAAGCAAGGAGCTACAATGACAACATCGTCCTTCCACTTGAGGTTAATGATATTTGACTTGAACTGTTTCATTGCCTAACGTATCTTTCAAGTCGTGCATATTGAAAACAAAACTACGAAGCATGATTGAACTCTAGATAGACATAGTATTAAGGAATACAATACGAGGTTTATTGATTAACCATTAAACTTTGTAGATAAGACATCAACATAATCGTTTGAATGCTAATGTGATTATGTATGGGTATAAGGTAAGGATTTCATCCTAGGAAACAATGTTTTACATGTGTTTGAAGAAATTAAATGCATGAACTTGTTTTGTTAATCGAAAAGGAAATCGCCAGGCGTTATTGGTATTGTTATTCATTGCATATCTTTTGAACAAAAAATATGTGTGATTAGAATAACCGATCATGACTTGTTTGTGTTCTTGGTAAAAATATTCACAAAGTCCTGACTTTTGTGTTGGTATGACTTTAATTAGTGAAACCGATCTTAAGTAATCAACTGAGATGGTATGATTGAGTTTGTGATTTTGTGGTTGACCAACTCTGGGTAAAGGGGAACCGATCCTAGTACCTAGTCAACCAAATTTTGAAAGCTAGTGTGACTAAGCACAATACTCACATGGAGGTAGAACCGAAACTTGTTTTGGTAGAACCGTTAAACCCATGATTTGTGATTGAATGTTCTTTGATCAATCACATAGTTCTTGAAATTCAGATGAACCAATTCTAAACTTGTTTGGAAGTGTGGAAAATCGGTTTCGAGGGTATAAGTATGAAAGAGTAATTATAAAGTAAGGATGTTGACATACTTTGAACACGTGTAGTGAATGTTAATCTTTAATTGTTCAAAGTTATTCCTTAATAGCCAAAGGAAGAAAATCCCGGATCGAACACATATAAGTTAAGAATCTTTTAATTAAGGTTTTTAATTTTATTTTAGGAAAATAATAATTAGTAATGTACAATTAGAGATTTTGCAAGAGATTTTGATCATTATTTTGGACAGAGCATTTCCAGGAATTATGGAAACCGAATTTGGGCGTTAATGCATATCATGAGAATATTTTCGGTTTGGAAATTCCTTGGTGTCCAAACTTCCTTGGTCTATAAATATGAAAGTTTGCATTTCGAGCAAACTAATCCTTCGTAACATCAAACTACCTCTTGTTGTGAAGCCGCCTATTTGGAGAAGAGAGTAGCCTAATTAGGTAAAATCTCTTACAGCCGCTCAGTTTAAAGTCTTCTTTGGGATTGAGAATCTCTATTAGTATCGCCGGTGGGAAACTAGATAATTTCGGTTTATCTTTTATTTTCATTGATTTGATTGACTAACGGTGGTTGAACTACGATTGCACCTAGTTTGTTTATGCTTGAGGATCTTCTCTTCTGATATAAGATTTACTCAAACTAGATCGAAGTTTCGGCAGGGATCTTTAGACTGTTTGTAGATCCGAAGACGATGTTGTGATAATCCATTATTAACAGACTCCGTTCTATGCGTGATTGATCACAAGAGATTCAAGTTGATTGTGTGCGGGTATTCATTGAAGATCTAAGAATATTTGAAGACAAAGAAGAGACTGAAGATTTCTGATTTGGGGTTCATAATCTTTGGTGTGCACAATACTTGTTTCGGTAAAAGAGGATCCAACTATAATCAGTTTTATCCTTGTGATAAATTAGATTGATTGGTTGTGTAGATCGGCATCAAGAAAATTCTGTGTGATTAATAGTATTGATTGCAAAATCTTAACAATTACTTCGGTAGTTGAATATAAGATAGATCTAAGGACCTGACGAAGGAGTTTATTGAGATAAACAGAAGATCCTTTGTCTAACTCATATCACTTGGTTGAAGGGAGTTGATACCAAACATATTTGTTGTTCATTTACTGTCTGGAATACGAACCAAAGGAATTGTTCCAAGTGCGTGACTTATTCATAAGTTGGAGGCGTGGGAATACAGACGGAACTAGGTGAACTATAAGTTTAGTTGCTTGGTCTCAACTATACGAAGTTGTGTTATTTTGTATAGTGGCTTAATCCTGAGAGTACTCAATTCTGGACAAGGTCCCGGGGTTTTTCTGCATTTGCGGTTTCCTCGTTAACAAAATCTTGATGTGTCATTTACTTTTATTTTCCGCATTATAATTATTTTATTATAATTAAAGTAAATTACACAAATGTTAGTTCCTATTTACTTGATAAGTAATCCTATTGTGCTTGGTTAAGTCCGAAACTTTTTATAAAGTAAACATACTTCGTTGTTGTATTGTCTCGATCTCGTATCCATAGACGATCACATGAAGTGTGAACCGATTAGTTGCATTGTCTCGACGCAGTCCATAGACAATCACTTTCGGAGAAAGGACTTATAGGTATGAAAAGTTTTAGATTGAGGTATATTTGGGTACCCTCGTCTTTTCAGCTATTCCAAACCCTAGTAATCCTTCTAAAAAAAACAAGAATAAAATTCTCATTAGACATCAAGACAAACTCGTAATGCACATACAAGATGATTTGTCCTTAGAGGGTAGAATCAATCTTTTTCAAACGGATTTACACCAAGAATATCTACCAAAGGTGTATAAAAATATTTTCTTAATAAAGAAGAATATACAAAGTCATTATCGACCATACACCATAGTTCACAAAAGATGATTGTGAACATTCAATAATCCAATAACAATACATACTACTGCCTATTCTTGAACTTCCTTTTTTATGATTCACCAACAACATTATTGTAAAATCTACAAATGAGCTTATAAGAGAATTAATCCAAGACTCCAAGTTCCCAAGTCCAAGAGAAGTGGAAGAAGACTGACGAAACAGAGCAAAACACTCAAAAACAAGAGTCAGAACAAAGACCAATCTTAACTCTTCCAAATTCAGGAATTCTCATCTCCATTTTCAAGAGAATTAAAAGAGGAAGAGAGTGCATAAATAATGAGGTCATTCCGAGTTCGGACGAAGAAGATACAACCAAAATAAGTTTACTGAAAATCGACATCTACATGCCAGTATGCATACGGGTTTGCAAACGAATTTTCGTGACCTGGAGAAGTATGCAAACGGGTATGCGTACTAAAACCCTTGGATTTTGATTTTAAAAGATGGTATACATACCTGGTATGTGTTCCATGAAGTCCAAACATCCCGAACTACTATTTTCAAACCTAAACATTTAAGAACCTTAAACAGATATCAAATTAGGTAGAAATGAACGATAAGCAAGGTACATGGGATCATTATAAGTACTCTAAGCAAATGATAAAAACACAAATCTTTCTCAAGTTTATAGATATACCTTTTAGAAGAATCCAATTGAATTCTACAGTCTTACCAAAGATTCAAAATCGTACCTAACGCAACATGTACGCCCCAATTCTCGTGTTTCCTTCACCGTATACATAACATGGAATTCTTGGTGAGAATGTACTTCCAACACAATAAGGTTTTGTCGAGGTGAACAATGTCTTTCTCACGATGGCACCAAGAAAGAGTTTCTTTCCAACAAATCTTACACCTTACAGTATTGCATGAGAACCAAGGAACTGTCTTTACAAGGAAACCAAAGAATTTTAGAACCACAAAAAAAAAAATTGTGTTTCTGATTTCTTATTTCCGTTGATAATTTTTGGTATTGCATAGGGAAACTCTTTTGATAAGAAGAGACGTCCTAACTTTTTCATAGGGAAGAACAATACTATTATCTTGGTAAGATGTATCAGGAATTGACCAATGAATTGATTCATGCTTATTGATGATACAGTCAGAAGACTCAGACTTAAACTCTTCTTGTAATTCGTTTAGTTTGTTACAACTAACGGGATTACACAGAGGAGGAGCATTGTTCTCACTGGTTGGTAAATCAATGTCAACCTCAACATGAATATTATTCATTATAACTATATTTATCTTATCAAGAGATTCTTGTTCTTTCTGGAGGTATAACTCAACATCAAGATGTACACTTTCCAGTTTCTTTTCAAGACCTGAAAACACATCAAGGGATTTTAAACCAGGTGGAGGTTTATATAGAATTTCTTCTACAAATTTTATTAAATCAGTCATGGAAGAAAATTCAGAAATACCTGGATCTAGAGGTGCGTCTATAGAGATAACACTTTTGTCCATATTCAGATCGCCACAAACACAGACTTATAAGGTCTTTAACGTGTTTGCGTTCTCTGATACCAATTGAAAATGCGGGGGTCAAACAACCACACTCAAAAATTCGTTTGGAAATCTGAGAGGACTAACTCTAATATACTTTCTAGAGAATCAACTAGACAGTCAGACTCAATCCAGAGAAAAGTATATACAAGATTTTTATATCTCTAACTCTTAATTCAATTCGCAATCACCAAATAGAAATCTGTGAGCCCGATTGAATATAAGAGGAGTAAACTTGAATGGTACCAAAGACCAATGTTCAATCAATTTCAATCAACAAGAAAAGGTTGTATTTCCCAATGATCGATTCAACGCATAACCTGTGATATTTCAATTATATAACAAAATATAATGTGGAAAAGAAATAACACAGATATCAGAAGTTTTGTTAACGAGGAAACCGCAAATGCATAAAAACCCCGGGACCTAGTCTAGATTGAACACCACACTGTATTAAGCCACTACAGACACTAGCCTACTACCAATGAACTTCGGACTGGGCTGTAGTTGAACCCTAATCAATCTCACACTGATTCAAGGTATAGTTGCGCTCCTTACGACCCAAAGTCGAAGACTTGATAAACAAATCTATCTCACACAGAAAAGTCTATTGGTATAGATAAATCTGTCTCCCACAAAAATACCTATGAGTTTTTGTTCCGTCTTTTGATAAATCAAGGTGAACATGAACCAATTGATAAATTCCCAAAGAACAACCAAGTATGATCAATCACCTCACAATAATCTAAATCATATGATGGAGAAACTAGATATTATGGAATCACAAACAATCAGACAAAGATGTTTGTGATTACTTTTTATCTTGACTATCGGAGAAATTAACCTCGAGCAAATCTTAGAGAAGATAGTACTCAAACGATAGAATTGGTCAAGATCAAAACACGCAACTACAAGAGAAATAGTTGGGTCTGGCTTCACAATCCAATGAAGTCTTTGAAGTCGTTAACCTACAGGGTCTCGATATAAACCTAAGGTTAAAGTAAAATCGACTCTATCTTATGCAACTAGTAACACACAGAAGTGTGGGGATTAGGTTTCCCAGTTGCTAGAGTTCTCCTTTATATAGTTTTCAAACAGGGTTTGCAATCTAAGTTACTGGTAACAAAGCGTTCATTATTCACCGTTAGATGAAATACATGATTCAACTAAGCTAATATCTTTCAAAAGTTAGATCGAACTTAGCTTGTTACACACAAGTGAAATGTACCCTCATTTAGGTTTATGTAACCATACCCAAACGTGTACACCATGTTGGCTCAACAATACTTAACCGAAGTTAGCCATATGATTAACTCTCATATCAACCATATTCATCTTAACCATAACTAGTTCAAATGACTCAAATGAAACTAGTTAAAGAGTCGTTCAATTGCTATTTTCTCATAGAAGTATACAAGAACACAATTGAAGCAAAATCGGTTTGATTCACTCGAATCAATTCATGAATATTATAGCCACGGTTGCAAAAATTGCATTCCTTATTATATAAATGTTTAAGTTCATGTACACAACCTATTTTAGAAAGTAACCCACTCAAGTATGCAAACGGGTACGCATACTTAAGTAGCCGGACCGAGTTTGGTTACGCCAGTACGCGTACGGGTGCGCATACTACTTCATACTTCCAAACTCCAGCAGAAATTCACGGAGGTGAACTTTCCACCAGTATGTGTACGGGTACGCATACTTGCCCAGACATCAGCAACCGCCAGTACGCGTACGAATTCGCATACTTCAGGCTCCCGGTTTTGGACTTGCACACAAATGTGATTAACACACTATGTTTATATCCAAACACGGTTGATTCTAAACTCTTTATTTCAATCATTGGAACTTTCTTAAAGGATCAAAATAGTCATTTTCACATACTATTAGCATCAAAGGGATTTTCAAGTTATTGAAATTATCATAATGAAACATTTCAAGTCTTTAACAAATGATTGTATCACACAAACCACGTAAGATATTACTCGACAATTTTCATATGATCACATTTGTGACTTGCACACTATGTTTATTTCAAGTCTTCACGCTATGGGTTCGCATACTTCAGGCTCCCGGTTTTAGACTTGCACACAAATATGATTAACACACTATGTTTATATCCAAACATGGTTGATTCTAAACTCTTTATTTCAATCATTGAAACTTTCTTAGAGGATGAAAATAGTCGTTTTCACATACTATTAGCATCAAAGAGATTTTCAAGTTATTGAAATTATCATAATGAAACATTCCAAGTCTTCACCAAATGATTGTATCACACAAACCATGTAAGATGTTACTCGACAATTTTCATATGATCATATTCTTACTTTCGTCAAGAATGTAAGATGAACTTGGTCGAAGCGAAAGCTTGCCAACACATATTCCGAGAAATATGTAAGTGAGTTAAACTCAGCTCGAAATCTCAAATGTGCATAATAAAAAACTATATCATAACACGACTTATGTCTCAATATATGAGATAGAGTAGAAATAGACTTTCCAAGTGATAGATGAGTTTCAATCTCCACATACCTTTTGTCGATAAAGTTTCACAAGCTCCCCTTAGTAGTTCTTTGTCTTCAAATGATGAATGACGTGAAGTCTAATGCTCAACTACACAATCTATGTCCTAGTCCGAGACATCAACTAGTAGGCTAAAAAACAAGACTTATAGTTTTGATCACTAACATTGACAAACATGCTTGAGATAGCAACGCATGCGAGTTCGACCGAGCAATGCTCTAACAGATGTTTCATGATACCTAAGACAACAGCAAAGAAAATCAATGCCATTCAGAGGGACTTCTGGTGGGGAAAAGATACTAACTCTGGAGGGTTTTAACCAAAATCCTGACCAAGTTTATGTAAACCTATCCATAAGGAAGGTTAGGATTTAGAGATGCTCACAAGTTTAATTTAGCAATGGTATCCAAACTAGCCTAGAGACTTATTAAATAAAAAGAATCCCTTTGGGAAAAAACAATGAGAAATAGGTACTTCAAAACTAAATCACCTCTAAAAGTAAAACCACCTGTTAAGAGCTCTTGGATTTGGAAATGCATCTTTCAAGGTCTAGAACTCATCCAGAAATACAACATATGGGAAATAAGAAATGTTCTAAGCATTAATATCTGGGATGACAACTAGTTACCAGGTTATACTACTTCTCTGCTAAGGTATAAAAATTCGTCTAATAATCACCTGTCCTTAGTGGCTGATCTTTTCAACCCAAATTCACATTCTTGGAATACTACCTTCATTGAAAATTCCTTCCCTAAGGTTATTGCAACAAAAATACTACAACTAAATCCTTTCCAAGATTTAGATGGAAACCCAAAATAAGACCAATTAAGATGGACCCTAACTAGAACAGGAGATTACACTGTTAAATCTATCTATGAAAAATGAATGAATCAGGAACATAAATAACTAGTATCTTTTTACCAGACTCCTTCTGGAGATCTATTGGAAATTGGAAGTGCCACAAAGGATTAAAGTGTTTCTATAGAAATGCCTGCAGAATGTTATTGCTACTAATGTTAATCTATATGATAAAGTTGATGATATTAATCCTAACTGCACTATGTGTCGCGAGGAATTAGAAACTACAGAGCATTTATTTCTTCACTTCCCTTATGATAGAAAAGTCTGGGAGTCAGCCCCCAACACTTTATCCCTACAACTTGACCCCTTTATATCCTTGCTAGACTTATATAAAGATTGGATTCATAACCCAAGGAAGGATAACTCTTTAGGATTAGCCTTAACCAAAATGTGGATGATTTGGAAAGAAAGGTGCAACAGAGTTTTTGAATCAAAAACTAGATCAGTAATGCAATTAACCAAGGACATCCAAAGACACCTCCTTTTCTGGGATAGAAAACTCAATAAACAGGTGAAGTAACATAGAAATACTGCAAAACCTAAACCTAATTGGATAGCTCCAGAGAAAAACACACTAAAGATTAACATTGATGCGGCTTGGGACTCAGCTGTAGCCCCCTCTAGTTTTGCTTTAATTTTGAGAAATAATGCAGGAAACTTCGAAAGTGGCAGAGCAGGACCATCAATCACACCAGACACGCAAGAAGCTTTATTAGTAAGAGTGTATCCGGCAGCAGTATGGGCTAAAGAAATTTCAGTATTGAAGGGGATTGCGAAAGCTTGTTCAACTACTTCAAGGGAAAATTTTTTAAGGTCTCTTGGAGAGGCAGAGCTCTCTTAAATGAGGCATCAAAAATAGTTGGAGATTGCCACAACTTTTTGGGTTTCCATTTTGTTTATAAACTAGGAAATGAAGCAGCTGATGCTCTTGCTAAACATGCTAAGACTTTAGCTTTTGTTATGGATTGAGATAACCTCTCACCTGCTTGTATTTTCCAAAAACTTGCAGTAGATAAATCTAATATTAGGAGAACTTCACAACTCTCTGTATTAGATGACTCTACTTCGGATGTAATTGTGCCTCCTTCGAAATGCTAGTCTTTTTATGAAATGCCTTATTCTCTCTCTCAAAAAAAAGTGTCTTCTAATTAAAACCCAAAATCTAGTGGGTGCAAGGGACGTACTTGCACCCTCTTTCTACGGCCCCGATGGTAATGATTTTCTTGAAGAAAATGAGTGAGAGAGAAGAGAGACAAAAGATATTATACTCTTGCGAGTTGCGATTCTGTTAACGAGACATTCTTTATTTCCATCACAATTTAACATTTCTTTCAGCGGCAAATCCGGATTTAGCAAATTCGACCGAGACAGATTTAGAGAGAAAGAAAATAGATTTCTGTTATCTCCCTCCCTTTTAATAACAACAAACGAAACTGGAATGTTTTCCGTGTTTGAGCCGGAGTAAAATTCGTCCATTGGATCTGGCGATCTTAAATTTCGGCCGTTAGATAATATTTCATTTTGGTGTCTGCACACATGAACTTAAACGTAATAAACAAAACGCGGGGACTTCTAACACAATAAAAGGTAAAGCTGTCGCACAGGGACCTAAACGTAACAAATAGAGATGCGGGTTTTTTTAACAGATAATAGGTAAATTTAGTGCACCTAAAGATAAAATTTGTGAATAAAAACGTGCAAAGCGCGTGCTCTCTTACCTGTTTTTGTAAATCCTGTAAACTTGACACGTGTCAAATCATGTCGATAGTAGAATAATAAGAGATTTAACTCAGAGAAGTCAAAATCAAGATGGCACTTGGTTTGACTCGGACTCCAAGCTTCATCACTCGCCTTCCAGTGATCCGTCCGGACCGTTCAGTTTCGTTAACTGTAAAGTCTTCTTTATCGATGGCAAACAACAGCAACCACACAGTGAGAATAGCTGCTGCACAGATGACATCAATCAATGACCTAACTTCCAATTTCAATACTTGTTCTCATCTTGTAAAGGTAAAATACTTTCTCCAATAGATTAAGAATGAATTAGGATTAGGGGAGATTGAGTTTCATTTTGTGTAGGGATTGAATTGGATCAAAATCGTTAGGGAAATTGAATTAAATTGGTTTTAATATTCATGTTTTGTAGGAGGCTGTTGCTGCTGGAGCAAAAATGATTTGTTTTCCAGAAAACTTTTCTTTTGTTGGTGCCAGAGATGGAGAAAGTATGAAAATTGCGGAACCTCTAGATGGGCCAATCATGCAAAAATATTGTTCCCTCGCTAGGTAAAGAAAGTCCCAACTACCATTAAACTGATATTTTGATCTCTTTGAGTGTAAAAAAATTTGTAGTTTGTGAATACCAGAGAATCCAACATATGGTTGTCACTGGGAGGATTTCAAGAGAAAGGACCTGATGATACACACTTGTGTAATGCACATGTTTTAATTGATGATACTGGGCATCTTAGGAGCACATACCGGAAAATACACTTGTAAGATACGCCTTCTCTTCCGATTGGGCTTATTTTTATGTCTTACATTGGTTCAACTGAATATCTTGTCATCAGATGGTAAAGATTTAAGAAAACGTTTGTACTTACTACAGTATAATGCTCTTATCTTTCCTATTATCTGAAGGTTTGATGTGGATATTCCTGGCGGAGCTGTCTTCAAGGAGAGTAGTTTTACTGAAGCAGGTATGAACAATAGCACATACATGGTTAGAAGGATCAATAAGTCATTAGAACTCCACATGAATTCCCTAGATTGAAAAAAAATCTCTTTTCAAATGATCATAAATCTGTATTCTACTAGGTTGTTGAATATTACACGAAATATGGAGGTGACTGTCCATCCAAAAGCACTGTAGTTTCAGTAACCTTCTGAACCTAATTAATTGGTTGATAACCATTGAACGCATAACCATCTTGTGCATTGCCATCAATATGACACAATCGAAGCCTCCCTTCCAATCTATACAAACATCTTTATGTTAATCGTTAATCGCTAGCCATATACGGCTGTTTCTATACCAGCAAGGGGCAATCTGTGACTTTTGGATATTAGATTATTAAACTACTGCAGTTTTCAGGGAAGAATATTGTCGTAGTAGATAGCCCTGTTGGGCGTTTGGGTCTAACTGTCTGCTATGATTTGAGGTTCCCGGAGCTTTACCAGCGGTTACGTTATCAGCATCAAGCACAGGTAGAATGTGAATTCTGTTAACTGAACATATTATGTTTTTCTGTTCTTTTTCTTCACCAAAAGAAGAACAGAATAGTTCTACATTGTATTTTATAACCTCATGTTTATTTCCATGAGAACTCCTTGCAGGTTCTCTTAGTACCTGCAGCTTTTACTAAGATAACTGGGGAGGCTCATTGGGAGATTCTCCTTCGTGCTCGTGCAATTGAAACCCAGTGCTATGTACTATATCTTAAATTTTCCGGTTCTAACTTTCTTGACTAGGTTTCTAAACTGATGTGATATCTTGCTTCTAATATTCTGTTATTATTTATGTTCATACCATTAGGTAATTGCTGCTGCACAAGCTGGAAAGCACAATGATAAAAGAGAAAGCTATGGTGACACCTTAATTATCGACCCATGGGGAAAAGTTGTCGGTCGACTACCAGGTGGAAATTAATCTCACTCAATTGCGTGTGGGATATTCACTAGTTGTTTTTTTAAGGTATCCCCGTACTTGAATTCAATGGCAGTCATGTACCAACACTTGATATTTTCTCTTTTTTTTGTTTTGTTTTGTTGCAGATCGAGCTTCAACTGGTATTGTTATAGCAGATATTGACTTCTCATTAATAGATTCTGTTAGAACTAAAATGCCTATTTCAGAGGTAAAACTCTATAACAACTTACAGTATCTAGCTGATCAACAGAGCAAAGGATGTTAGGGTCCTTATGTTTGAAGTGTAAACTTTCCTTAAAGAAAGTACCCCTTTATTGTCATATTTTAGAAAACTAATGAAAACATAGATTACGTTTTCTTTTTTGGTTTCCCTAATGTTTTAATCTTGTTTTCCAGCATATGAAGCCACTTAAATTCTGGAACTCTGCTTCTCCCTGACTTTTAGAGAAGGTGTTCTTCAGGCATCACTGCGAAAGTAAGTGAAATAAAATACTTAAATGCGATACTCCATATAATTCACTGCTTGTATGAGGCCCTCGTCCTGTTCATGTTATCAGTTAGGACAAGAAATTGGATCTTGCAGTGACCGTTTTATTTTTTTAATCGGCAGTCAGAGACGATTCTGTTCAAAATGTAATACCAACTCTTTTCCAATTATTAAATAAATTTGGTTCAGAACCGACAAAATTTATTTTAAGTAACATAACCAACATTTAACTGTGAATAACCTAAATATTCCTTTAATGTTTATAGCTGATAGTGGTGGTGATGCTTTGTTTTGGTTTTGAAATTTTAATGATGCAATAATCTCTGTTGATAGGCAGTAGATGATTTATTAACCCAATGTGGGTTATGAGAAAGATGTATTGAAATTTTGAATATAAATAACAAACGAGGTAGGGTACTAGTTGGTAACAAAACCTTATGAAAATGATCCAAATGAAGTCCATGAAAATTGAAAAGGACTCTTGCGATCTTGATTAAGACTTGATTGTGGTGTTTTAACTGTGGAGAAACAGAAGTCACTCATCTGGAGCAAATAACATCTTTTCTCCCCATTGAGTTGTGAAGTTGTTTCTTTGCATGTCCTAAAGCAGTAAGAACATCAAGAACTTCTCCGCTGTTAATCTTTTTTTTATTAGTTGTTGACGTTGGCCAAATAGTAGCCGGAACTAAAGCCAACGAGTTATTGACAAACTCGTCTGAGCTGTTAATCTTTTTTTTAAGTTGTTTTCGCTTGCCTCTTTTTCATCTGTCAAAGTTTGTCTGAAAGAAGACGGAACAAACTAATAAATTCAGATACCAATTTATATGTAGCCATTGCAAAACATGGAAAATGCAGTTGACTGATGAAGAACTCAATACCTCGTATATTCCTCTTGAATGTCACGTTGTCTTTCCTCTTAACATTCTCTTGGTTTATCCTTGAAAAAACGATCGTCGCTATTCTCACAAGAATGAGCTGTACCCACAGAGCCCGAACTACTCACAGTTGTTGTCATTTGATGATCATGATTTGATAAAGTACATACTGAATTTTCTCTACTTACTCTTGTAATTGAACTATCAGAAATTCCCTCCTGTGACGTACTACATTGTACTAGTTTAGAAATTTGTAAATCAGAATTTTGCTTTTCTGGTTCTCCGAGATCTGATGAAGTACTAGTAGATGACTTTACAAGTGATGCAGATTTCATCTTTTTCATTAGTAACTTTAGTTTCTTCTCTGCTTTGTTTCTCAATTCAGTCTCTGTACTTAGTTGTTTTTCTAGCTCCATTAACTGTACCCACCCACCAAACAATTTCAAAATTAGTCGGAATATGAACAGGGATTATCATATCAGATGAGAAAGAAAACAAAATGCAAAAACAATGTTGGATAAAGTTAACCTTGTTTTCCATGAATTCTGCATCATCTTTAGCTGCTTTTGAAGCTACTCTTTCTGCTAGTAATCTTCCTCTAAAACATTCTAAAGTTCTTAAATTATTCTCTCCTTCCATCTCTTTCTCTCTGCAAAAAAAAAAAAAACCCACAACACAAAAACATCAAAATTCAACTCATTATCCAGAAAAACAAAAAGAGACCAAAAAATGTATAAGAACCCACACCTCCATTTATTAGTTCCATTACCATCAACGACCATTCTCTCCTTTACTTGTTGATAGAAATTTTCCTATAACTTGGCACTGAAACAAAATATCAACCCAACTAACATTTGTATTTTTTTGTTTGAGAGATCAGGAGAGGAGTCAGATTCACAGAAATGGAGTGATATGAATTGAGTGGAATTGAAATTGAATTCTTTTTGTACAAGGAAAAGAATGTTTTGTAGAGAATGAAAATGTTGATGTTTTTTGAACTGGTTCCCTTATGCACAGGGAACTGGTAGATGGGTCACTTTATATCACTACAGTATAGTCTTAAATTGGAGTAGGGGCTCACAGACCTGACAGGACTTGTTACTTTCTTCATGAGAATTGTGCCAATCCTTACCATTCAATAGTTAGTTCATTGGTCCTGTGAAGTGTAAACTAACATCAGGATCAGTTTTAGTGCTTCTTGGACTTGGAGTAATCAACCTAAGAGATTTTAGAAAATAATTGGAAATTTCACTGTGATGGTGAAAACAGTAAAATTTTATCAACTTATCGGACAAACAAATGCCCCGGAATTTTGAAAGGTGCACAAAAGTACTGAGAATCAATTATGAATCAGCTTCTCACGTGATCTTTTTTGTTTTCAAATGTATACTCTGTCGGTACTTTATATTCAAAATATATTTGGCTTCATCTGCACTCAAAGGAGTTCATCAACACACAACCTATATTTATCGTTTCGTTTGGTTTCTTTTCATACAATATGCTAAAAGATGAGGCTCCCAGAAGAGTGTGACCAGTAAAAAAAATGTAGATTCTGGATAGGAAATATAGGTGAAAGTTTCAGTGTCAGTGATTTAAGTGATAATACAGAATTAGTATCTTTGTAAGTGACTAAAAATAAGATAGAATCAATTATGATTTATTTTATAATTTAGTTTAACTTTGTGTGATGAATGGTGTGGGATTTGGTGCTGTCATAAGTGTAGGCGGTTAGGTAAGGTATGGTCCTTGTTTGACACATATACGAGGGAGGCAGAGAGAAGTTGGAGAAGCTTAAAGTTTACACTTAATTTGAATGAATGAATGGCTTCCTCCCAATAGTGGGTTTAATCAATTGTTTGGCACTTTGGTTATTCTTTTCCTAGTGGTTGTTGACTAAACTCTAAAGCCCTATGTTGGATGTTATTTTTGAACGCTGTTTTTGGCAGTACTGAATTCTTATTAGGCATACAAAATAATAATTCTAATTTGGATGACCTTATAAAGGTATTCTATGTGCATATTGAATTACCTATATACTCTTAAATATGTTAAATTACTAATCTATTCCTAACCCTAATAGAAAAATCTAAAATCATTGAACCAACAAATCAGTTTCATTCAACCCCTTATTTTCTTCCCCTCCACAGCCGAACCATTTAGCCTCTTCTTTTTGTTTTCATCGCATTATCGCCGAAATTTAATCGTCGATTCGTGAAAAGTTGATCGACGATTAAACTCATCTATATAATGGGTCGTCGTAAGCAAGTATCTTGTTCTAATCGATCAATTGAACAACCTGTTGAAGAAGAAGATTTAGAGAGTGAAGAAGAAACTGAAAATCAACCACAAATCCAACCGGAAGAAGAGATTGAAGAAGAACCAACTCCTGAAATGAGAATAAGAAGGTTAGTTTTACAAACCCATCTCGTATTTGATGTTTTTGATTGGTATGATAGATTTAATTCGTCAAAAACATGTTTGTGCGGCAGTTACGTGGTAGGGTTCGGTGTAAAACTAATTTTAGATGTGCGCCGAGTTGTTCTTGAAACTGAACCTTGAAAGTGCATATGAACGGCTCGGCTTAAAATGCATATCTGTTTTGAGCCGAAATTAATGATACAGAGCCTTATATTTAGGATCGACTTATTCGATGGTGTTAGATTTGAGCCGAATTTGTGTTGTGTGAGTTTTATAAATTTTGCATGTCTGTAGGATCGGCTTATATGGTAGTACTAGTTTTGCGCCAAATAAATGTTCGTTTAATTTCAGAAATTTTGCATGTGTATAGGATCGGCTTATATGCTAGTACTAGTTTTGCGCCGAATAAATGTTGTTTCAATTTCATAAGTTTTGCATGTGTATAGGATCGGCTTATATGGTAGTACTAGTTTTGCGCCGAATAAATGTTATTTGAATTTCATGAATTCTTCATGTGTATAGGATCGGCTTATTTGTATGACACCATTTTGCGCCGAATATATGTTTCAATTCATAAGTGTAGATTCGGCGTATTCGATAGTATTTGGGTTACGCCAAATATTATTGTTAAAATTCCATAAATTTTACAAGGGTATAGGATCGGCTTATTTATATGATATCATGTTACACCGAATACATGTTTCAATTTATAATTATATGTTCAGCTTATTTTGTAGTTTTGGTTGTGAGCCGAATATGTAGAATCGGCTTATAATTATTTTTTACGTATGAGCCGAACCACTCTCTGCGTAAGATAATGAAAATTTTAAGACATAGTTCGGCGCATATGTATTATTTCGGGTAAGCCGAACCTTCTTATTTGTTGACAAGCTTTTGGTATTTCAAATTCATATTTCATATAGTTTGTGTTCTTTTGTTGTTCGAAGTAGTCTTCTAACTTTCATACTTGTGTCAGGACCACTGCAGCTAAAAAGAGGAAGAAGATGGAGGTAACACCTTCTACTTCTAAAACTCCCGATCCTCGAGGAGGAGGTAAGAAAAAATTGGGAGCGGGAAGTAGAGGAGGCATTTGAGAAGAAGAAGATGAACAAGTAAGAGTTGAAAGACAAGAAGAAGGAATAGATGAAGATGAAGAAGTTGATGATAATCAAGAAACACAACCCCAAGGAAAACCCAAGAAAGACAAGAAAGGGAAGAAGGTGGCAGAACCCGAGAAAGAGAAGAACGTTGCAGAACAACGGATCACTGGTTTACACATTCCTTATGAAGATGACGTAATTACACCTAGATCAGATGGTTTGCCTCATGGTCTTCCGTAAAATGGAGGAAATGTGTTGATTGGTTATGTGATGTGATTTCTAGACAGTGGTAAAAGTGGTTCGATTCTCAGACTTGTGAAGGATATTAATTAGATTCAAATTCTAATATTAAAATAGAAAACTCACTAAAACTTATAGAAAACTCAATCAAAGTTGATAACAATATTAAAAGAACACTGAGGCTAAGATTCAACTATTTTCCAAATTCAAAGTAATTTAATCCAATATTTATATTCATGCAATTTTTTTCGTTCAATTTGATTCTAAACTATTGCAACAAGTAGATTCTCAAAATAACAAGTGTAAATCCGAAGCATAGAACATTAAAAACCTAGGTCCAAGCATGCTCTATCAAAACAAATAACAATTTCTTAACAAGAATCATTCAGACAATTTTCACTCAAGGCAAAACAATCATAAAAATAATTGCGATAAATAAATAAATAAGAATATACCACTTTTTGTTGGAAAAATAGCTTCCTCTACCGCCTCAGCAATGGAGTTTAGCTCCTCATATTAATCATGATCTCAAAATATTTGTTTATGGCTCAAAAGATGATTAAAAAGAAGAAAAGTGATAATACAGACGATTCGCAACAGTTTGTTGGTGTTGCAGAATCACTATTACAGGGAGAAATAGTAGCTAAAGACCTAATGCAACTGCTGTGATGAACAACACATGGGTTCTGTTGTGAAACAATGATAGTTTTCTGCGACAGTTGCTTGTGCGTCAATGTTCTTCGTGTTCTTCCTCTTCAGCAGCAGCAGCAGAATACGGTATTTTCCTGCAACTCGATCTCTGGAGCTCTGTGGTGTTCTAAACTTCTCTGAAAGGATTCGTCCCCCTTCTATGAGTTATCCCAAATCCTTTTATATCCCACAGGTCGATTTAATCTCCAAGAAATCTCCTTTTTCTTCAACCAAAAGTCTCGGCTTTTCCTTTCTTTCCAAACTCTTTGTACGCGTCTCATGCAGTTATCCAAGCTCTACTCAGCGTATAAAATAAATATGAGGGTTCATATCATCTCACAATCTTCACATAATCTTCCAAATATTCTCCAAATCAAGATAAAGAAAACTCGAAACATGCACGTCCCTGTTTTACTTCCAACCAGAGAAACTCTCGTATTCTTTCCTCTAAGCACCGTACGTACTTCCCCGGTTTATCTCCTCTTCCCTTTTGTGATCAAGTTCTCGAGAATATCTCCCACATAGCTTCCATAAATATAGCAGCAAATACCCGAAAAAACTTGAACTTCTCTGTTTTACCTAAACTCGGTTTCTGTCCCTTTTTCTTCGTATCTACAAGTCTTACCAATCCTGTTTGGCTTAAACAAGCCCGAACCAAGTCAATTTGACGAGAAAACCCAACAAAATCTGCCCAGAAAATCATCTGTATAAACCCGAGAAAAAATACCTTTTCCTGATTAACTAAAACTCAATATCCAGCCAAAGTTCTTCCATTCCATCACCTATACCGACATTGGATTGCCAAAACAGGCTTAGCCCATGAGAATCAACGTTTGAATCTCTTTGAAACTGGTCCAAAACACAACCCCTAAATCTGCCAGAAACTGCACATACTTTCCCGCCATTTTGAATTTCAAACGGAGAAGATGGTGGTCGCCCCCTATCCAGAGTGGGGGTGCGAATAACAGCTGCCTTGGGGTGTCCTAGGGGTGCCCCTTATCCAAACCGGGCGTCCGAATAGCAAGTGTCACCCGGGTGCTTTCCGACAACTTTTCGAGCCAATTTTTTCCAAAAATGTTTATTGGCCAAAAATACCTACAAATAAATAAAACACCATAATAAGTACAAAAATGAACCCTAACAATATATAGAATCGAGACAAATCGGACACAAAATGTGTCTATCAAGTACCCTCAAACCTATTATTTGCTAGTGCTCGAGCAAAAATAAAATAGAAATAAAATCCTAACTCACTGTCGCAGGCATCGTCGATTGCATTTAGCGTATGCAATAAGCCTTTAAACCCCTAGGTGTCCCTAGTGGCGGAGTGTTGTCTCCGGAGGGCTTACCAGAGGTATACCCACAAAACCTTTATACTCCAGACTCTAGATATCTACACAGAACCTTGGAAGGCACTAAAGAATCTCCCTGGTTGGCATACTTATTGACTACAGGAGCAAGTACCCTGATGCGAAATTCCAATTGCTGTACACGAGTTCGCACTCAAGCATACTAAAATTCATATGAAGTGACAGAGCTCTACTCAGATAGTCGCACTATGGACATCAATATCCGGAGTCAAAACTAATCACATGGATAGATCAAGAAGATGGATATAGAAAAACATAGATGGTTTTGATGTTTACTAGGTGAACGGTGTTTCTCATATCTGTCTGAAGGCCTCCGCTAAAATGAACCTATCCTAATGGACTGAGATACTAGTCTGACTAATATCAACACACTTCCATATACAAGGGAACCAGTGATTGATAATCCTAACTCTAGGTCAACACACTGGCATATACAAGGGTTCCAGTGGTCGACTTTATTGAATTTATTCCAGTTGGTCTGATGGTCTGGTCTCAATTTCTCTCCTTTTTTTTTTTTAATCTCAATCACTCTAATTCACCCTAGCATTGGTAACAACTTGAATCGTGAGCCCCACATGATCACTTAGAGAAACATAGTTTAAAAACAAAACAAAATAAAAACAGAAGTGAAAAGGACCCAACGTGATATGGTGAAACTATCATGTTATTTCTAACACCTGAGCTCTGTGCTTTTATGAATAGACTCTTTAGATGTTGCCATCTAGTCAGATTGGTTCCTCAACTCCTACAACCAAAATGATTCCATCCACTTAGATTGGTTAGTGCCATCCTTAATAGGGATAAATTTCTAGGCTCTGGAGTTTATTTATTGCAACGAAAAGGTAACAAAAAGTTCTACCCCACCCCAAACTTAAATCTAAAATTTTCCTCAATGTTTCTAATCAAAGAACAGTACCAAAAATATAAGTAACATGAGGAAATAGTAGAGAGAGAAGTCGGAAAGATAGTACCTGGGTGAAGAGTAACCAAAAACCTACAAAAATATTATACAACATACAAAATCTCCTCGATGGTCAATCAAGGTAAACAGGGTCCTCCAGAGGGACCTCCTCAACATCATCTGTAGGAAAAGGATCTAAAAAGGGCTTCAACCGCTGACCGTTAACCTTCGAAGAACTACTACCATCTGTTTTCTCAATCTCAATAGCTCCATGAGGAAAAACAGTACGGACCACAAAAGGACCGGTCCACCGAGAGCGCAACTTCCCGGGGAATAGATGCAAACGAGTGTCATACAGAAGAACTTTTTGACCTGGAGAAAATGACTTTCGTAAAATGTTCCTATCATGCACAAGTTTCATTTTGTTCTTATACTCCTTACCACTATCGTATGCATCTCTACGAATCTCGTCCAACTCATTGAGCTGGAGCTTTCTTTGAGCTCCTGCCTTGTCAAGTGAAAAGTTTAAGTTCTTAATAGCCCAATAGGCTCGATGCTCTAACTCAACAGGCAGGTGACATGCCTTGCCAAACACTAAACGATAAGGTGAGATTCCAATGGGTGTCTTAAACACAGTACGGTAAGCCCATAAGGCATCGGTAAGCCTCGACGACCAGTCTTTCCTATTTGGATTAACTGTTTTCTCTAGAATACGTTTAATTTCCCTATTGGAAACCTCTACCTGACCACTAGTCTGAGGGTGATATGGGGTTGCTACTCCATGGGTAATACCGTATTTTTTCATTAAAAGAGAGAACGGTCTATTACAAAAGTGTGAACCTCCATCACTAATTATAGCTCGCGGCTTACCAAAACGTGTAAGTATATTCTCTTTCAAAAACTGGACTACGACCCTGTGGTCATTCGTTTTACACGGAACCGCCTCAACCCACTTAGACACATAGTCTATAGCGACAAGTATGTAAAGATAACCAAACGAAATAGGAAATGGACCCATAAAATCAACGCCCCACACATCAAAGACCCCAATCACTAAAATAGGATTCAAAGGCATCATATTTCTACGGAAAATGGTTCTTAACTTCTGGCAATGCTCACAAGAAACACAATGACTATGGGAATCTTTACACAACGAAGGCCAGTAAAATCCACACTAAACAATCTTAGCAGTAGTCTTCTTAGCACTAAAATGACCCCCACATGCATGTTCATGACAAAAGGAGATAATACTAGACTAGTCACTCTCAGATACACATCTCCTAATAATCTGGTCCGGACAATACTTAAACAGATAAGGATCATCCCAAAAGAAATGCTTAACCTCGGCTAAAAACCTAGAACGATCTTGCTTACCCCAATGTTGAGGTTCGACCAGTAACAAGATAATTCACTATATTTGCATACCAAGGTGATTGGGAAACAGAGAACAATTGTTCATCAGGAAACTATCCCTTATAGGAAGGGAATCACTAGGGGAACTAACAACTAGCCTAGACAAGTGGTCTGCTACTACATTTCTGCACCCTTTTTGTCTCTAATGTCTGGGAAAATTCCTGTAACAAAGGATCCATCTAATCAATCTAGGTTTGGTATCCTTCTTAGATAAAAGGTATTTCAAAGCAGCATGATCTGTATAGATTATGATCTTAGAACCTAATATAGGACCTAAACTTATCCAAGGCAAACACGATGGCTAAATTCCTTCTCGGTAGTTGTAGTTCATTTGGGCATCATTCAGAGTTTTGCTAGCATAATAAATCACATGAAGTAATTTGTTTTCTCGCTGACGAGCCAACGTATAGCATAATCTGAAGAATCACACATAATCTCAAAGGGTAGGTTCCAGTTAGGTGCCTGGACTATCGGGGCAGTAGTGAGTAAAGTTTTAAGCTTCTCAAAAGCCTCTAAACAAGCATCATCAAAGACAAACTTAACATCTTTGCAAGCAAATTGCAAAGAGGTCTAGAAATCAAGCTAAAATCCTTAATGAATCGACGGTAAAAACCTGCATGCCCTAGGAATGACCTAATATCTTTTACGGTTTTTGGGACCTGTAAAGTCTTAATAAGGTCAACTTTGGCTTTGTCTACCTCTATACCCTTTGAAGAGACGATGTGCCCTAACACAATTCCTGATTTAACCATGAAATGGCATTTTTCCCAATTAAGCACTAAATTTTTTTCCTTACACCTAGTCAACACTAATGTCAAATGATGCAAGCACTCATCGAAAGATGAACCAAACACTGAAAAATCATCCATAAAGACCTCTAAGAACCGTTCTACCATATCAGAAAATATGCTCATCATACAACGCTGAAAAGTTGCAGGGGCATTACATAGCCCGAAAGGCATGTGTCTATACGCAAAGGTACCAAAGGGACAGGTAAAAGTTGTTTTATCTTGGTCTTCTGGGGCAATAACGATCTGATTATAACCGGAGTAACAATATAAGAAGCAATAGTGACTATGTCCAGCTAATCGCTCTAGCATTTGGTCGATAAAAGGAAGGGGAAAGTGATCCTTCCTTGTGACCTTGTTCAATTTTCTATAGTCAATACAACACACGCCATACCGTGGTCACTCGGGTTGGGATTAATTCATTATTATCATTCTGGACTACAGTGATACCTGATTTCTTGGGGACAACCTGAACATGGCTGACCCACTTACTGTCTGAAATTGGGTAAATAATACCCGCTTCTAACAACTTAAGCACCTATTTTCGAACTACCTCTTTCATGTTAGGGTTCAGTCGACGTTGCATCTCCCTAGAAGGTTTGGAGTCTTCCTCTAAATGAATCTGATGCATACACATAGTAGGACTTATACCCTTAATGTCTGCTATAGTCCACCCTAAAGCTTCCTTATTGTCTTGAAGTACATTTACTAGCCTACTTTCCTGATCACTATCCAAATCGGAAGCTACAATCACCGGTAAAGTCTCAGATGGGCCTAAAAACACATACTTTAGAGTATCGGGTAGTGGTTTAAGGTCCAACTTTGGGGGCTCTTCTAAAGAAGGAATCAAGGTAGTCTCAGAAACTGGTAACGGTTCGAACCTAGCTTTCCATCTATCAGTGTCTAACACAGAGGTAGAATCTAATAGAGAATTCACCTGTTCAATAGTGCTATCATCGTCAAAATCTAAACCAAAATGGGATAGACAACTTTCTAATGGGTCTTCAGACAAAATGTTTGGTAATGACTCCTGAACTAAGGCTTCTATCATGTTCACTTCCTCAACACATGTGTCATCTAGCTCATAAGGTTGCTTACTGACATTAAAAATGTTCATCTCCATAGTCATATTACCAAAAGATAAACTCATCACACCATTTTGACAGTTAATGATCGCATTAGACGTAGCTAAAAATGGGCGACCTAAAATCATAGGTATCTGGTTCTGTGGGTCAGGGACAGGTTGGGTATCTAGGACCACGAAATCCACTGGATAAATAAACTTGTCGACCTCAATAAGAACATCCTCGATAACACCTCGAGGGATTTTAACAGACCTATCAGCTAACTGCAGTGTCATCTGAGTAGGTTTCATTTCACCAAGTCCTAGCTGTAAGTATACATGGAATGGTAGTAAGTTCACACTGGCTCCTAAGTCAAGTAAAGCTTTTTCTACCCGGAAGTTACCTATTGTGCAAGCAATGGTAGGAGAACCTGGGTCTTTGTACTTTGGAGTTGTGGTGTTCTAAATGATTGAACTTACGTGACTAGCTAAAAAGGCTTTCTTATGGACGCTAAGTTTTCGCTTTCGCGTACACATATCCTTAAGGAACTTGGCATAAGCAGGAATTTGCCTAATTGCATCTAATAAGGGAAGGTTTATGGTAACTTGATTAAAAACCCCCACTATGTCATTAAAGTTCGATTCCTTCTTTGTTGGTACTAATAGCTGAGGAAATGAGGCTCTAGGCATAAAATCAGACCTTTCAGGAACCGAATTCACATCATCAGAAACTTTATCAGTCTCTTCAGCTACTGGTCCTGAGAGGTGAGATCATGAGGGGTGAAGTACAGTATGTTCACTATCAGGAATGGTTACCTTATTGTCTACAACTCTACCACTTCTAAGGGTTCTAACAACATTCAATTGATTCGATGGTTTTGCACCTAATTCATGAACTCCTCTAGGGTTGGGTTATGTTTGACTAGGAAACTTACCTTTTTCTCTCAAAGAATCACTTATCAGACCAACCTGGGGTTTTAACTCCGAAATAACCTGACTATTTTCTTGTCCTATCATGTTACTAGCTTGTAGACTCTGTTCTACGGATAACTGAAATTTTGCAGTTTGCTGAGTTAACAAGGCGAGAGATTCCTCTAAATTTAGGATTTTCTTATCTGACTGATTCTGAAACTGAGCTAATCCTGAAGGATTCTTAGTATAGCCAAAACGTGGGGGAGCATTAGAATTACTAAACTGACCTTGACTTTGGCCTTTAGACCACGAAAGGTTCGGATGGTTTCTCCAACCAGGATTATAGGTTTCTGAATATGGGTCAATCTTTTGACGGTTATCAAATATAATGTTATTATAAAGAGCATTGGCTTGCTCTTCAATATTCTGGCCTTCCCAAAAAGGCTCCACTAGTCTGGCCCACTTCTAAGCCTTCTAACCTTTTTGCTATAACATCAATTTTGGCATCTGATTCATTGCCTCCTTCTACCCTATTAACGTTTCCTCTACTTAAAAGAATTGTTTTTTGGGGTGCCCTACTATTTTCCCATTGCGGGGTTTTATCGGCGATTTCATTAAAAAATTCCATCGCCGCATCAACAGTTTGGTTTTCAAATCCACCAGTGCATAGAGACTCAACCATGGTCGTTCTGGAATAATCTAAACCCTCGTAAAGGATCTGAACTAGCCTAAACTTTTCTAAACCATGATGAGGACACTGGGATAATAAATCATTGAACCTTTCCAAATACCTATATAAAGATTCTCCCTCTTGTTGTGAAAATGTGCATATTTGCGCCTAATAGACGATGTTTTGTGCCTAGGGAAAAACTTATTGAAAAAGGCATATGTAAGTTGTTCATATGTCTCAATTGACTCGGAGTCCAAACTATGTAACCACGACTTGGCCTTATCTTTCAGGGAAAATGGGAATAACCTAAGTTTCAAAGCATCATCATCTAAGCCTCTAATTCTTAGAGTACTACAATTTTCCTCAAAATCCCTAACATGGTAATAAGGGTTTTCATTTTCTTTCCCTAAAAAGATTGAGAGCATCTGTAAGGTCCCAGGTTTCAGTTCATAGGGTGCCTCCATTTCAGCTAAATTAATACACGAAGGACGAGTAGTCCTAATTGGATTCAACAAAGCTTTCAAAGTTGCCATTTCTGGCGCTATCGGAGCAACAGGGATTCTCTCCTCAGTTAAAGGACGTTCAAAAACAGACTCTTCAAAAGTCGAACTTTTTAGATTAAGGTAATCGAGACACTTCGAACTACTAGGTTTCTCCTTAAAAAATCTACCTAGTGCGTCTCTTTTACGTTCAGGCATACAATAGAATTTTCTAAATTGGAAGGGTAAGCAAACACAGATCAAGGCCGACTCAACCAAATCAAACCTATTGATTTATAGCAAACAAAAAGCATGATGGCTCCACTTAGATTGTTTCTAGACCAGCTTCTAATCCTTCGAACGGGAATTCGTTACAATTTAAGCAAACCCCTCTGGAATCAATCCGAGTTAACGTAAGTTGAATAGAGGCGAGGGAAGCTCGGTGGAGCTTTGATACCCAAGGCCTCACCAGTATTACAAGGCGGCGCAGTCACGCATTCAACTTACATACACCGTCAAGAACTTCGAAGTATGCTTAAAAGAGTAACCAATATTTTTCGAATGACTTTCCTGTTAAGCTCGTTACCCTATCGGCCTCGTTCTAGTCAAAATTTTAGTCTTAGGTTCGCGTAGGTTACGTGTTCCTAAAGCGGGCAAGAAGAGAACGGTGATGAAATCCGAACCCTTATCTCGTATGGCCAGGCCTTGCCCTTTACTAGAAAAATAAATGTATGTATTCAGTCCTCAACATATATGCATACGAAGGAGTCCAGTAACTCGCTGAAAGGGGATTCGCGATTGTTTAGAATCTTACCTCCCGTTCCAGACGGGGGATGAATCGGTTGTAGTCGACTCGGGCCACTGACTCCGATGTCTAGTGTACGAACCCAAGGTGCAGAGACAATATCGTAATTGTCCTCCTTCTCTGCAAACAATTTATATTTAAAGTACCCTTCCGTAGGGTAATAAAAAAATAATGTCCCAAAGTCCAAAAGTCCAAAAAGTAAAGAAAAATTACAAAAATAATAAACCCTAATATAGTTTTTCTTTCTTTTCTAAAAGAAAATAAACAAACCCTAAACTAAAATTGTCTAAAATAAAATTGTCTTCTTTTCTGTTCTTTTTACTTTAATCTTTAGCTCCAAGTCTTTATGAAATCACCAAACTCTTTGGCTTAATTTTCTTTATGATCCAGAACCTGTAGACACAAGATAAATACCCAAAAACATAAAAAAGAACAAAAATAAAAAAAAAATGAAAATAAAACAAATATAAAACCCTAAAAACAAGTCTGCGTCGGCGACGCCAAAAATTGATGTGATTTGTCGACAGTGGTAAAAGTGGTTCGATTCTCAGACTTGTGAAGGATATTAATTAGATTTAAATTCTAATATTAAAATAGAAAACTCACTAAAAATTATAGAAAACTCAATCAAAGTTGATATCAATATTAAAATAACACTGAGGCTAAAATTCCACTATTTTCCAAATTCAAAGTGATTTAATCCAATATTTATATTCATGCAATTTTTTTCGTTCAATTTGATTCTAAACTATTGCAACAAGTAGATTCTCAAAATAACAAGTGTAAATCCGAAGCATAGAACATCAAAAACCTAGGTCCAAGCATGCTCTATCAAAAGAAATAACAATTGCTTAACAAGAATCATTCAGACAATTTTCACTCAAGGCAAAACAATCATAAAAATAATTGCGATAAATAAATAAATAAGAATATACCACTTTTTGTTGGAAAAATAGCTTCCTCTATCGCCTCAGCAATGGGGTTTAGCTCCTCATATTAATCATGATCTCAAAATATTTGTTTATGGCTCAAAAGATGATTAAAAAGATGAAAAGTGATAATACAGACGATTCGTAACAGTTTGTTGGTGTTACAGAATCACTGTTACAGGGAGAAATAGTAGCTAAAGACCTAATGCAACTGCTGTGATGAACGACACATGGGTTCTTCTATGAAACAACGATAGTTTTCTGCGACAGTTACTTGTGCGTCAATGTTCTTCGTGTTCTTCCTCTTCAGCAGCAGCAGCAGAATACGGTATTTTCCTGCAACTCGATCTCTGGAGCTCTGTAGTGTTCTAAACTTCTCTGAAAGGATTCGTCCCCCTTCTATGAGTTATCCCAACTCCTTTTATATCCCACCGGTCGATTTAATCTCCAAGAAATATCCTTTTTCTTCAACCAAATGTCTCGACTTTTCCTTTCTTTCCAAACTCTTTGTACGCGTCTCCAGCAGTTATCCAAGCTCTACCCAGCGTATAAAATAAATCTGAGGGTTCATATCATCTCACAGTCTTCACATAATCTTCCAAATATTCTCCAAATCAAGATAAAGAAAACTCGAAACATGCACGTCCCTGTTTTACTTCCAACCAGAGAAACTCTCGTATTCTTTCCTCTAAGCACCGTACGTACTTCCCCTGTTTATCTCCTCTTCCCTTTTGTGATCAAGTTTTCGAGAATATCTCCCACATAACTTCCATAAATATAGCAGCAGATACCCGAAAAAACTTGAACTTCCCTTTTTTACCTAAACTCGGTTTCTGTCCCTTTTTCTTCGTATCTACAAGTCTTACCAATCCTGTTTGGATCAAACAAGCCCGAACCAAGTCAATTTGACGAGAAAACCCAACAAAATCTGCCCAGAAAATCATCTGTATAAACCCGAGAAAAAAATACCTTTCCCTGATTAACTAAAACTCAATATCCAGCCAAAGTTCTTCCGTTCCATCACCTATACTGACATTGGATTGCCAAAACAGGCTTAGCCTATGAGAATCAACGTTTGAATCTGTTTGAAACTGGTCCAAATCACAACCCCTAAATCTGCCAGAAACTGCACCTACTTTCCCGCCATTTTGAATTTCAAATGGATAAGATGGTGGTCGCCACCTATCCAGAGTGGGGGTGCGAATAACAGCTGCCTTGGGGGTGTCCTGGGGGTGCCCCTTATCCAAACCGGGGGTCCGAATAGCAAGTGTCCTCCGGGTGCTTTCCGACAACTTTTCGAGCCAATTTTTTTCCAAAAATGATTATTGGACAAAAATACCTACAAATAAATAAAACACCATAATAAGTACAAAAATGAGCCCTAACAATATATTGAATCGAGACAAATCGGACACAAAAATGTGTCTATCATTATGCTGAATCTTGGGCGAAGAGAATTTATGAGACTCCCGATCACAACCGTGCAGATCGAGTATTGAGACACCAAAGGAAAAGGTGTGTGACTTGACCGAAGTCATCCAACTTCTTTTGGAAAGCGTAGTTATGCTTCAACCCTAACCACATTACTTGTTGCACCACCATCCTACCTTGCAAATTGAGTCTTCTAATATTTTGTCTTGCATTGTAGATATTTTGCATAGTCGACTTGTTATTCTTGTCGTCCCCCTTCAATTTGCTAAGAATTCCAGATGGTGGCAAACGTGCTCGTGTCATTTTATCAACTTCTAGCATCTTGTTGGGTTTGAGTCGCGCTACTTTCGCATATCCATGAAGGTCTTTGGGACGTGGGTGGTTATGACGACAATCCATATATTTATTCATAATCCAATATTTATCATCTTTGTTCAAGGACTTATTCTTGAGGTTGAAAACGAGCTTGAAATGGCAATTTCTTTTCTTCATCTTCATCTTATTCTTTCTCCCGGTCTTCCCAACATATACAGTACCCTTTTTAACCTTGCTAGCGCCGGTTCCACTACGCTCACAAATCATTTCAAATCGATCCCCTCGGCTTTGTTGTCCTTTAACTAGTACAATATTCATCTTCATCGCGTGTTCCTCAACCCAATCCACAACTTCGGGTTTAGTTTTCCATCCTACGTTCATTCAAAAACAAATAATTAATAAGAAAAACTTTGGAATATTCCGACAACATTAAGGTAAACAAAAACTTCTTACATACCAAATCATTTTGGAAGTGATCCTTGGTGTCTTCGTGAATTATGTCTACTGGTTCAGGTTGATTTTCCATGGGTACAGGTCCGCCAAGCACGATCTACAAAGAATATCGCAAGGTTAAATACTACAAAGGAAAATTAATAGTAATGTTCGGCTCATTCGATAATCATATTATGTGCCGAACCATGAACATTTAGAGGTTTCGTCTTATACGATATTCTCAATATGTGCTGAACCAGTAACAATATTTTTACTCAAAAATTAACAATTGCATTTTCGGCTTATACGATTTTTGATATATAAGCCGAACCAGTAATAATTTTTATTCCGGGTCAGTCAGGAGTAGGTTCGGCTTGCTATTAAACTTTCATATAAGCCGAACTGGTGTCTGGCAAAAGGGTTGGAATTGGAAAATATATGTTCGGAGCATGCTGTAAACAGTTTCAGCGAGCCGAACCGTTCATCATTTGGTTGGTTCGGCTCATAGATGTGAGTCGAACCTCAACCTGGTTCGCTGAACCATGAAGGAAAATCACAAACTTTTCATAATTTCGAGCTATAGAAGTGAGATTGAGCATAAGATAGAAGTGTACATGTGTATTAGAAGCATTGGGTTCCTCATCAATGTCTTCATCATCTGGATTTGGCTCATAAAAATCATCATATTGAGTTTGTGTTCGAGTTTGAGATTGAGTTTGAGCTTGTGTAAAATCATTCTCATAATCTAAGAAATCAGCCATTTGGGAATCGTTGTTGTAGTTGATGTGTATTTTCCTAGGTTTTTTAGATGAATGATGACCCTCCTCATCCTCCATTGAATCAAGAAGAAAATTTTTCTCTTTCTCCTTCTCTCCTTCTCAATAAAAACTTTGAATTTTTTTTCCCTAAATTTTTTCATCTAAGCAAACCTTTATAATTCTGAAAATTATCTTAATCACTAAACAAAAATTTTAATCACTAATCCAGATTACTAACACTAATACGTAAGTGGTAGATTTGCCATTAAAAAAAATTGGTTAAAGGGATTTCTGATTTTGTTATTTCACATCCTTTTTTCGTCTTTATTCAGTATGCCCAATAAGATTTCAGTATGCCCAAAATCATGGTTCTTGTTTTTACCTCCATTTCTGGTGATCATTCTCTGCCAGGGCCATATCCCATATGAATCATTATGTATGATCTTTTGATCATAGTTGTTTCTATCATGGGCCTAACGGTACAAAAGTCTACATACCGGTTAATGAAGCACAGGTGTCCTCGCCCATCCTCCCCTGTGTTTACACTTTACACTTAACCGGATATCACAGATTTCGTTTCAGTTATACTGTATAGCAAACGTTACATAGTCTTCTTCAATCCATTTGGTTTTTTTCTTCTTTTTCTTTTTTCTTTTAAAACATGAGAAAACATAAACAAAACTGAATTGCTATTACACGGGGTATGTTGTACCCATATAGTCATTCGATATTATTTGGTGTAGAAAAGATGGGATTGTCTGATCCAAGATGGTTGTTAATAGGGTTTCCTTCTTCACTTCCGCCCGCTGTATAGTTTGGAATTCCATCTGCTGCCTGGTTCCCTTCCCTATAGTTGCGTTGGAGTTAATTGTGTCTGTATTGTGGGGAATACATGACTAGTGTATCTCGAAAGGATGTTTTAGGAGTCTGTCGAAAGGGCCCTGAGGCAGAATAACCAGCGCTCGTGGGGATGTCTTAAGAATTATTCAGAAACCTCAATAAGTCGAGTCAGAGCTTAAAGTAGACGTGACCAGTGTATGTTGCGATAATATACTAGGAATCAGTCCTTGATCTCAAATATGGTGAGTCGTGCTTACAGGAGACATGTATGTCTCCGCTCTGGGCCATAAGTCCGCCGAGGACGTTTTTACGCATCTACATGGCCTACATGACCAGCAGTATCTCGTCGAGGATGTGCGCTAGGAATCACACATCACGACCAGCAGTGTCTCGCATGGACATATACTAGAAATCGTGGCTATGAGTGCCTTGAGGACCAAGGGTTTAATCTCTCCTGTGAGAGTAATTTTGTCTATGGTCTTGAAATGACACCTTTTATCCTTATCCAAATTTCACCATCTACACACGCGACTTTAATTTTTTTCTTGAAGCTTTTTGATAAACATCAAATTTTTAAATGATGCTGAGACTAAGGTCTTAAAAGCGTCATTGAGACAAAAACTCAATATGGATTGACATACACATTTTCCAATCATATAAAATATGTCGATAATTCCCTGCAAATGAGGATATTTATCCAAAATGATTTCAGTAGATAACGTCAAACATGAGCAAAGGTTTCTTCAACATCGATTCCTTCAATCTGTGAGTAGCCTTGAGCGACAAGTCTTGCTTTATTTCGAACCACTATTCCAAATTCATCTGACTTGTTCTTAAATATCCACTTCATACCAACAATATTTACATTGGATGGACAATGAACAAGATTCAAACGAGCTTGTTGCAAAATTTTGTATGGACGATATTTACTTGTGATTCAGACGAGATTGTTGTAAAACGTCTTTTTTAGGTCTTTAGACCATTTGCATGTGTTTTGAATGCTTAACGAAGGATTTTGATGATATTAGTTCACCTATATTGTGAATTCTATGATTTCCACTTGAATTCCATGCTTTTGATGATATTAGTTCACCTATATTGTGAATTTTATGATTTCCACTTGAATTTCATGCTTGAAGTACTCTAACTCATATAATTGTCGTATTAGGTGCAAAACGGTGAAATAGAGGATAATGAAGCTAATGATGACATGAGAATTATTGTGGAACAAAGTGGTGATGCACCGATGCTAGGGATCATGAAGATGTTTTTCTTGAATCCGTTGAAGAGACTGAAGTTCGAGTTGATGTTGCTCCAGAGACGGAAGAAATTGATCCAATGATGGAGACTCGTATGGTGTTGCATGAATACACTAATGTAGGCGTCGCTTTGAATCCTCCATCCAGCGAACCGTTCAAGTATCATGAACTAGTTGGTGGATTTAGTGTCTCCACTGGATATGTCGACTTGTATCATGAAATATGGCATAGATATGGTCATATTGCCACTACCAAGAAATATGAGCATGCTTACTTTTTGATAATGCGAGTAGAGGCTATATTGCGTGGGGAAAATTTTTGATGGGAGAAAATTTGGATGGGGGCATGGGGGACAAGTAAGAAACCGACATATGTCTATGGTACTTTGACGGCTTTCAATTTTTTAAATTATACGTCCAGTTTTACCCTTCCTTAAATTCTCATAATTTAGCAATTGTGTCAATATTGTAATTGTATATAAATTGTTTCCTAAAGTAATGGTAATTTCAACACTGATGGATTATTTTAAAGCGCAGTTTGGAAAGGAAAAAGTATATTACCTAATTATTCTCATAAACATTCCGAGATTCACTAGCTTAAGAGCTAGGATTTGTATTTGTTATGCACCGCGAAAAATGATAAACAACCCATGTAGAAGGTTCTATTAGAGATAAAACCACGGAGGTTCCATGAAGGACGAGACCATGGAATCCATGGAGAGTGTGAAAGGGAATGGTGTAGCTGGATATCAAATAAAAGATGAAAAAAACAGTTTAAAATGTTTATGGAAAGCACTTATGATGCTACACAAAAACTCAAATGACCTCTGTGGGTAAAACGGATGATATTAGTACTGACTAACAGTAACATACGAGGAACAGTAAACAACAAAGAAAAAAGTTTAGAGGAATATTAGATTTGCAATATTATTAGGATCTTCAATATTATTTTCCTTTAATTATGATCATTAATATTATTTAAACACTAAGTTTATTGTTAAGATTTTGTGATAAATTTGGTTGTATACATTCAGAACATTTATATGTTGAAAACAATCAAAATACCATTAACACATGTCAATTTTTTACTTGTCCCCCATGCCACAGTCCAAATTTTCCCCATCAATTTTTTTTTCCCTATTGCGTGTCATGGATAACATGCGAACCAGAGCTAGAGGTACTGTTACTAAGGATATATTCTTCGATTGGGAATACGATTTGAAGTCTTCTGAAGAATATGGTTTCAATATGGGGCGGCTTCGTCAAAATAATTGACGCCATTAAGAAGATGCGGACGAAAAGTGTACCTCTTTCCAATGGTGTTGCGAGGGAAACAGAAGCGAAGATTACCATACTGAATAGTGAATAGAATGCTGGAGTGGAAGAATGCTGATCTGCAAAGCATGAAGATAACGCTTTCTAAAGAGCAAAAACCTTATTTTGCCAATTTTCTTTAGTTATATTTTTCATGATCTCCTTTAAATTTTTACCATCAACAGAAAATCTTGAAGGCACTGCTCCTACTACATACACACACCACTGTTAGGAACATAATTCACAATACACTTCTCGTAAATGGGTACTTCAAGTAACTCACTATTAGAACAATAATCATTATCATGACCTAAAATATCACATCTACAACATATCTTTTTAGGTAAATTCTCATACATTAAAGACACCCAGTACCATCAAGTTTCCTTGAAATACACAACCTAAAACCAGTAGCCACTCTCCTAGAAACATCCACAACAACTCTAATTCTCAGAATATTATTCCTCTTCCTTTTTCTCTCATAAAGATCGACGTGTAAAACTATTTTTATAATCATGCAATACTGCCTAATTTTAAATAGAAGGTACAGTTAGCTTGCCCACTGATGTAATTTATAGATAGTGGTAAAAGTGGTTCGATTCTCAGACTTGTGAAGGATATTAATTAGACTTAAATTCTAATATTAAAATAGAAAACTCACTAAAAATTATAGCAAACTCAATCAAAGATGATATCAATACGAAAAAAAACACTGAGGCTAATATTCCACTATTTTCCAAGTTCAAAGTGATTAAACCAATACTTATATTTATGCAATTTTCTTGTTTAATTTAATTCTAAAATATTGCAACAAGTAGATTTTCAAAAGTAGTAATTGTAAATACCAAGTATGAAGCATCAAAAGTCTTAAAACTAAGCATACTCCATCAAAATAGATCACAATCACTCAAATAAAAATCATATTCAATAATAGTTCAAGGCAAATAATCATATAATTATTGCAAAAAAAAGATAAAATAGAATATACCACTTTTTGTTGGAAAAATAGCTTCCTCTATCGCCTCAGCAAGGGGTTTAGCTTCTCATATTAATCATGATCTCAAAATATGTGTTTGTTGCTCAAAAGATGATTAAAAGAGTGAAAAGTAATAACACAGACTGTTTGCAACAGTGTATTGGTGTTGCAAAACAGCTGTTACAATGGAACTGTTACAGAAAACTGTTGTAAATACTGTTGCTTTGTCGCTGATTTTAAGACCCCAAAACGACTGTCTTCAATGGCCTTTTGTTCTTCGTGTCTTCCTTGTGCACCAGCAGAACAATTTCCTGCAACTCTTGATTTCGTTCTCTGTTCTTCTCTAAACTTCCCCCAACTCTCGATTATTCTGTTATGACTCCTTCTCAACCTATATATAGGAAACAGGACCAAAAAGTACTCGATAAAATCTCCCATGCCTTTCACCAAAAGTTACGGAGTTATCTTTTTTTTTTTTCTGCCAAGTAACGATAATAACTCTGCCACCTCAGTTAACGCGTCTTTTGATGGTTATGAACTTCCCAAATCTGAAGATACGAATGCATGAAGATTATACCTTCGCCCATTGCACGTAACTGCCAAAGATAAATCAAAACAATGCCGAGAATATCTTTCCTGACTTGTCGACAACTTCTATTTTCTCTCAATTCTAGCACGCGTAGAAATCTGTTGTGTTGTTACAACTAATACCAAATCCAACAGTTGAGAAATCCAACAAAACATCGACCAAATTTCCATGTTTCCGTAAATAGTTTTCTCCCCTGTTTTGTTTCTGATTGATACCTAGCCCAATTTAATCGATCCAAGCAGTCATACCATCCTGTTTAAGATAAACAGGTCCAACCCAATCGAGTTTAGTGATTGAATCTCTTAAAATCACGTCCAAAATCTAAACCCAAATTTGTTCTTCATTTGCAACAGTTTCCCGCCAAATTTGAGAATTCAAATCGTGAAAGTAAAGGGGCGCCCCCTATCCAGAGTAGGGGTGCCTTTAGCAGCTGCCTTAAGGGGTGTCCTGGGGGTGCCCCTTATCCAAACCTGGGGTCCGAATAGCAAGTGTCCTCCGGGTGCTTTCCGACAACTTTTCGAGCCAATTTTTTTTCCAAAAATGTTTATTGGCCAAAAATACCTACAAATAAATAAAACACCATAATAAGTACAAAAATGAGCCCTAACAATATATAGAATCGATACAAATCGGACACAAAAATGTGTCTATCAAATATCCCCAATCCTATTATTTGCTAGTCCTCTAGAAAAAATAAAATAGAAATAAAATCCTAACTCACTGTCGCAGGCATCGTCGATTGCATTTAGCATATGCAATAAGCCTTTAAACCCCTAGGTGTCTCTAGTTGAGGAGTGTTGTCTCTGGAGGGCTTACCAGAGGTATACCCACAAAACCTTTATACTCCATACCCTAGCTATCTACACAGAACCTTGGAAGGCACTAAAAAATCTCCTTGGTTGGCATACTTATTGACTACAGGAGGAAGTACCCTGATGCGAAATTTCAATTGTTGTACACGAGTTTGTACTCAAGCATACTAAAATTCATATATAAGTGACAGAGCTCTACTCAGATAGTTGCACTATGGACATCAATATCCGGAGTCGAAAATAATCACATGGATAGATCAAGAAGATGGGTATAAAGAAAAACATAGATGGTTTTGATGTTTACTAGGTGAACGGTGTTTCTCATATCTGTTTTAAGGCCTCCGCCAAAATGAACCTATCCTAATGGACCGAGATACTAGTCTGACTAATATCAACACACTGGCATATACAAGGGAACCAGTGATTGATAATCCTAACTCTAGGTCAACACACTGGCATATACAAGGGTTCTAGTGGTCGACTTTATTGAATTTATTCCAGTTGGTCTGATGGTCTGGTCTCAATGTTTTTTTTTTTTTTTAATATCTCAATCACTCTACTTCACCCTAGCATCGGTAACAACTTGAATCGTGATCCCCACCTAATCACTTAGAGAAACATAGTTTAAAAACAAAACAAAAACAGAAGTGAAAAGGACTAAATGAGATATGGTGAAACTATCATGTTATTTCTAACACCTGAGCTCTATGCTTTTATGAATAGACTCTTTAGATGTTTCCATCTAGTCAGATTGGTTCCTCAACTCCTACAACCAAAATGCTTCCATCCACTTAGATTGGTTAGTGCCATCCTTAATAGGGATAAAATTTCTAGGCTCAGGAGTTTATTTATTGCAACGAAAAGGTAACAAAAAGTTCTACCCCACCCCCAAACTTAAATCTAACATTGTTCTCAATGTTTCTAATCAAAGAACAGTACCAAAAATATAAGTAACATGAGGAAATAGTAAAGAGAGAAGTCGGAAAGATAGTACCTAGGTGAAGAGTAACCAAAAACCTACAAAATATTATACAACATACAAAATCGCCTCGATGGTCAATCAAGGTAAACAGGGTCCTCCATAGGGACCTCCTCAACATCACCTGTAGGAAAAGGCTCTAAAAAGGGCTTCAACCGCTGACCGTTAACCTTCGAAGAACTACTACCATCTGTTGTCTCAATCTCAACAGCTCCATGAGGAAAAACAGTACGGACCACAAAAGGACCGGTCCACCGAGAGCGCAACTTCCCGGGGAATAGATGCAAACGAGTGTCATACAGAAGAACTTTTTGACCTGGAGAAAATGACTTTCGTAAAAAATTCCTATCATGCACAAGTTTCATTTTGTTCTTATACTCCTTACCACTATTGTATGCATCTCTAAGAATCTCGTCCAACTCATTGAGCTGGAGCTTTCTTTGAGCTCCTGCCTTGTCAAGTTAAAAGTTTAAGTTCTTAATATCCCAATAGGCTCGATGCTCTAACTCAACAGGCAGGTGACATGCCTTGCCAAACACTAAACGATAAGGTGAGATTCCAATGGGTGTCTTAAACACAGTACGGTAAGCCTATAAGGCATCAGTAAGCCTCGACGACCAGTCTTTCCTATTTGGATTAACTGTTTTCTCTAGAATACGTTTAATTTCCCTATTGGAAACCTCTACCTGACCACTAGTCTTAGGGTGATATGGGGTTGATACTCTATGGGTAATACCGTATTGTTTCATTAAAAGAGCAAACGGTCTATTACAAAAGTGTGAACCTCCATCACTAATTATAGATCGCGGCGTACCAAAACGTGTAAGTATATTCTCTTTCAACAACTGGACTACGACCCTGTGGTCGTTCGTTTTACATGGAACCGCCTCAACCCACTTAGACACATAGTCTACAGCGACAAGTATGTAAAAATAACCAAACGAAATAGGAAATGGACCCATAAAATCAATTCCCCACACATCAAAGACCTCAATCACTAAAATAGGGTTCAAAGGCATCATATTTCTACGGGAAATGGTTCCTAACTTCTGGAAACACTCACAAGAAACACAATGACTATGGGAATCTTTAAACAACGAAGGCCAGTAAAATCCACACTAAACAATCTTAGCAGCAGTCTTCTTAGCACTAAAATGACCCCCACATGCATGTTCATGACAAAAGGAGATAATACTAGAATGGTCACTCTCAGATACACATCTCCTAATAATCTGGTCCGGACAATACTTAAACAGATAAGGATCGTCCCAAATAAAATGCCCAACCTCGGCAAAAAACCTAGAACGATCTTGCTTACCCCAATGTTGAGGGGTTCGACCAGTAACAAGATAATTCGCTATATTTGCATACCAAGGTGATTGGGAAACAGAGAACAATTGTTCATCAGGAAAGCTATCCCTTATAGGAAGGGAGTCATTGGGGGAACTAACAACTAGCCTAGACAAGTGGTCTGCTACTACATTTTCTGCACCCTTTTTATCTCTAATGTCTGAAGAATCACACATAATCTCAAAGGGTAGGTTCCAGTTAGGTTCCTGGACTATCGGGGCCGTAGCGAGTAAAGTTTTAAGCTTCTCAAAAGCCTCTAAACAAGCATCATCAAAGACAAACTTAACATCTTTTGCAAGCAAATTGCAAAGAGGTCTAGAAATCAAGATAAAATCCTTAATGAATCGACGGTAAAAACCTGCATGCCCTTGGAATGACCTAATATCTTTTACGGTTTTTGGGACCTGTAAAGTCTTAATAAGGTCAACTTTGGCTTTGTCTACCTCTATACCCTTTGAAGAGACGATGTGCCCTAACACAATTCCTGATTTAACCATGAAATGGCATTTTTCCCAATTATGCACTAAATTTTTTACCTTACACCTAGTCAACACTAATGTCAAATGATGCAAGCACTCATCGAAAGATGAACCAAACACTGAAAAATCATCCATAAAGACCTCTAAGAACCGTTCTACCATATCAGAAAATATGCTCATCATACAACGCTGAAAAGTTGCAGGGGCATTACATAGCCCGAAAGTCATGCGTCTATACGCAAAGGTACCAAAGGGACAGATAAACGTGGTTTTCTCTTGGTCTTCTGGGGAAATAACAATCTGATTATAATCGGAGTAGCCATCTAAGAAGCAATAGTGACTATGTCCAGATAATCGCTCTAGCATTTGGTCGATAAAAGGAAGGGGAAAGTGATCCTTCCTTGTGACCTTGTTCAATTTCCTATAGTCAATACACACACGCCATCTCGTGGTCACTCGGGTTGGGATTAATTCATTATTATCATTCTGGACTACAGTGATACCTAATTTCTTGGGGACAACCTGAACAGGGCTGACCCACTTACTATCTGAACTTGGGAAAATAATACCCGCATCTAACAACTTAAGCACTTCTTTTCGAACTACCTCTTTCATGTTAGGGTTCAGTCGACGTTGCATCTCCCTAGAAGGTTTGGAGTCTTCCTCTAAATGAATCTGATGCATACACACAGTAGGACTTATACCCTTAATGCCTGCTATAGTCCACTCTAAAGCTTCCTTATTGTCTTGAAGTACATTTACTAGCCTACTTTCCTGATCACTATCCAAATCGGAAGCTACAATCACAGGTAAAGTCTCAGATTGGCCTAAAAACACATACTTTAGAGTATCGGGTAGTGGTTTAAGGTCCAACTATGGGGGCTCTTCTAAAGAAGGAATTAGGGTAGTCTCAGAAACTGGTAACGGTTCGAACCTAGCTTTCCATCTATCAGTGTCTAACACAGGGGTAGAATCTAATAGAGCATTCACCTGTTCAATAGTGCTATCGTCGTCAAAATCTAAACCAAAATGGGATAGAACAACTTTCTAATGGGTCTTCAGACAAGATGTTTGGTAATGACTCCTGAACTAAGGCTTCTATCATGTTCACCTCCTCAACACATGTGTCATCTAGCTCATGAGGTTGCTTACTGACATTAAAAATGTTCATCTCCATAGTCATATTACCAAAAGATAAACTCATCACACCATTTCGACAGTTAATGATCGCATTAGACGTAGCTAAAAATGGGCGACCTAAAATCACAGGTATCTGGTTCTCTGGGTCAGGGACAGGTTGGGTATCTAGGACCACGAAATCCACTGGATAAATAAACTTGTCGACCTCAATAAGAACATCCTCGATAACACCTCGAGGGATTTTAACAGACCTATCAGCTAACTGCAGTGTCATCTGAGTAGGTTTCATTTCACCAAGTCCTAGCTGTAAGTATACATGGAATGGCAGTAAGTTCACACTGGCTCCTAAGTCAAGTAAAGCTTTTTCTACCCGGAAGTTACCTATTGTGCAAGCAATGGTAGGAGAACCTGGGTCTTTGTACTTTGGAGTTGTGGTGTTCTGAATGATTGAACTTACGTGACTAGCTAAAAAGGCTTTCTTATGGACGCTAAGTTTTCGCTTTCGCGTACACATATCCTTAAGGAACTTGGCATAAGCAGGAATTTGCCTAATTGCATCTAATAAGGAAGGTTTATGGTAACTTGCTTAAAAACCTCCACTATGTCATTAAAGTTCGATTCCTTCTTTGTTGGTACTAATAGCTGAGGAAATGGGGCTCTAGGCCTAAAATCAGACCTTTCAGGAACCGAATTCACATCATCAGAAACTTTATCAGTCTCTCAGCTACTGGTCCTGAGAGGTGAGATCCTGAGGGGTGAACTACAGTATGTTCACTATCGGGCATGGTTACCTTATTGTCTACAACTACCACTTCTAAGGGTTCTAAACATTCAATTGATTCGATGGTTTTGCACCTAATTCATGAACTCCTCTAGGGTTGGGTTGTGTTTGACTAGGAAACTTACCTTTTCTCTCAAAGAATCACTTATCAGACCAACCTGGGTTTTTAACTCGGAAATAGCCTGACTATTTTCTTGTCCTATCCTGTTACTAGCTTGTAGACTTGTTCTACGGATAACTGAATTTTGCAGTTTGCTGAGTTAACAAGGCGAGAGATTCCTCTAAACTTAGGATTTTCTTATCTGACTGATTCTGAAACTGAGCTAGTCCTGAAGGATTCTTAGTATAGCCAAAACCTGGGGGAGCATTAGAATTACTAAACTGACCTTGACTTTGGCCCTTAGACCACGAAAGGTTCGGATGGTTTCTCCAACCAGGATTATAGGTTTCTGAATATGGGTCAATCTTTTGACGGTTATCAAATCTAGTGTTATTATAAAGAGCATTGGCTTGCTCTTCAATATTCTGGCCTTCCCAAAAAGGCTCCACTCTACCACTAGTCTGGCCCACTTCTAAGGCTTCTAACCTTTTTGCTATAGCAGCAATTTTGGCATCTGATTCATAGCCTCCTTCTACCCTATTAACGTTTCCTCTACTTAAAAGAATTGTTTTCTGGGGTGCCCTACTATTTTCCCATTGCTGGGTTTTTTCGGCGATTTCATTAAAAAATTCCATCGCCGCATCAACAGTTTGGTTTTCAAATCCACCAGTGCATAGAGACTCAACCATGGTCGTTGTGGAATAATCTAAACCCTCATAAAGGATCTGAACTAGCCTAACCTTTTCTAAACCATGATGAGGACACTGGGATAATAAATCATTGAACCTTTCCAAATACCTATATAAAGATTCTCCCTCTTGTTGTGAAAATGTGCATATTTGCGTCCTAATAGACGATGTTTTGTGCCTAGGGAAAACTTATTGAAAAAGGCAGATGTAAGTTGTTCATATGTCTCAATTGACTCGGAGTCCAAACTATACAGCCACGACTTGGCCTTATCTTTCAGGGAAAATGGGAATAACCTAAGTTTCAAAGCATCATCATCTAAGCCTCTAATTCTTAGAGTACTACAAATTTCCTCAAAATCCCTAACATGGTAATAAGGGTTTTCATTTTCTTTCCCTAAAAGATTGGGAGCATCTGTAAGGTCCCAGGTTTCAGTTCATAGGGTGCCTCCGTTTCAGCTAACTTAATACACGAAGGACGGTAGTCCTAGTTGGATTCAACAAAGCTTTCAAAGTTGCCATTTCTGGCGCTATCGGAGCAACATGGATTCTCTCCTCAGTCAAAGAACGTTCAAAAACAGACTCTTCAAAAGTCGGACTTTCTAGATTAAGGTAATCGAGACGCTTCGAACTACTAGGTTTCTTTTAAAAATCTACCTAGTGCGTCTCTTTTACGTTCAGGCATACAATAGAATTTTCTAAATTGGAAGGGTAAGCAAACACAGATCAAGGCCGACTCAACCAAATCAAACCTATTGATTTCTAGCAAACAAAAAGCATGATGGCTCCACTTAGATTGTTTCTAGACCAGCTTCTAATCCTTCGAACGGGAATTCGTTACAATTTAAGCAAACCCCTCTGGAATCAATCCGAGTTAACGTAAGTTGAATAGAGGCGAGGGAAGCTCGGTGGAGCTTTGATACCCAAGGCCTCACCGGTATTACAAGGCGGCGCAGTCACGCATTCAACTTACAGAAACCGTCAAGAACTTCGAAGTATGCTTAAAAGAGTAACCAATATTTTTCGAATGACTTTCCTGTTAAGCTCGTTACCCTATCGGTCTCGTTCTAGTCAAATTTTAGGCTTAGGTTCGCGTAGGTTACGTGTTCCTAAAGCGGGCAAGAAGAGAACGGTGATGAAATCCGAACCCTTATCTTGTATGGCCAGGCCTTGCCCTTTACTAGAAAAATAAATTCCGTATTCAGTCCTCAACATATATGCATACGAAGGAGTCCAGTAACTCGCTGACAGGGAGTGTTTAGAATCTTACCTCCCGTTCCAGACGGGGGATGAATCGGTTGTAGTCGACTCGGGCCACTGACTCCGATGTCTAGTGTACGAACCCAAGGTGCAGAGACAATATCGTAATTGTCCTCCTTCTCTGCAAACATTTATATTTAAAGTACCCTTCCGTAGGGTAATAAAAAAAATAATGTCCCAAAGTCCAAAAAAATAAAGAAAAATTACAAAAATAATAACCCTAATACAGTTTTTTTTTAAATAAATAAACAAACCTAAAAAAATTGTCTAAAATAAAATTGTCTTCTTTCTGTTCTTTTTGCTTTAATCTTTAGCTTCAAGTCTTTATGAAATCACCAAACTCCTTGGCTCAATTTTTCTTTATGATCCAGAACCTGTAGACACAAGATAAATACCCAAAAACATAAAAAGGACAAAAAAATAAAAATAAAATAATAAATAAATCTAAAACCCAAAAAAAGGTCCGTATCGCGGCGCCAAAATTGATGTAATTTATGGATAGTGGCAAAAGTGGTTCGATTCTCAGACTTGTGAAGGATATTAATTAGACTTAATTCTAATATTAAAATAGAAACTCACTAAAAATTATAGCAAACTCAATCAAAGATGATCAATACTAAAAAAACACTGAGGATAATTCCACTATTTCCAAGTTCAGTGATTAAACCAATACTTATATTTATGCAATTTTCTTGTTTAATTTATTCTAAAATATTGCAACAAGTAGATTTTCAAAAGTAGTAATTGTAAATACCAAGTATGAAGCATCAAAAGTCTTAAAACTAAGCATACTCCATCAAATAGATCACAATCACTCAAATAAAATCATATTCAATAATAGTTCAAGGAAATAATCATATAATTATTGCAAATAAAAAGATAAAATAGAATATACCACTTTTTGTTGGAAAAATAGCTTCCTCTATCGCCTCAGCAATGGGGTTTAGCTTCTCATATTAATCATGATCTCAAAATATGTGTTTGTTGCTCAAAAGATGATTAAAAGAGTGAAAAGTAATAACACAGACTGTTTGCAACAGTGTATTGGTGTTGCAAAACAGCTGTTACAATGGAACTGTTACAGAAAACTGTTGTAAATACTGTTGCTTTGTCGCTGATTTTAAGACCCCAGAAATGACTGTCTTCAATGGCCTTTTGTTCTTCGTGTTCTTCCTTGTGCACCAGCAGAAACAATTTCCTGCAACTCTTGATTTCGTTCTCTGTTCTTCTCTAAACTTCCCCCAACTCTCGATTATTCTGTTATGACTCCTTCTCAACCTATATATAGGAAACATGACCAAAAATACTCGATAAAATCTCCCATGCCTTTCACCAAAAGTTACGGAGTTATCTTTTTTTTTTTTTCTGCCAAGTAACGATAATAACTCTGCCACCTCAGTTAACGCGTCTTTTGATGGTTATGAACTTCCCAAATCGAAGATACGAATCCATGAAGATTATACCTTCCCCATTGCACGTAACTGCCAAAGATAAATCAAAACAATGCCGAGAATATCTTTCCTGACTTGTCGACAACTCTATTTTCTCTCAATTCTAGCACGCGTAGAAATCCTGTTGTGTTGTTACAACTAATACCAAATCCAACAGTTGAGGAAATCCAACAAACATCGACCAAATCTTCCACGTTTCCGTAAATAGTTTTCTCCCCTGTTTTGTTTCTGATTGATACCTAGCCCAATTTAATCGATCCAAGCAGTCATACCATCCCTGTTTAAGATAAACAGGTCTAACCCAATCGAGTTTAGTGATTGAATCTCTTAAAATCACGTCCAAAATCTAAACCCAAATTTGTTCTTCATTTGCAACAGTTTCCCGCCAAATTTGAGAATTCAAATCGTGAAAGTAAAGGGGCGCCCCCTATCCAGAGTAGGGGTGCCTTTAGCAACTGACTTAAGGGGTGTCCTGGGGGTGCCCCTTATCCAAACCGGGGGTCCGAATAGCAAGTGTTCTCCGGGTGCTTTCCGACAACTTTTCGAGCCAATTTATTTTCCAAAAATGTTTATTGGCCAAAAATACCTACAAATAAATAAAACACCATAATAAGTACAAAAATGAGCCCTAACAATATATAGAATCGATACAAATCGGACACAAAAATGTGTCTATCAAATACCCCCAATCCTATTATTTGCTAGTCCTCGAGCAAAAATAACATAGAAATAAAATCCTAACTCACTGTCGCAGGCATCGTCGATTGCATTTAGCATATGCAATAAGCCTTTAAACCCCTAGGTGTCTCTAGTTGAGGAGTGTTGTCTCTGGAGGGATTACCAGAGGTATACCCACAAAACCTTTATACTCCAGACACTAGCTATCTACACAGAACCTTGGAAGGCACTAAAAAATCTCCTTGGTTGGCATACTTATTAACTACAGGAGGAAGTACCCTGATGCGAAATTTCAATTGTTGTACACGAGTTTGTACTCAAGCATACTAAAATTCATATATAAGTGACAGATCTCTACTCAGATAGTTGCACTATGAACATCAATATCCGGAGTCGAAACTAATCACATGGATAGATCAAGAAGATGGGTATAGAGAAAAACATAGATGGTTTTGATGTTTACTAGGTGAACGGTGTTTCACATATCTGTCTGAAGGCCTCCGCCAAAATGAACCTATCCTAATGGACCGAGATACTAGTCTGACTAATATCAAAACACTGGCATATACAAGGGAACCAGTGATTGATAATCCTAACTCTAGGTCAACACACTGGCATATACAAGGGTTCCAGTGGTCGACTTTATTGAATTTATTCCAGTTGGTCTGATGGTCTGGTCTCAATGTTTTTTTTTTTTTTTTTTTTATATCTCAATCACTCTACTTCACCCTAGCATCGGTAACAACTTGAATCGTGATCCCCACCTAATCACTTAGAGAAACATAGTTTAAAAACAAAACAAAAACAGAAGTGAAAAGGACTCAACGAGATATGGTGAAACTATCATGTTATTTCTAACACCTGAGCTCTATGCTTTTATGAATAGACTCTTTAGATGTTTCCATCTAGTCAGATTGGTTCCTCAACTCCTACAACCAAAATGCTTCCATCCACTTAGATTGGTTAGTGCCATCCTTAATAGGGATAAAATTTCTAGGCTCAGGAGTTTATTTATTGCAACGAAAAGGTAACAAAAAGTTCTACCCCACCCCCAAACTTAAATCTAACATTGTTCTCAATGTTTCTAATCAAAGAACAGTACCAAAAATATAAGTAACATGAGGAAATAGTAAAGAGAGAAGTCGGAAAGATAGTACCTAGGTGAAGAGTAACCAAAAACCTACAAAATATTATACAACATACAAAATCGCCTCGATGGTCAATCAAGGTAAACAGGGTCCTCCATAGGGACCTCCTCAACATCACCTGTAGGAAAAGGCTCTAAAAAGGGCTTCAACCACTGACCGTTAACCTTCGAAGAACTACTACCATCTGTTGTCTCAATCTCAACAGCTCCATGAGGAAAAACAGTACGGACCACAAAGGACCGGTCCACCGAGAGCGCAACTTCCCGGGGAATAGATGCAAACGAGTGTCATACAGAAGAACTTTTTGACCTGGAGAAAATGACTTTCGTAAAAAATTCCTATCATGCACAAGTTTCATTTTGTTCTTATACTCCTTACCACTATTGTATGCATCTCTACGAATCTCGTCCAACTCATTGAGCTGGAGCTTTCTTTGAGCTCCTGCCTTGTCAAGTTAAAAGTTTAAGTTCTTAATATCCCAATAGGCTCGATGCTCTAACTCAACAGGCAGGTGACATGCCTTGCCAAACACTAAACGATAAGGTGAGATTCCAATGGGTGTCTTAAACACAGTACGGTAAGCCTATAAGGCATCAGTAAGCCTCGACGACCAGTCTTTCCTATTTGGATTAACTGTTTTCTCTAGAATACGTTTAATTTCCCTATTGGAAACCTCTACCTGACCACTAGTCTTAGGGTGATATGGGGTTGATACTCTATGGGTAATACCGTATTGTTTCATTAAAAGAGAAAACGGTCTATTACAAAAGTGTGAACCTCCATCACTAATTAAGATCGCGGCGTACCAAAACGTGTAAGTATTCTCTTTCAACAACTGGACTACGACCCTGTGGTCGTTCGTTTTACATGGAACCGCCTCAACCCACTTAGACACATAGTCTACAGCGACAAGTATGTAAAAATAACCAAACGAAATAGGAAATGGACCCATAAAATCAATGCCCCACACATCAAAGACCTCAATCACTAAAATAGGGTTCAAAGGCATCATATTTCTACGGGAAATGGTTCCTAACTTCTGGCAACACTCACAAGAAACACAATGACTATGGGAATCTTTAAACAACGAAGGCCAGTAAAATCCACACTAAACAATCTTAGCAGCAGTCTTCTTAGCACTAAAATGACCCCCACATGCATGTTCATGACAAAAGGAGATAATACTAGAATGGTCACTCTCAGATACACATCTCCTAATAATCTGGTCCGGACAATACTTAAACAGATAAGGATCGTCCCAAATAAAATGCCCAACCTCGGCAAAAAACCTAGAACGATCTTGCTTACCCCAATGTTGAGGGGTTCGACCAGTAACAAGATAATTCACTATATTTGCATACCAAGGTGATTGGGAAACAGAGAACAATTGTTCATCAGGAAAGCTATCCCTTATAGAAAGGGAGTCATTGGGGGAACTAACAACTAGCCTAGACAAGTGGTCTGCTACTACATTTTCTGCACCCTTTTTATCTCTAATGTCTGAAGAATCACACATAATCTCAAAGGGTAGGTTCCAGTTAGGTTCCTGGACTATCGGGCCGTAGCGAGTAAAGTTTTAAGCTTCTCAAAAGCCTCTAAACAAGCATCATCAAAGACAAACTTAACATCTTTTGCAAGCAAATTGCAAAGAGGTCTAGAAATCAAGCTAAAATCCTTAATGAATCGACGGTAAAAACCTGCATGCCCTAGGAATGACCTAATATCTTTTACGGTTTTTGGGACCTGTAAAGTCTTAATAAGGTCAACTTTGGCTTTGTCTACCTCTATACCCTTTGAAGAGACGATGTGCCCTAACACAATTCCTGATTTAACCATGAAATGGCATTTTTCCCAATTAAGCACTAAATTTTTTTCCTTACACCTAGTCAACACTAATGTCAAATGATGCAAGCACTCATCGAAAGATGAACCAAACACTGAAAAATCATCCATAAAGACCTCTAAGAACCGTTCTACCATATCAGAAAATATGCTCATCATACAACGCTGAAAAGTTGCAGGGGCATTACATAGCCCGAAAGGCATGCGTCTATACGCAAAGGTACCAAAGGGACAGGTAAAGTGGTTTTCTCTTGGTCTTCTGGGGAATAACGATCTGATTATAACCGGAGTAGCCATCTAAGAAGCAATAGTGACTATGTCCAGCTAATCGCTCTAGCATTTGGTCGATAAAAGGAAGGGGAAAGTGATCCTTCCTTGTGACCTTGTTCAATTTCCTATAGTCAATACACACACCCATCCGTGGTCACTCGGGTTGGGATTAATTCATTATTATCATTCTGGACTACAGTGATACCTGATTTCTTGGGGACAACCTGAACAGGGCTGACCCACTTACTGTCTGAAATTGGGTAAATAATACCCGCATCTAACAACTTAAGCACCTCTTTTCGAACTACCTCTTTCATGTTAGGGTTCAGTCGACGTTGCATCTCCCTAGAAGGTTTGGAGTCTTCCTCTAAATGAATCTGATGCATACACACAGTAGGACTTATACCCTTAATGTCTGCTATAGTCCACCCTAAAGCTTCCTTATTGTCTTGAAGTACATTTACTAGCCTACTTTCCTGATCACTATCCAAATCGGAAGCTACAATCACAGGTAAAGTCTCAGATGGGCCTAAAAACACATACTTTAGAGTATCGGGTAGTGGTTTAAGGTCCAACTTTGGGGGCTCTTCTAAAGAAGGAATTAGGGTAGTCTCAGAAACTGGTAACGGTTCGAACCTAGCTTTCCATCTATCAGTGTCTAACACAGGGGTAGAATCTAATAGAGCATTCACCTGTTCAATAGTGCTATCGTCGTCAAAATCTAAACCAAAATGGGATAGACAACTTTCTAATGGGTCTTCAGACAAGATGTTTGGTAATGACTCCTGAACTAAGGCTTCTATCATGTTCACCTCCTCAACACATGTGTCATCTAGCTCATGAGGTTGCTTACTGACATTAAAAATGTTCATCTCCATAGTCATATTACCAAAACTCATCACACCATTTCGACAGTTAATGATCGCATTAGACGTAGCTAAAAATGGGCGACCTAAAATCACAGGTATCTGGTTCTCTGGGTCAGGGACAGGTTGGGTATCTAGGACCACGAAATCCACTGGATAAATAAACTTGTCGACCTCAATAAGAACATCCTCGATAACACCTCGAGGGATTTTAACAGACCTATCAGCTAACTGCAGTGTCATCTGAGTAGGTTTCATTTCACCAAGTCCTAGCTGTAAGTATACATGGAATGGCAGTAAGTTCACACTGGCTCCTAAGTCAAGTAAAGCTTTTTCTACCCGGAAGTTACCTATTGTGCAAGCAATGGTAGGAGAACCTGGGTCTTTGTACTTTGGAGTTGTGGTGTTCTGAATGATTGAACTTACGTGACTAGCTAAAAAGGCTTTCTTATGGACGCTAAGTTTTCGCTTTCGCGTACACATATCCTTAAGGAACTTGGCATAAGCAGGAATTTGCCTAATTGCATCTAATAAGGGAAGGTTTATGGTAACTTGCTTAAAAACCTCCACTATGTCATTAAAGTTCGATTCCTTCTTTGTTGGTACTAATAGCTGAGGAAATGGGGCTCTAGGCCTAAAATCAGACCTTTCAGGAACCGAATTCACATCATCAGAAACTTTATCAGTCTCTTCAGCTACTGGTCCTGAGAGGTGAGATCCTGAGGGGTGAACTACAGTATGTTCACTATCGGGCATGGTTACCTTATTGTCTACAACTCTACCACTTCTAAGGGTTCTAACAACATTCAATTGATTCGATGGTTTTGCACCTAATTCATGAACTCCTCTAGGGTTGGGTTGTGTTTGACTAGGAAACTTACCTTTTTCTCTCAAAGAATCACTTATCAGACCAACCTGGGTTTTTAACTCGGAAATAGCCTGACTATTTTCTTGTCCTATCCTGTTACTAGCTTGTAGACTCTGTTCTACGGATAACTGAAATTTTGCAGTTTGCTGAGTTAACAAGGCGAGAGATTCCTCTAAACTTAGGATTTTTATCTGACTGATTCTGAAACTGAGCTAGTCCTGAAGGATTCTTAGTATAGCCAAAACCTGGGGGCATTAGAATTACTAAACTGACCTTGACTTTGGCCCTTAGACCACGAAAGGTTCGGATGGTTTCTCCAACCAGGATTATAGGTTTCTGAATATGGGTCAATCTTTTGACGGTTATCAAATCTAGTGTTATTATAAAGAGCATTGGCTGCTCTTCAATATTCTGGCCTTCCCAAAAAGGCTCCACTCTACCACTAGTCTGGCCCACTTCTAAGGCTTCTAACCTTTTTGCTATAGCAGCAATTTTGGCATCTGATTCATAGCCTCCTTCTACCCTATTAACGTTTCCTCTACTTAAAAGAATTGTTTTCTGGGGTGCCCTACTATTTTCCCATTGCTGGGTTTTTTCGGCGATTTCATTAAAAAATTCCATCGCCGCATCAACAGTTTGGTTTTCAAATCCACCAGTGCATAGAGACTCAACCATGGTCGTTGTGGAATAATCTAAACCCTCATAAAGGATCTGAACTAGCCTAACCTTTTCTAAACCATGATGAGGACACTGGGATAATAAATCATTGAACCTTTCCAAATACCTATATAAAGATTCTCCCTCTTGTTGTGAAAATGTGCATATTTGCGTCCTAATAGACGATGTTTTGTGCCTAGGGAAAAACTTATTGAAAAAGGCAGATGTAAGTTGTTCATATGTCTCAATTGACTCGGAGTCCAAACTATACAGCCACGACTTGGCCTTATCTTTCAGGGAAAATGGGAATAACCTAAGTTTCAAAGCATCATCATCTAAGCCTCTAATTCTTAGAGTACTACAAATTTCCTCAAAATCCCTAACATGGTAATAAGGGTTTTCATTTTCTTTCCCTAAAAAGATTGGGAGCATCTGTAAGGTCCCAGGTTTCAGTTCATAGGGTGCCTCCGTTTCAGCTAACTTAATACACGAAGGACGGGTAGTCCTAGTTGGATTCAACAAAGCTTTCAAAGTTGCCATTTCTGGCGCTATCGGAGCAACATGGATTCTCTCCTCAGTCAAAGGACGTTCAAAAACAGACTCTTCAAAAGTCGGACTTTCTAGATTATGGTAATCGAGACACTTCGAACTACTAGGTTTCTATTTAACAAATCTACCTAGTGCGTCTCTTTTATGTTCAGGCATACAATAGAATTTTCTAAATTGGAAGGGTAAGCAAACACAGATCAAGAACGACTCAACCAAATCAAACCTATTGATTTCTAGCAAACAAAAAGCATGATGGCTCCACTTATATTGTTTCTAGACCAGCTTCTAATCCTTCGAACGGGAATTCGTTACAATTTAAGCAAACCCCTCTGGAATCAATCCGAGTTAACGTAAGCTGAATAGAGGCGAGGGAAGATCGGTGGAGCGTTGATACCCAAGGCCTCACCGGTATTACAAGGCGACGCAGTCACGCATTCAACTTACAGAAACCGTCAAGAACTTCGAAGTATGCTTAAAAGAGTAACCAATATTTTTCGAATGACTTTCCTGTTAAGCTCGTTACCCTATCGGTCTCGTTCTTAGTATATATTTTAGGCTTAGGTTCGCGTAGGTTACGTGTTCCTAAAGCGGGCAAGAAGAGAACGGTGATGAAATCCGAACCCTTATCTTGTATGGCCAGGCCTTGCCCTTTACTAGAAAAATAAATTCCCGTATTCAGTCCTCAACATATATGCATACGAAGGACTCCAGTAACTCGCTGACAGGGGTGTTTAGAATCTTACCTCCCGTTCCAGACGGGGGATGAATCGGTTGTAGTCGACTCGTGCCACTGACTCCAATGTCTAGTATACAAACCCAAGGTGCAGAGACAATATCGTAATTGTCATCCTTCTATGCAAACAATTTATATTTAAAGTACCCTTCCGTAGGGTAATAAAAAAAAATAATGTCCCAAAGTCCAAAAAAATAAAGAAAAATTACAAAAATAATAAACCCTAATACAGTTTTTTTTAAATAAAATAAACAAACCTAAAATAAAATTGTCTAAAATAAAATTGTCTTCTTTTCTGTTCTTTTTGCTTTAATCTTTAGCTTCAAGTCTTTATGAAATCACCAAACTCCTTGGCTCAATTTTCTTTATGATCCAGAACCTGTAGACACAAGATAAATACCCAAAAACATAAAAAAGGACAAAAAAATAAAAATAAAATAATAAAATAAATCTAAAACCCTAAAAAAAGGTCGTATCGGCGGCGCCAAAAATTGATGTAATTTATGGATAGTGGCAAAAGTGGTTCGATTCTCAGACTTGTGAAGGATATTAATTAGACTTAAATTCTAATATTAAAATAGAAAACTCACTAAAAATTATAGCAAACTCAATCAAAGATGATATCAATACTAAAAGAAACACTGAGGATAAGATTCCACTATTTTCCAAGTTCATAGTGATTAAACCAATACTTATATTTATGCAATTTTCTCGTTTAATTTGATTCTAAAATATTGCAACAAGTAGATTTTCAAAAGTAGTAATTGTAAATACCAAGTATGAAGCATCAAAAGTCTTAAAACTAAGCATACTCCATCAAAATAGATCACAATCACTCAAATAAAAATCATATTCAATAATAGTTCAAGGCAAATAATCATATAATTATTGCAAATAAAAAGATAAAATAGAATATACCACTTTTTGTTGGAAAAATAGCTTCCTCTATCGCCTCAGCAATGGGGTTTAGCTTCTCATATTAATCATGATCTCAAAATATGTGTTTGTTGCTCAAAAGATGATTAAAAGAGTGAAAAGTAATAACACAGACTGTTTGCAACAGTGTATTGGTGTTGCAAAACAGCTGTTACAATGGAACTGTTACAGAAAACTGTTGTAAATACTGTTGCTTTGTCGCTGATTTTAAGACCCCAAAAACGACTGTCTTCAATGGCCTTTTGTTCTTCGTGTCCTTCCTTGTGCACCAGCAGATACAATTTCCTGCAACTCTTGATTTCGTTCTCTGTTCTTCTCTAAACTTCCCCCAACTCTCGATTATTCTGTTATGACTCCTTCTCAACCTATATATAGGAAACAGGACCAAAAGTACTCGATAAAATCTCCCATGCCTTTCACCAAAAGTTACTGAGTTATCTTTTTTTTTATTTTCTGCCAAGTAACGATAATAACTCTGCCACCTCAGTTAACGCGTCTTTTGATGGTTATGAACTTCCCAAATATGGAAGATACGAATGCATGAAGATTATACCTTCTCCCATTGCACGTAACTGCCAAAGATAAATCAAAACAATGCCGAGAATATCTTTCCTGACTTGTCGACAACTTCTATTTTCTCTCAATTCTAGCACGCGTAGAAATCATGTTGTGTTGTTACAACTAATACCAAATCCAACAGTTGAGAAAATCCAACAAAACATCGACCAAATCTTTCCATGTTTCCGTAAATAGTTTTCTCCCCTGTTTTGTTTCTGATTGATACCTAGCCCAATTTAATCGATCCAAGCAGTCATACCATTCCTGTTTAAGATAAACAGGTCCAACCCAATCGAGTTTAGTGATTGAATCTCTTAAAATCACGTCCAAAATCTAAACCCAAATTTGTTCTTCATTTGCAACAGTTTCCCGCCAAATTTGAGAATTCAAATCGTGAAAGTAAAGGGGCGCCCCCTATCCAGAGTAGGGATGCCTTTAGCAGCTGCCTTAAGGGGTGTCCTGGGGGTGCCCCTTATCCAAACCTGGGGTCCGAATAGCAAGTGTCCTCCGGGTGCTTTCCGACAACTTTTCGAGCCAATTTTTTTTCCAAAAATGTTTATTGGCCAAAAATACCTACAAATAAATAAAACACCATAATAAGTACAAAAATGAGCCCTAACAATATATAGAATCGATACAAATCGGACACAAAAATGTGTCTATCAAATATCCCCAATCCTATTATTTGCTAGTCCTCGAGAAAAAATAAAATAGAAATAAAATCCTAACTCACTGTCGCAGGCATCGTCGATTGCATTTAGCATATGCAATAAGCCTTTAAACCCCTAGGTGTCTCTAGTTGAGGAGTGTTGTCTCTGGAGGGCTTACCAGAGGTATACCCACAAAACCTTTATACTCCATACCCTAGCTATCTACACAGAACCTTGGAAGGCACTAAAAAATCTCCTTGGTTGGCATACTTATTGACTACAGGAGGAAGTACCCTGATGCGAAATTTCAATTGTTGTACACGAGTTTGTACTCAAGCATACTAAAATTCATATATAAGTGACAGAGCTCTACTCAGATAGTTGCACTATGGACATCAATATCCGGAGTCGAAAATAATCACATGGATAGATCAAGAAGATGGGTATAAAGAAAAACATAGATGGTTTTGATGTTTACTAGGTGAACGGTGTTTCTCATATCTGTTTTAAGGCCTCCGCCAAAATGAACCTATCCTAATGGACCGATATACTAGTCTGACTAATATCAACACACTGGCATATACAAGGGAACCAGTGATTGATAATCCTAACTCTAGGTCAACACACTGGCATATACAAGGGTTCCAGTGGTCGACTTTATTGAATTTATTCCAGTTGGTCTGATGGTCTGGTCTCATTTTTTTTTGTATCTCAATCACTCTAATTCACCCTAGCATCGGTAACAACTTGAATCGTGATCCCCACCTAATCACTTAGAGAACCATAGTTTAAAAACAAAACAAAAATAGAAGTGAAGAGGACTCAACGAGATATGGTTAAACTATCATGTTATTTCTAACACCTGAGCTTTGTGCTTTTATGAATAGACTCTTTAGATGTTGCCATCTAGTCAGATTGGTTCCTCAACTCCTACAACCAAAATGCTTCCATCCACTTAGATTGGTTAGTGCCATCCTTAATAGGGATAAATTTCTAGGCACTGGAGTTTTTTTATTGCAACAAAAAGGTAACAAAAAGTTCTACCCCACCCCCAAACTTAAATCTAACATTTTCCTCAATGTTTCTAATCAAAGAACAGTACCAAAAATATAAGTAACATGAGGAAATAGTAAAGAGAGAAGTCGGAAAGATAGTACCTGGGTGAAAAATAACCAAAAACCTACAAAAATATTATACAACATACAAAATCGCCTCGATGGTCAATCAAGGTAAACAGGGTCTTCCAGAGGGATCTCCTCAACATCACCTATAGGAAAAGGCTCTAAAAATGGCTTCAATCACTGACCGTTAACCTTCGAATAACTACTACCATATGGTGTCTCAATCTCAACAGCGCCATGAGGAAAAACAGTACGGACCACAAAAGGACCGGTCCATCGAGAGCGCAACTTCCCGGGAATAGATGCAAACGAGTGTCATACAAAAGAACTTTTTTACCTGGATAAAATGACTTTCGTAAAATATTCCTATCATGCACAAGTTTCATTTTGTTCTTATACTCCTTAGCACTATCGTATGCATCTTTACGAATCTCGTCCAACTCATTGAGCTGGAGATTTCTTTGAGCTCCTGCCTTGTCAAGTGAAAAGTTTAAGTTCTTAATAGCCCAATAAGCTCGATGCTCTAACTCAACAGGCAGGTGACATGCCTTGCCAAACACTAAACGATAAGGTGACATTCCAATGGGTGTCTTAAACGCAGTACGGTAAGCCCATAAGGCATCCGTAAGTTTCGACGACCAGTCTTTCCTAGTTGGATTAACTGTTTTCTCTAGAATACGTTTAATTTCCCTATTGGAAACCTCTACCTGACCACTAGTCTTAGGGTGATATGGGGTTGCTACTCTATGGGTAATACCGTATTGTTTCATTAAAGAGCAAACGGTCTATTACAAAAGTGTGAACCTCCATCACTAATTATAGCTCGCGGCGTACCAAAACGTGTAAGTATATTCTCTTTCAAAAACTGGACTACGACCCTGTGGTCATTCGTTTTACACGGAACCGCCTCAACCCACTTAGACACATAGTCTACAGCGAAAAGTATGTAAAGATAACCAAACGAAATAGGAAATGGACCCATAAAATCAACGCCCCACACATCAAAGACCTCAATCACTAAAATAGGGTTCAAAGGCATCATATTTCTACGGGAAATGGTTCCTAACTTATGGAAACGCTCACAAGAAACACAATGACTATGGGAATCTTTAAACAACGAAGGCCAGTAAAATCCACACTGCAAAATCTTAGCAGAAGTCTTCTTAGCACTAAAATGACCCCCACATGCATGTTCATGACAAAAGGAGATAATACTAGAGTGGTCACTCTCAGATACACATCTCCTAATAATCTGGTCCGGACAATACTTAAACAGATAAGGATCGTCCCAAATAAAATGCCCAACCTCGGCAAAAAACCTAGAACGATCTTGCTTACCCCAATGTTTAGGGGTTCGACCAGTAACAAGATAATTCACTATATTTGCATACCAAGGTGATTGGGAAACAGAGAACAATTGTTCATCAGGAAAGCTATCCCTTATAGGAAGGGAGTCATTGGGGGAACTAACAACTAGCCTAGACAAGTGGTCTGCTACTACATTTTCTGCACCCTTTTTATCTCTAATGTCTGAAGAATCACACATAATCTCAAAGGGTAGGTTCCAGTTAGGTTCCTGGACTATCGGGGCCGTAGCGAGTAAAGTTTTAAGCTTCTCAAAAGCCTCTAAACAAGCATCATCAAAGACAAACTTAACATCTTTTGCAAGCAAATTGCAAAGAGGTCTAGAAATCAAGATAAAATCCTTAATGAATCGACGGTAAAAACCTGCATGCCCTTGGAATGACCTAATATCTTTTACGGTTTTTGGGACCTGTAAAGTCTTAATAAGGTCAACTTTGGCTTTGTCTACCTCTATACCCTTTGAAGAGACGATGTGCCCTAACACAATTCCTGATTTAACCATGAAATGGCATTTTTCCCAATTAAGCACTAAATTTTTTCCTTACACCTAGTCAACACTAATGTCAAATGATGCAAGCACTCATCGAAAGATGAACCCACTGAAAAATCATCCATAAAGACCTCTAAGAACCGTTCTACCATATCAGAAAATATGCTCATCATACAACGCTGAAAAGTTGCAGGGGCATTACATAGCCCGAAAGGCATGCGTCTATACGCAAAGGTACCAAAGGGACAGATAAACGTGGTTTTCTCTTGGTCTTCTGGGGAAATAACATCTGATTATAACGGAGTAGCCATCTAAGAAGCAATAGTGACTATGTCCAGCTAATCGCTCTAGCATTTGGTCGATAAAAGGAAGGGGAAAGTGATCCTTCCTTGTGACCTTGTTCAATTTCCTATAGTCAATACACACACGCCATCCCGTGGTCACTCGGGTTGGGATTAATTCATTATTATCATTCTGGACTACAGTGATACCTATTTCTTGGGGACAACCTGAACAGGGCTGACCCACTTACTATGAAATTGGGAAATAATACCCGCATCTAACAACTTAAGCACTCTTTTCGAACTACCTCTTTCATGTTAGGGTTCAGTCGACGTTGCATCTCCCTAGAAGGTTTGGAGTCTTCCTCTAAATGAATCTGATGCATACACACAGTAGGACTTATACCCTTAATGCTGCTATAGTCCACCTAAAGCTTCCTTATTGTCTTGAAGTACATTTACTAGCCTACTTTCCTGATCACTATCCAAATCGGAAGCTACAATCACAGGTAAAGTCTCAGATTGGCCTAAAAACACATACTTTAGAGTATCGGGTAGTGGTTTAAGGTCCAACTATGGGGGCTCTTCTAAAGAAGGAGGGTAGTCTCAGAAACTGGTAACGGTTCGAACCTAGCTTTCCATCTATCAGTGTCTAACACAGGGTAGAATCTAATTGAGCATTCACCTGTTCAATAGTGCTATCATCGTCAAAATATAAACCAAAATGGGATAAACAACTTTCTAATGGGTCTTCAGACAAGATGTTTGGTAATGACTCCTGAACTAAGGCTTCTATCATGTTCACCTCCTCAACACATGTGTCATATAGCTCATGAGGTTGCTTACTGACATTAAAAATGTTCATCTCCATAGTCATATTACCAAAAATAAACTCATCACACCATTTCGACAGTTAATGATCGCATTAGACGTAGCTAAAAATGGGCGACCTAAAATCACAGGTATCTGGTTCTCTGGGTCAGGGACATGTTGGGTATCTAGGACCACGAAATCCACTGGATAAATAAACTTGTAGACCTCAATAAGAACATCCTCGATAACACCTCGAGGGATTTTAACAGACCTATCAGCTAACTGCAGTGTCATCTGAGTAGGTTTCATTTCACCAAGTCCTAGCTGTAAGTATACATGGAATGGCAGTAAGTTCACACTGGCTCCTAAGTCAAGTAAAGCTTTTTCTACCCGGAAGTTACCTATTGTGCAAGCAATGGTAGGAGAACCTGGGTCTTTGTACTTTGGAGTTGTGGTGTTCTGAATGATTGAACTTACGTGACTAGCTAAAAAGGCTTTCTTATGGACGCTAAGTTTTCGCTTTCGCGTACACATATCCTTAAGGAACTTGGCATAATCAGGAATTTGCCTAATTGCATCTAATAAGGGAAGGTTTATGGTAACTTGCTTAAAAACCCCCACTATGTCATTAAAGTTCAATTCCTTCTTTGTTGGTACTAATAGCTGAGGAAATAGGGCTCTAGGCCTAAAATCAGACCTTTCAGGAACCGAATTCACATCATCAAAAACTTTATCAGTCTCTTCAGCTACTGGTCCTGAGAGGTGAGATCCTGAGGGGTGAACTACAGTATGTTCACTATCGGGCATGGTTACCTTATTGTCTACAACTCTACCACTTCTAAGGGTTCTAACAACATTCAATTGATTCGATGGTTTTGCACCTAATTCTTGAACTCCTCTAGGGTTGGATTGTGTTTGACTAGGAAACTTACCTTTTTCTCTCAAAGAATCACTTATCAGGCCAATCTGGTTTTTTAACTCGGAAATAGCCTGACTATTTTCTTGTCCTATCCTGTTACTAGTTTGTAGACTATGTTCTACGGATAACTGAAATTTTGCAGTTTGATGAGTTAACAAGGCGAGAGATTCCTCTAAACTTAGGATTTTGTTATCTGACTGATTCTGAAACTGCGCTAGTCCTGAAGGATTCTTAGTATAGCCAAAACCTGGGGGGGATTAGAATTACTAAACTGACCTTGACTTTGGACCTTAGACCACGAAAGGTTCGGATGGTTTCTCCAACCAGGATTATAGGTTTCTGAATATGGGTCAATCTTTTGACGGTTATCAAATCTAGTGTTATTATAAAGAGCATTGACTTGCTCTTCAATATTCTGGCCTTCCCAAAAAGGCTCCACTCTACCACTAGTCTGGCCCACTTCTAAGGCTTCTAACCTTTTTGCTATAGCAGCAATTTTGGCATCTGATTCATAGCCTCCTTCTACCCTATTAACGTTTCCTCTACTTAAAAGAATTGTTTTCTGGGGTGCCCTACTATTTTCCAATTGCTGGGTTTTTTTGGCGATTTCATTAAAAAATTCCATCGCCACATCAACAGTTTGGTTTTCAAATCCACTAGTGCATAGAGACTCAACCATGGTCGTTGTGGAATAATCTAAACCCTCATAAAGGATCTAAACTAGCCTAACCTTTTCTAAACCATGATGAGGACACTGGGATAGTAAATCATTGAACCTTTCTAAATACCTATATAAAGATTCTCCCTCTTGTTGTGAAAATGTGCATATTTGCGTCCTAATAGACGATGTTTTGTGCCTAGGGAAAAACTTATTGAAAAAGGCAGATGTAAGTTGTTCATATGTCTCAATTGACTCGGAGTCCAAACTATACATCCACGACTTGGCCTTATCTTTCAGGGAAAATGGGAATAACCTAAGTTTCAAAGCATCATCATCTAAGACTCTAATTCTTAGAGTACTACAAATTTCCTCAAAATCCCTAACATGGTAATAAGGGTTTTCATTTTATTTCCCTAAAAATATTGGGAGCATCTGTAAGGTCCCAGGTTTCAGTTCATAGGGTGCCTCCATTTCAGCTAACTTAATACACGAAGGACGGGTAGTCCTAGTTGGATTCAACAAAGCTTTCAAAGTTGACATTTCTGGCGCTATCGGAGCAACATGGATTCTCTCCTCAGTCAAAGGACGTTCAAAAACAGACTCTTCAAAAGTCGGACTTTCTAGATTAAGGTAATCGAGACGCTTCGAACTACTAGGTTTCTCTTTAACAAATCTACCTAGTGCGTCTCTTTTACGTTCAGGCATACAATAGAATTTTCTAAATTGGAAGAGTAAGCAAACACAGATCAAGGCCGACTCAACCAAATCAAACCTATTGATTTCTAGCAAACAAAAAGCATGATGGCTCCACTTATATTGTTTCTAGATAAGCTTCTAATCCTTCGAACGGGAATTCGTTACAATTTAAGCAAACCCCTCTGGAATCAATCCGAGTTAACGTAAGTTGAATAGAGGCGAGGGAAGCTCGGTGGAGCTTTGATACCCAAGGCCTCACCGGTATTACAAGGCGGCGCAGTCACGCATTCAACTTACAGAAACCGTCAAGAACTTCGAAGTATGCTTAAAAGAGTAACTAATATTTTTCGAATGACTTTCCTGTTAAGCTCGTTACCCTATCGGTCTCGTTCTTAGTCAAAATTTTAGGCTTAGGTTCGCGTAGGTTACGTGTTCCTAAAGCGGGCAAGAAGAGAACGGTGATGAAATCCGAACCCTTATCTTGTATGGACAGGCCTTGCCCTTTACTAGAAAAATAAATGTCTGTATTCAGTCCTCAACATATATGCATACGAAGGAGTCCAGTAACTCGCTGACAGGGGATTCGCGAGTGTTTAGAATCTTACCTCCCGTTCCAGACGGGGGATCAATCGGTTGTAGTTGACTCGGGCCACTGACTCCGATGTCTAGTGTACGAACCCAAGGTGCAGAGACAATATCATAATTGTCCTCCTTCTCTGTAAACAATTTATATTTAAAGTACCCTTCCATAGGGTAATAAAAAAAATAATGTCCAAAAGTCCAAAAAAGTAAAGAAAATTTACAAAAATAATAAACCCTAATATAGTTTTTTTTTTAAAATAAAATAAACAAACCCTAAACTAAAATTGTCTTCTTTTCTGTTCTTTTTGCTTTAATCTTTAGCTTCAAGTCTTTATGAAATCATCAAACTCCTTGGATATATTTTCTTTATGATCCAGAACCTGTAGACACAAGATAAATACTCAAAAACATAAAAAAAGACAAAAATAATAAAAATAAAAATAAATAATATAAATCTACAACCCTAAAAACAAGTCCGCGTCGGCGGCGCCAAAAATTGATGTAATTTATAGATAGTGGTAAAAGTGGTTCGATTCTCAGACTTGTGAAGGATATTAATTAGACTTAAATTCTAATATTAAAATAGAAAACTCACTAAAAATTATAGCAAACTCAATCAAAGATGATATCAATACTAAAAGAAACACTGAGGATAAGATTCCACTATTTTCCAAGTTCAAAGTGATTAAACCAATACTTATATTTATGCAATTTTCTCGTTTAATTTGATTCTAAAATATTGCAACAAGTAGATTTTCAAAAGTAGTAATTGTAAATACCAAGTATGAAGCATCAAAAGTCTTAAAACTAATCATACTCCATCAAAATAGATCACAATCACTCAAATAAAAATCATATTCAATAATAGTTCAAGGCAAATAATCATATAATTATTGCAAATAAAAAGATAAAATAGAATATACCACTTTTTGTTGGAAAAATAGCTTCCTCTATCGCCTCAGCAATGGGGTTTAGCTACTCATATTAATCATGATCTCAAAATATGTGTTTGTTGCTCAAAAGATGATTAAAAGAGTGAAAAGTAATAACACAGACTGTTTGCAACAGTGTATTGGTGTTGCAAAACAGTTGTTACAATGGAACTGTTACAGAAAACTGTTGTAAATACTGTTGCTTTGTCTCTGATTTTAAGACCCCATAAAGGATTGTCTTCAATGGCCTTTTGTTCTTCGTGTTCTTCCTTGTGCACCAGCAGAAACAATTTCCTGCAACTCTTGATTTCGTTCTCTGTTCTTCTCTAAACTTCCCCCAACTCTCGATTATTCTGTTATGACTCCTTCTCAACCTATATATAGGAAACATGACAAAAAATACTCGATAAAATCTCCCCTGCCTTTCACCAAAAGTTACAGAGTTATCTTTTTTTTTTATTTTCTGCCAAGTAACGATAATAACTCTGCCACCTCAGTTAACGCGTCTTTTGATGGTTATGAACTTCCCAAATCTGGAAGATACGAATCCATGAAGATTATACCTTTTCCCATTCCACGTAACTGCCAAAGATAAATCAAAACAATGCCGAGAATATCTTTCCTGACTTGTCGACAAATCCTATTTTCTCTCAATTCTAGCACGCGTAGAAATCCTGTTGTGTTGTTACAACTAATACCAAATCCAACAGTTGAGAAAATCCAACAAAACATCGACCAAATCTTTCCATGTTTCCGTAAATAGTTTTCTCCCCTGTTTTGTTTCTGATCGATACCTAACCCAATTTAATCGATCCAAGCAGTCATACCATCCCTGTTCAAGATAGACAGGTCCAACCCAATCGAGTTTAGTGATTGAATCTCTTAAAATCACGTCCAAAATCTAAACCCAAATCTGTTCTTCATTTGCAACAGTTTCCCGCCAAATTTGAGAATTCAAATCGTGAAAGTAAAGGGGCGCCCCTATCCAGAGTAGGGTGCCTTTAGAAGCTGCCTTAAGGGGTGTCCTGGGGGTTCCCCTTACCCAAACCGGGGGTCCGAATAGCAAGTGTCCTCCGGGTGCTTTCCGACAACTTTTCGAGCCAATTTTTTCCCAAAAATGTTTATTGACCAAAAATACCTACAAATAAATAAAACACCATAATAAGTACAAAAATGAGCCCTAACAATATATAGAATCGAGACAAATCGGATACAAAAATATGTCTATCACCCACCTTCCGATATAATCAGTCCACTTATCCGGCATCCGCTTCGGCTCCCTTGGCTAGTTCCTTATGAGGCTCGGTGGTAAGTTAGCATGTCTTAAATAAAATTTTATTCTATGCTGGCTTATTTATTTTTTTATTGTATGTTGGCTTAAATTGTTTCTCAAAGAGTCGTGGTTTAAAACTTTTTCTCGTTATTCCTCATCTCCCATATCTTTTTTTTTCTCTTTTCCTATTATACTGAAGAACTGAGAAAATTTTAATTCTGCATGTATCTTTATATCTTATTTTGTAGATCTAGAATTTTAAATTTGTTTGATTTTTGGCAGTCTCAGATATTGTAATACCCATGCTGTTTTTTCTTTTGGTTTCGATTACGTCAATTTGCAAAACAATATTCCAAACATTTCATTCATCTTAATTAGTATCTTGGGGATCTACATATTAAATTTTATATTTTAGGATGCATTCGTTTTGATCTATGTATTAGATTGTTGAAACTAAATGATTTAACAAAAGACTCAATTGGGACTGAAATACTCAATGGAAAGCTTAAGGCATTGGTTTGCTAAATCAACATACAAGATTATTGTATCATGGGTTCAAATCCCATGTCTTCCGGTTGAATGGAAAAAGAGCAAGCAATTTCAAAGTAAAAGAGTATACGAGAAATTACGCTATTGTTATTATCTTATATCCAATCTAGGTGCTTCAAGCCTCACATCAAGTAGTGAAAGCTGCGAGTCTTGGAATCCTGTGGGTTTATAAGGATTAAGATAAACCGATCCAATTGAATATGTACCATATTTGATGTTGGATGTTCATTATTTTTAATTTATTTGATGCATGATTGTTATCAGTTGATAAATCATTTGAACTTGTGGTCTTACTGTGGCTGAATTAGCTATACTCCATGAAGTAGATTGCTTTGGAAAACATTGTATTTGCTGAAGCAAAATGAAGAATGTCTTACTCCATGGTTAATGAATTGCTGCACACAGCCACATTTGAAGAACCCTGATTCTCTTATGAAATGATTTGTGTATGGTGTATGGTACATCATAATGTGAAGGATAATAGTCCCACATTGCTAAATCCCCTTAATAATCTTAAAATATACTCCTTCTGTTTCAAAAAGACCGTCCTCTATTTCATTTTGATCTGTTTCAAAATTGTGTCCAACTTCTGTTTATAGTCATATTTTTCCAATGAACTCTCTAATATACGCTTAAGTTTTTTATATTCATATATTCTATTTTAATGGACTCAATCTAAAATATTAATGAAATTTGTATAATTAAAGAAACAAATATATCTTTCATTCCTTTTTGTATTTCCTATTTATAATCCCATAACAATTTTTGGTAATTCTTATTACTAACAGTTTTATTGAAATAAATTAAGCAATTAATTAAAGGTAGGCATGTAAACTTCTATGGTATCCTTAATATCTTGACAAAGTCAAAGCGGACTGTCTTTTTGAAACGGAGGGAGTAATATAATATGGAAGGGCCACTCCATTAATCCAACATTGCTAATATCCCTTTAATAATATTAAAATATAAAATAATATGAAAGGGTCACTCTAGTCATTGCCAATTGGTTTTTAGTTGGATGCCCGTGAACTTTAACTTGGTATCAGAGCCAGGCCCATATGCGAGTAGACCCAATGGCCAACCATAAAACATTGGTCCACGTGTTAGAGGCCCACAAAGAGTGTCCTACACGTGAGAGGGCATGTGAAGGATAATAGTCCCACATTGCTAATATCTCCTTAATAATCATAAAATATCACTAACCTATAGCACAGTGGCTTTTTCCACCATCAGCCGTCAGTTGTCCTTGGGACAGATCTGATCGTTCGTTTTTGATATGGGAAGTTCCAAATTTCCAAACTCTTATTTATCTTCACCTATCTCCTTAAACAATACAAAATTTCTCCACGTATCTCAATAAGGCGAAGGTTTCCTACGTCCGTTTCCCTAGGTGTACACATATTTATCGTCCGTTTCCAAAACTCCATTGGCCTTTTTGAATCATCCAGTCACGATTAATTAGGGTTATTTTGGAACCCTTTTTCCATTCAAAAAAAAAAAATTGGGAAGCAGGCGAAGAACGGCTGGGATGTATTTTAACGTGTCAACTCTCAAGTTATCTAGGTTTATCCTAAAAACTGGAATATGGTTTCCAACTTTCTATGCAAAACCAACCCCTGAACTACATAACTGCAATCTCCACCTTCTTACAAATTCACTAACTGCTTTCTTTCATCCCCGTTGCATTATAGTTTTTGAAATAAAAACATGAAAAACATCCTTCATCTTCCCTTCACTGGATTCATTCGCAAATTCCAATCGGTATGTTTTATGTTTTTTTTTTTTTTTTTTAATTTTGGTTATGATTAAAAGAAACTTCAATTTTTACTTACTTTTCTTAATCAACTTTCGATGTTCTCTAATTCTGACTATTAGTGTGGTTTTCCTTCGATGTAGGTTGATTTTTTTTGGGATTTTGGGTTCTTCCCAAAATCAGTACGTTTTCTCTAATTCATTCAAAGTTCCGTAAATGTCAATGCAAACCGTTTTCATCTTTCCAATCTCTTCTTCCAAGTCAGTTTGCTGCTTAAAGATGGTAACATTGGTTAGTAAGGTAGGATCATCAAATCTTTGTACCGGCGTTTCACTTCGTTGTGTTTACGTGTAATTTATTCTTTGGGTTTCTGTTTCTTGCCTCTCTGATTAATTCATTGTTCTCTGATATGTCAGTCAGCATCCTATCAAGCAAACCCCTGGTGAAATATGCACAAACATATATGGTGTGAAGTGTTGTGTCTAAGAACCACAGAATTTGTGAGAAAGTTAATTCAAAAGAGACAAAAGGAAGAATGGAACGCAGCGGCAGAGGAGCTTCGGGTAACGAGACTATAAAAGACAGAGGACAGAACTAGAAGCTGTAGGAAAATCTTTAACTTCAACTGTTATACATCTAACAAATAATAATTTGATGTTCCTCATAATTAAGTCCCAGTTTATATGAATTTTTGCTTTGTTTTTGTAGATCATTTTGATAAAACGGGTTAACCGTTGTATTCTTTGTGTGGTTATATTAATTTCTAATCGATTCTTCATTTTCACTGCAGTTGATTTTTCCGATAATGTACCACTCGAACTTCTGATCATCGAAAAGTAAATGTTGTACAAACGGTGTTTTTTGACGTGCTCATCTCTAAAAAAAGAATTTTTCAGTATGCTTCTAACTTTATGTACCTCTCCTACGGGTTTTTCGTTACTCTATACAACCTACAAGTCATGCTGGAATGGAGATTATCTCTTGGTTATGTTTATTTCCTTCATGTCTTTTTTTCTTGGTTTTCTTATGGGTCTTATGGGTGTTAGGTTGCATGAGAGGTTTTCCTTACTACTACATATTTAAAAACACAGAGTACTCTTTCGTGGTGGACTACATATTAATCAAATGGAAAAATGTTTTCCTTAATTTTCATTGTTTCTTTGCATGAGAGGTTTTCCTTAATTTTCATTGCTTTTCTTTGTGCGTTCATTATGGTGGAATTGGTTCTTTGAATATTGAACAATTGCAGATTCTGTTGCATCTAAATATACTCAGACTTTGGTTTAGTCGCTTGATTCTATTTTGTATGAAATTATTTTCCTTTTGGAGTATAGAAGGCTAAGGCTTTTTGGGTTCTGTTGTATTTTGACTATCAAATTTCTTTTTTTGAGTCAAGAGTTAAGACAGGAACATGGGTTTAGTTGCCGTAAAATATATGTTCAATTACATCTACCAAAGACAAGAGTGCAAAGAGATGGTGTTAGAGAGTGTGACCGACACTCGGCCATAGCATAATGAAATTTTTGATGGTGAAATACACGTAAAGCACAAGAATCTGTGGTAGTGAATTGTACAGGCACTTATTTCTTTTTGGAGCGAACATACACTTATTTAATCAGTGATTAATGTAATAAATGTATTGGATAAACAAATAAATTCTTTGCATTCTCATTTGAAGTTGAGTCTAATGATGTGGATTCAGTTTAGTTGTTTGCTACAATTAACTACAAACTGGTAAGTGTATAACAGAAGTAGCTTTTGTGGGTGCAATTGCATCACTTCGCATGCTGATTTTGTAAGCTTTATTTTAACACTTGCAAACTGTGTAGATGGCTACCTCAACTGTCATAATAACTCGAGATTGCAATTATGGGGTACCAACCAACATATAAGCAACCATGCATGCAACAAAACATGGTAATTTCTAAGCACTATGAATTATCTATGGCGAGGAAATTTTTTTTATCCTTAGCAGGGACAGAACAATTTTGATGTTGAACATTTTTTTTTCTTTTTTTTTCCCTCTTTTTTTTTTTCTCTTAGCTTTGTATTTATGTTTGATTTTGATCCTATAAAGTAATAATGGCTTATTTGTGAGCTTTATGTATGCTTAACTATTGAACCCATGTGCGAAGTGGATTCAGACGCGCTGAAGGCGCACGAGAGGTTGAGCCCAGGCCGAAGGCCTGGATGATACCCTAATAATATAATATGGAAGGCCCACTTCACTCATTGTCAGTTGGTTTCATGTGTTTGTGTGCTGGTTATTGCACGTTCTTTCCTTCTTTAACTGCTCTGCAATCCGTGTCGTGAATTTGTTTACAACCTGCATTTTATGTTAAATCATTTTTATGTGTTAGGCCATATTAGTTCTGATTTTGTCTAGAACCTGCATTTTTTATTCATTCATATGTCGATGGTAGTCCAGGTCGCATCCATCTAATGGTTTTCTTTCCTTTGGTCTCTGATTGTTATTCTATCTGTTACTGACTGCTTCCCATCTCTGTTTCTAGATGAGATATTTTCCTTAGCTTCTCCTAAATCAGTTATAAATTTACCATCTAGTAACGCCTTCACTCGTCTAAAACCTTTAATTTCCAAGCATCTGTATATGCACTTGCACCCCTAACCACCAAGATGTCCAACAACCATTTTCAATCCCAATATCGGGCCCATTCTACAAACTATAACACTCTCAAAATTTAATCTATCCTAATCCTTCTATTATCAGGTCAGCTAATCCTAATCTCTTATCAGCTTTACCTCCCTCACCCTAATTTCACCTCGGCAAGCCAAAATGAGCATCTTAGCTTGGAATTTCCAAGGAATCAATAATCCAACAACAATTCAGCACCTAAAGTGGCTGATTTTTCTACACAAGCCCATCATCTTGTACTTATCCGAAACTCTAGCTAATGAAATCCACGTGGCAGGGCTTTCTCAATCTCTGCAATTACAAAACCACGCCACTGTACCTAATATAGGCAAACGATAGGGGGATCTGTCTTATGTGGAAAAAGCACTTAAACATCCGGGTTCTGCTTAAATACCAAAGTTATATCTACGTCGTCATCACCCCTCCAGCACCAGACCATCTGTGGCTTTACACCAATATACACGACCCACCACATTCAGACACAAGACATGACTTATGAAAAGATTTTCCAAAAATCTTCCCTGCCGAAAACTCTGCAACATCATGAGTTTTACTAGGAGACTTTAACGAAGTAATGGACCAATAGGTAAAAAACAAAGAAGGAGGTTAATAACATATGCACAGAAGCAACCTTTCCTCACAATGATAGATCAGATGAGATTCATGGATTTAGGATTCCATGGAGACACGTAAACATGGACAAACAATCAACAAGACAAGACAATATAATGGAAAGACTAGATCGAGCCGTTGCCACCCCGCATTGGCGTACCGCCAACCCTTATGCAGGTGTTAGTCATGTCCCAAGAATTGCTTCTGATCATTCCCGATACTTCTCCGTACCAAAGAAATCGATTGGCATGAGCAAAATAACTACAAATTCGAGCATATCTGGTTATCTCACCCACAACTCAAAAAAATTGTCGAGACAACTTGGAATAACCAAAATGATTCGGAACCTGCTTTAGACCTACATCTAAAGCTCATTACAATAGGGGAAACCCTTATAAAATAGAACAAAGAAACCTTTGGACACCTTTCAAAACTAATCAAGAAATCGAAGGCTCAAATTAAAATTACACAACACCAGTGTGTTATCCGAAGTGGTAATGAATTAGATTACTGGATAACCCAAGAAAAGCAACTCGAAGCCATCACCTGACATTACTGCAATGTCACGCTACATATAGGCAGCAAAGATCCAAAATCCAGTGGATTCAATTGGGAGACAACGATACGACCTTCTTTCACACAAAAGAAACCACTCACGACAGCTGTAACAATATTCATCAATTACAAGATCACCAAAATAATTGGGTCAGCGATAAAGATCAGGTAATCAAAATCATCCTTGATCACTTTACTGATCAATACACAGCACAAAGGACAACCATAGATGAGGATCTCTTTGCAAAAATCACACCCACACTAACAGAAGGACAATGCACCAAGCTCACGGAGGAGGTAACTACCACGGATATCAAACGAGCTCTATTTTCCATCAACTCTGAAATTGCTCCTGGACCTGATGGATATACTAGCAAGTTTCTTAAGATCTTTTGGGAAACCACTCACCATCAGTTAATAGCTACGGTTCGTAGCTTTTTCACCAACTTAAACATTCACACCCTCATGAATCACACTAACATCACCCTAATCCCCGAAATCGATCATCCATCCATCCAAACCTTTCCAGTTCAGAACGAGTAGCCTTTGCAATGTTGCATACAAGGTGATTTCCAAAATCCTGGTTAATCGCATATGCCTTCTTATCCCATTCCTTGTGAGCCCATATCAGAGTATTTTCGTCCATCAAAGATCAATTCATGATAACATCGCAATTGTTAGAGAAATATTTCATTACATAGAAACCTATGCACTCACCGAAGATCCAAAAATAGCGTTAAATCTATACATTAAGAAAACTTACAATTGCTTAGACTGGGGATTCTGAAAAGATGAGGGTACCCAAATATACCTCAATCTGAAACTTTTCCACCTACATGTCCTTTCTACGAAAGTGATTGTCTATGGACTGAGTCGAGACAATACAACGAATCGGTTCACACTTCGTGTGATCGTCTATGAATACGAGATTGAGACAATATGGCAACAAGATAAGTTGCGTGATTGACTATGGATTCAAGATCGAGACGATATAACAACAAAGTATGATTACTTGATAATAGGTTCGGACTTAACCAAACACTATAGGATTGCTATCAAGTAATTGGGAATTAACGTTTGTGTAATTTACTTTAAATTATAATAAACAAAATTATAATTACGGAAAATAAAAGTAAATGACACAGCAAGATTTTGTTAACGAGGAAACCGCAAATGCAGAAAAACCCCGGGACCTTATCCAGAATTGAATACCCTCAGAATTAAGCCGCTATGAAAAATCAAACCAACTTCATATAGTTGAGACCAAGCAACTAAACCTATAGGTCACCTAGTTCCCTCAGTATCCCTGTGCCTCCAACTTGTAATAAGTCACGCACTTGGAACAATTCCTTTGGTTCGTATTCCAAACAGTAAAGGAACAACAAATCTGTTCTGTAACAACTCTTTTCAAACAACGTGATCTGAGTTTGACAAAGGCTCTTCCTGTTTAACTAATAATTAAACTTCTTTGTCGGGTCCGAGATCTATCTAAAAATTACAACTACCAAAGTAGTTGGGTTTATATTTTGCAGTCATTACTCTTAGTCACAAAGACAATATATTGATGCCGATCTACACAACTAATCAATCAAGATTATCACAAAGATAAACCGATTATAGTTGAATCCCTCCAGCCGATCAAGTTTTTTGCATACCAAAGATTATGAACCCATATATCTTCTTTGTCTTCAAATCTTCTTATATCTTCAATAAACACCTGCACACAAACAACTTGATTCTTTTGTGATCAATCACACAAAGAACGGAGTCTGTTAACGATGGATTATCACAGGAGATCCCCGTCGATACTTCGATCTAGTTTGAGTGAATCTTATATCAGAAGAGAACATTCTCAAGCATAAACAAACTAGGTGCAATCAAAGTTCAACAACCGTTAGTCAATGAAATCAAATCGAAAACTAATAATACTGTAATTATCTAGTTTACCACCAACGGTACTCGTAGAGATTCTCAATCCCAAAGAAGTCTTTAAAACGAGCGGTCGTAAGAGATTTCGCCTAATTAGGGTACTTTCCTCTCCGAATAGACGACTCCACCAGCAACAACACAACTAGGTAGTTTTGTTGGATCTGAGGATAAGTTTGCTAGAAATGCAAACTTCAGTATTTATAGATAAAAGAAGTTTGGATACCGAGGAATTTCCAAAATCGAATACTCTCAAAGATATGCAATAAAGCCAAAATCGGTTTTCATAATTCCTGGAATGCACTGTCCAAATATTGACTGAAATCTCAGTAGAAAATCTCCAATTATTAAATGCACACTACTAATTTTTATTTTCTAAAGATATGCATTTAATTGCTGGAAATTAAAAGCATATAAAACTAAAAACCTTAATTAAAAGATTCTCAATTTATTTCAATCCGGGATTCTCCTTTAGTTATTAAGGAATAACTTTGAACAATAAAAGATAAGAATTACTGCACATGTTCAAAGTATGTCTACATCTTTACTTTGTAAATCCTTTTTCATATTTACAATCTTGGAACCGATTTGCCACACTTCCAAACGAGTTTAGAATTGGTTCATCTGACTTCCAAGAACTATGTGATTGATTATCCTATCAAATCACCATTAATGTTTTCCCGGTTCTACCAAAACACAAAGTTCCGATTCTACCTTCATGTGGGTACTAGGATTGGTCACACTAGCTTTCCAAAAATTGGTTGACTAGGTACTAGGATCGGTTACCACATTATTATGGTATATACTTGTAATCGGTTGCACAAGTCATAGGATCGGTTACCAATTACTAAGACTTGTTCTACCTCTTACAAGGATCGATTCCATATACTTGTGATACATTGCACCTCTTACTAGGATCGGTTACCCAATGTCTAGAGTTGGTCATACCAATTACACAATGTCGTTTATACTATCTTAGGTGATTACTTAAGATTGGTTTCACTAATAAAAGTCATACCAATGCAAAAATCAGGCATTGTGAATAGTTTTACCATGATACATAAACAAGTTATGAGCGGTTATACTAAACACACATATTGGTAATCCAAATATTTGCAATGAATAACATTACCAATAAGCTTAGTGATTTCCCTTTCGATTCACAAAATAAGTTTATGAATTTACTTCCTTTAAACGAATGTAAAACATTGTTTCCTAGGACGAAATCTTCACCCATACCCATACATAATCACATTAGCATGCATACGATTATGTCAATGTATTATATACGAAGTTCAAAAGATATACATTATACTTTGTATTGTAATTCCTTAATACTGTCTAACTAGAGTATAATCATTCACAGCTTCGCAGTTATGTTTTAAATATGCACGACTTGAAAGATACGTTAGTAATGAAACAGTTCAAGTCAAATATTACTAACCTCAAGAGGAAGGATGATGTCGTCGATGTAGCTCTTTACTTCTTCACATTCTTCAAGTCTTCACGTAATACTTGTAAGTCTCATATCCTAGTAACTTTCTAGCTAACCTATACGAAGTTGACTCTAGCATATAATATGACAACCAAACTTGACATACCAACACTTGGTGGGTTCAACCGAGCTATGCTCTAACAGATTCATCAAGAAAACGTTTACCAAATTGGGATTTCCAACCATCTTTGTAGACTACATAATGCTATGTATATCTACAGTTACTTACTCAATCAACATTAATGGTACCCCATACAGATACATCACTCCAAAGCGAGGCATTCGACAGGGAGATCCTTTATCTTTCTATATATTTATTATATGTGCACAAATCCTTTCCACAAATCTCGGCAATGTAGAAGCCCAAAACCTAGTAATACTAAGTCCCATGGGATAGATTTGGCTGCTGGATCATCCAAAAATTGTTTCAAAAAAAAAGTGTTGTCTATTTGTTAACACTAGGTCTCTCTCCTAGCAACTGCTCGCATGTGAACTTGTAGAGAGATAGTTGTGTTGAATGGTTCAGTGCAATCAAAATCACCTTTTCGCGGAATGGTTCAGCGCATCTAGATTTATTTTTTGATCTGATGAATGAAATTGGTTGCGCTGAATAACTAAATCTACTTTTCGCTGAATCATTCAGCGCAACTTCCTAAATCTACTTTTCGCTGAATGATTCAGCGCATCTAGTATGCTAGATTAGAACTACTATAGGACTTAGGAGGTTGTCCTAGCCGACGTGGACTTCCAATCTAGATGATAGATTAGAAGACCATAGGACTAAGCCTAAAAGGGTTAAGTATCTCTCAGAAATCCCCACCTATTTTTCAACTGATGTATACAGATGAAATCCTCATCACCTATAATGCATCTCATGAAAGCAACAACCAACTCAAGAGGCTTCTTCTATCCTACAGCTCATCAGCGGGACAAGAAATCAATATACCAAAATCTACAATAATTCACCATCCAAGGTTGCAACAATCACATGTAGACGCTCTCCATCAGTTTTTTGACATGCCAACTTCATCGACTCCACCGATGTATCTCAGAGTTCAGTTCAAACACGGGAGAACCTCGAGCCACATTTTCGATCCATTGCTTCAACATTTGGAAAAAAGGCTCAAGGATGGATGAACAAATACCTTACCAAAATAGGAAGGTCAGTACTCATCAAAAATTCTTTAATCCCTAGTTCAAACCATCTTATGAAAACACAATTGTTCCCCGCACATTACACAAACAGACTGATCGGATCACTCAGATTTTTTTATGGGGACACGACTCATCTGTTAAAAAACTACATCCCTTAGGATGGATCAAGCTAAACAAACCAATATTAATAAAAAGGTTTCTGTAAAAGAAAAAGTAGTCACCACAATAAAACTTTGTTCATGAAAAAATCTGGACATACACGATCAATCTGATTTCATTTACTCCAGATTATACAATGAGAAATATCTACAAAACCAACCGATTTTCCAAGAAAACACACCCATTCCGTCCTTTTCCAGCCTTCAACATAAGAAAATGGCTTCCCTCTTATCTATCTTCCGTCAATTCATTTTTCATCGTATCGGAAACGGTTTATGTTAGAACATTTCTCGGTCGATCTCACAAGTGTTGCTATATCACGCTTGTTGCCAAATTTAGTTGAACAAAACTATGTCTTGATTTCTAGTCTACAATTAGTCAAGTCTTGGATTAGGATAGAAGTATGTAATTAAGAATCGGACATCACTGCGTTCTACCGTTTGAAGGCGAAGATCAACCGAAGATTTTGGAGAACTTATTCAACAAAAGGTAAGTGAAGACTGAACCACCTATTTCTCAAGTTATATTCATCCTTCTATCTATGAGACGATGTCCCGTGACAAATTAGACTATCGCAAGCATATCAAGAATTTCGAGTCAAATTTATCTTGAAAATTAGTTCTCGAAATATATATGACTAAGCTTAATGAATATTTGTTCATACTTGATGAATTTCGGTTAAGAATAATTTATTATTCATAATCAAAATTGTGATTCTATATTATCATTCGAAAATAGATTGGAACAGTGATATGTGTCGTTGATGTTATTTGGGAATGTTTCGAATTGATTTAGAGAGAAATATAGAACTACTGTAAATCTGGATACAAGACAGTATGCATACCAGTTTCACATACTATGAAAACTTCTATAGGACCGGAGCTACAGTATATGTACCCAGTACACGTACCGGCGTAGCTATAGTCGACATAAACTTTTTGGTCGTCGTATCCGGTATCCATACCATAAAAAGTCAGTTTCTCGTGAACCAGGAATGGTACGCATACCAAGTATGCATACCGTAAACGAACTGTTTCTTTTGAAATCAGTGTGTTATCCATACCCGGTACGCAAACCGGAAAAGTTCCTGAACTCGTTTTTTTCTTAAGGGTACACATATCCGGTACATGTACCATGACATAAATAGTCAGGAACATGGTAGAGCACATGTACCTGCTACACGTACTTGCACTGTCGAATATTTTCAGATGCACACAAGTTATTTCTTTAAGATAATTGGAATTTCAATAAATCTCTAAAAACATTAAATAGACATGATTAATCACATTATAACCTATGGTTGTGACTCAAGCTTAAATTCTTAAGTGTTATATGAAAATGATTAATCTTATGGTTTAATCCGCTAGTTTTGGCTAACCGTCCATGAACAATGTTTTTGTACACGGTTCGGTTACGGTTCATCCTAACTAGAGTGTATATCTTGGTATGTTAATATCATTTCAAAAATTCATCTAATGGTGGATATTATTTTCTTGGTTCCAAAGCTATCTTAGCTTAAAGCTAAATCAACTTATACTTTGAAAGACTATATAAGGGAGAGCCTCAAGCAACTGGGATTTTTGAATCCTTGACACTATTCTTTGTGTGTCTTAGTTGTAAACTAGAGTCTTCCTCTCCCTAAAACCCTTATAAGGTTTAGCGACTAAAAATACTTCACCTAGGGATTCGTGAAACTAGGTCCAACTATATTTTATCTTGATAGTTCGAGTATCCTGATCTTGTTTTTATTATTGAGATGCTCACTCAAACAAGATAGATAGAAATCGCAAAGTTCTCTTCGTCTCAGACTTTGTGATCCACAGGTTTAATACTTGTGAGCAGAATAATAATCTAGAATTCTCTTCGGGAATAATAAGTCCGGATTTTGAGGTTAGACAGACTTTGTTTATTGCTATCTATTTCCAGTATCACATTGATCTATCAATCAGAAAGGAAATCACACATAGGCTTATCTGTGGGAGGCAGATTGGTTTAAAGTCTTCAATTGAATTGAAGCAACTCTTAGGCTGTAAAGGACGTCAACTAAAGGAATCAATTCCGCGGGTCCTATTGGGATTCAAGAGGTGTAAGGAGCGCTACTGTAACTGAATTGATGTGGGGGTTTAATCCGGTCTCAACTACATTTATTCCGAAGTTAATTGGTAGTAGGCTAGTGTCTGTAGCGGCTTAATACAGTTTGGTGTTCAATCCGGACTAGGTCCCGCGGTTTTTCTATATTTGTGGTTTCCTCATTAACAAAATTTCTGGTATCTGTTTTATTTCTTTTCCGCATTATATTTTATATATAATTGAAATATCACAAGTTGTGCGTAAGTTCAGTCAATTGTGAATCCAACCTTTGGTTGTTGATTAAATTGATTGACATTTGGATATTGGTTTTTGATACCGTCCAAGTTATTTATTATATTCAATCGGGCTCGCAAATTCCTATTTGTTTGATTGCAGATTGAATTAAGAAATTGAGATATAACTATTGGATGTACTTTTCTTGAGATTGAGTTTGACTGTCTAGTTGATTCTATTGAAAGTATATTGGAGTTTTTCCATAAATATTGCTAAGCGAAATATTGGGTGTGGTTGTTAGACCCCCTCTTTTTCAATTGGTATACGAGCAGGCAAACACGTTTAAGACCTCATAAGTCTGTGTTTGTAGCGATCTGACTCTATGGACAGAAGTGCCATCTTTATAAACGTACCACCAGTCTTCGATGGCTCGAATTACCTATGGTAGAAAATTATTATGCGTGCCTTTCTTCAAGCGCATAATTTTCAATCATGGGTTTATGTTGTTAATGGCTATAATCCTCTGGTTTTTATAGAAGGTGATGTAACTTCTCCAAAGGGTATCAGTGATTATGATGTTGTCGAGATTCTTGCCGCAAAGCAAAATTCTGACGGATTGAATGCAATCATCCATGATATTACCCCAGATCTTCAACACCATGTGACTACGTGCACTCGGTCTAAATATGCGTGGGATATCTTAGAAACCGTATTTGAAGGGAATACCTGCGAAAAAAAAAAGATAGGCTTCAAAACCTAAATCTGATTGGGAAAACCTTCGTATGGCAGATGAAGATTCATTTAATGAGTTTAATCACAAAGTGGCTAAAATTGTTAATGCATCTTTTGCGTTGGGTAAGACTATTACTGCAAATGACATTGTGATGAAAATTCTCAGATCATTGCCATCTAGATACGATTCTAAAAAACATGCCACCTTGAAGGAAATAACCTTGAAACTCTTTCCAGAAATACTCTTGTTGGGAAGCTAAAGATCTTTGATCATGGGCATGTATAAAAATCTGGAAAGGATATTGCTTTCAAAGCACAAAAGAACACTAAATTACTTGATAAAAGTAAAAGTGTTGGCATCTCTGTAGATGATCTTTCTGAGACTAATTCATCAGATGAAGATCTTTACAAGTCGGTCTCTTTGATTACAAGACAGTTTAGAGATCTTCTTTTGAAGAGAAGTAAACGGTTCACTGGAGATAAATCTAAGTCATCAGTTAAACATCATAATCGTGTTCCTCCTAAAAAAAGGGATACTAACGATACTGATGACGAGGATATGCCACAGTGCTCTGGTTATTTTGCAAATGAGTGTCTGAATCGTATAAAATACACTGGAAACAAAGGTCTTGCTGCAACTCTTGATGAAATATCTGATCGCTATGATTCTAGTGAAGAAGAAAAATCAAGTGCTGCAATCCTCTGTTAAAATATTGATTTTGATAATTGTAACAATACGTACATCAACCTCAATATTTTTCCGGGAGAAATTTCAACCACTTTGGAGGATAAAATGGATTTTGCTTGTCTACTGGAAATTATATTTCTAAGTTTTCAGGTTTCACCGTTTGTCTAGCAGCTTGCACAGCTATGGCATCTGAACCATTCTCTATATTGACATGTTCTTATTGTACTCTAAAGAGTCATGAACTCTCAAATTATTTCAAGTACAAACATAAGATGATATATGTCAACAAACTTCAACGAAGAGCAAATCGATTAGCAAACAAGATCAAACTTGTTCATAAGTCGTCTGAGGTATGTAAACTTATCTCTTCTCCAAACAAGTTAATTTCCAAAGATAAGAATAGACCTTTATAGAAAAGAATACGGTCTAAACAGTCTGTTAAACATGGTTTTATGAAGGTTATGGTGGACAAATCATTGTTCACCCCAACACAAACTAATTGTGTTGTTGGTGTATCTTGTCTCATGCGCCTGGTTCAAAAGAGACAAGAGTTTACACACTTCAGGCTTGAGAGAATTTTTTTTTTTTGTTTTTTTTCTCCTTTTAGTTTTGTTTGTTCGCCTGTTGGAATACTTTTTCATATCTAACTGATAGTGAAAAAGTTTTCCCTGTTTGATTATTAATAAGAGGGTTAAAATTGATAATTGTACCTTCTTTAGGGTTGTGAGTTGTGCGTACGTGAATCCTTTTAGATGTATAAAGTTTCCGTAACCCTACATCCCTTTTTCCTTATTTAAAAAACTCTTTTTATCACAAGGGTGCTTTTTGAGCTTGATTTGTGAATTTCTCTCACAATCTTATACTTGTATGGAGACTCCAAGCATCATGTCTTCTGATGGAAAAGAGGTTAATATGATTTTTAAGCCATCAATCATGAAGGAAAAATATATATCTCCGGTACCATATTCCTTGAAAAGAAAAAGGAGGAATGTGAGGAAACCAAGGGATGTCCCTTCAAATCTTCAGAAGTTTTCTGGTGTTCTTGAAGAGTTGAAGGAAATAAGAAAGGAGATACTGCAAATAAAGGCTATTGTTTTTAGGACTCTTGAAATTTAGAAGGCCCTGGTTTGGCATCAGTCAAGAAGGTTATTGTTAGAATTGACTCCTATCTTCATGAACCTTATATTCCAATGGTTGTTGATGACAAGGAGTTCGGGGACGATAAGAATTTTTCAAAGGTCTTAATTTATAGGAAACTTCTTATGAGAATTTATTCTTGTGTTTTAAGAAGGATAACTAAGGTTTAGAATAGCAATTATTGTGAGTACACTTAGCTATTGTCAAAGATTTTCATCTTGCAATGTTTTTAGATTTATTTATTTAAATTCTAAAGTTTATTTGAAAGATGATTTTGCATTATTAATCTTTATTCGTTTTATATATTGCAAAAATTGTTATGGGATATGTGTGTTTACGTCCGTGAACTATGATTGTCCCATAAACGTTAAAAGTTAAGCCTATTATGTCATTATGCAACTATTGATGGAAGAAATGATGAACTTTTGATTGCAAAGATTAAGTCTATTATATGTCTTTATGCAAATATTGATGAAATATAGAATGAATCTTTGAATATTTTGCAGTATTGATCTTTCCCTGATCCACTTCTATATGAAAGTACTGTGCGGCTCCGTAAATTCTCTTATGTTGAGCATTTCCGATTAAATTAATCATGGGTTCTCTTGTGGTTAATTTAATTGAGTTTTCTGGATACAAATTCATGTAATTTGTTAGATTCCAAAGAAATCCTTCTTTTCTTGCAAAACTAAGGTCGCTCTTGTTGTTCTTTCGGGAATGACATTTTATGGAAGAGAGTTCTTAATTGAACTTGTGCTTAATTGCCAAATCTTTGTGGGGAGTGCGGTTGTGGAATATTGTAGGAGTTTTCTTGTATCTTTATAAACTCCTTGATGAATACACTAAATTTCGACTATGTGAAATCATCGATACAAAGTTGATATGTTCTCTTTTAGTCATGAAGTATCTGTATGAGAATTTCATTATGATCCCACTAGTTTTCGTACCTTTGCCAATTTATATTGACAAAAAAGGGGAGAATTAATGTGTAGTTCACACTACAAATACATATGGTTTACGAATCATTATGTAAGGGGGGAGTGGTTTTCATATGAGATGAAGTATTGACTAAGGGGGAGTGATACATATCACCATAATATTGTTGTCAAAGTTGTGATACAATTGGACTTTGATGTTGTGTAATAATACTATGACACTGTATAACAATGATTGACAGCTACTATTTTGTCATTGTTATAGCTATGGATCTTCAACAACTATGATGCTGAGTTGAACACGTTCAAAATCACTTGAATACTTGGAAGTGACGAAGATTTCGAGTAATGTTGAAGAACCAAGGAAATCAAGCATTTGGATGAGAAGCTACAAAGTTTATTTATTTTGTAATCCATATTATTGATAGTTTTGTCACTAAAATTGGAAAAATGGCAGATTATTAGAGCAGTGCTCGATCGAACTCGCAAGCGTTGCTATCTCAAGTTTAGTTACCAAAACTGTAAGTCTTAATTTCTAGTTTATTTATAGCTAAGTCTCGGATTAGTAGGATAATAAGTGTAGTTGAGCATTAGACTTCACGGCGTTCATTTATTGAAGACGAAGAACTACTAAGAGGAGCTTGTGGAACTTCATCAACAAAAGGTATGTGGAGACTTGATTTCATTTATCACTCAAAAGTCTATCTACTATATCTCCTATTTGAAACAAAAGTCGTATAGCTATATAGATTTCAATTATACTGTGACAATCCAAACCATTTCCCCGGGTTTAATTCAACCTGTTTGAGTTTAAAATCGTAAGAATTCTACTTGGTAGTGTTAAAGAAACCTAAGCTAAGGGTGCTTTAATGAGCATGAGTGCCCAAAATCTAAAATATGGCTTTTGGAGGGGAAACTAATTGCCTTAATCATAAACTTGGGTGCCTAAATGACTCTCCTGCAGCCCGGCATGTGTCATATTTTTAGTTAACATAAAAGCTGAGATTCCAAGAGTAATGAGGATAAGATCTTCTTCACATTTCTTTCCTTTCCAATATTTTGTCTCTCTGGTGATGTCCCTCAACCCTGAAAATTTAGAGAACATGACCGAAATCACTAAAAACTTTGTAAGCTCTACGGAGGTAAAATCACATCTAGTTACTGATGGCGTCCGTGCATGTTGGCTGGATTATAAACGGAGAAGAGCGATTTTTGTTCGTCAACCTGAGATTTGATTTGAGGCAAGTGGTTCTCAATAAATTGATCAAAATGATTCTTATTAATTTTCCTGTTTTGAATGACATTCGATTCATGTTTAATTATATACTGCTGTAATTTCTTCCATGAATAAATGCTGTAGAAAAATAGGGAAACTAGGGTTATGCCAATTTTGTTTCTTGTTATAAAATTGATTGATTAAATTTCAATTCAGGTGATGACAAATCATGGGTTAGTTGTAATCTACGTCAATTTAGGATGATTAGTTTTGTTGGCAAGTTAATCCTTCCTTTGGGTTAATTATAAAGTTGTTGATAATCATCATTAGTGGTCTATTATTGTCCGTATCATTGTACTGGACATAATTCCATTTTCTAATGTTGAAATAGAATTGGTGTTAACTGATTATTTACTCGATTTGGAATCAAAATAACACTGAATTAATTTAATATCCGCTTTGGAATCTCTTAAAATGGTTTGCTTAACTTGATATTATGGTTAAACTGGTAGTGCATGTGCAGTGTTCGGAAAAATGTCCTCCAAAAGACTATGTTAACTTAGACTCTTATTTATTATTATGCGCTAGTGACAACTACCTTTGTAATACAAAGTCTGAAAAGTTATATACATGTGTTCTCGTGTCGAGAAAGTTTGGATCTATTTCGATATCTATGTTACGGACTTCTTGATGTGCTGTGTGTGAATACATACCGTAATGAAACCTACATAGACATAACTTACATATTATATGATTGTGTTTGTAAATGCTGGCTTCAAGCACCCTTGCTTTGGAATGGTAGTAAACTCCATATATATATTTCCTCTGTAACTTGTTTAACATAAGTCACTTTGAAAATTCCGTGTATAACATCGGAAGTACTTGCCACTAAGTTTTAGAAGATCTTTTAGTCTTGTACACCTTGGAGGCTTGTGTAGATATCAAATTCAGTGAGTTATGTACTTAAGTGTACCATATTTTGATTCATGCTAGATAATGATTACTTTTGATAAAATATAAACATATCGGAACGTCCATAGTGGTGAGCTGCGTACTATATAGTAAGTAGTGTTTATGGTTTGAATGAAATTGCCATTAGAATATCTTTATATAAATTGGGTTGGAGTTGATTGCATTTGGTTAACCTTTGCTGAAAAATCAGCGAGGAAAACTATTTTCTCAATTCGTTAAAATGGCTAGGAATAGGGCGGTTAGTATCAATCCTTGTGAATGAATTGTTGTGGTTTGGAGTGCATTTGGTATTCTGTTAGTGTAGCAATGGATGGGCTGTTGTTAGACTCAAATTGCAGGTCAAGAAGGCTATATAAGGGATCCAAATCTACACGCCAAACTCACATTCTGTATCACTAAATTATGCACATCAAGTGTTCGATAATCATTCCTTGTGTTAATTACATATTTATTTCTTTTATTTTTGTGTAACTTGTGATTTGGTTAATTATAATCTTTTGGTCATTTAATCAAATCTAAAATTGTCTCATGGTGGATATAAATATTTCATTTCCAAGTAGAAATGATTTGGCTTAAGAGTCGATTATTTTTATCAAGTAGAAACTTAAATAAGTGGTGTTCACCTGTAGCTGAGAGTGATAGACACATTTTTGTGTCTAAATTGTCCTCATTTATCTGTATTGTTGGTACTCGATTTTGTACTTATTATGGTGTTTTGTGTGTTTATAGGTATTTTTTGGGAAATAAATATTTTTGGAAAAAATCGGCTCGAAAAATTACGTGGAGCACACCCGGAGGACATTTGATATTCGGACTCCCACAGTTTGGATAAGGGGCACCCTCAGAACACCCCTCAAGGCACCTACTATTCGCACCCCACCTCTGGATAGAGGACAACCCCTTCTTCACGGTTACACAGATTTTGGCGGGAAATATGGTTTTGAAAATGCAGCTAACTCGTTATTCCCTGTTTCGATTTTTGACGAGTTCTGTTGGGAATTTTTAGGAGGAATGAGTTGGAATAATCCTGTTTAGTCAAAACAGGATTTGTATGAGGCTTAGAAATGTGAAAAAAGAGGGGCTGTGTACGTGGACTTTGCAAAACAGGGGAAGAATATTTACTCAAGGATATCACGGGATTTCTGATAATGTTTGGGAAGAGTTCTTGTGGCCCGAGCGTGTTTGATACATGCTGGGATATGTAGAAGAGTGTTTGGATGGCGGTTGACCACAACAGACGCATGAAGAAGACAAGAATGGGAAGAAAACTTCTCGAGAATATTTTCATTGACTGCCGAGTAATGTGAAGATTTCTTGGATTAATGAGGGGTTATTCTTGGTCCAAAGGTGTATAAATAGGTTGCTGGAGTCGAGTAGGCGGAAAGGTGACGGAGAGTTTGGGAGATTACAGAGCATCACATAGTCGAGAAAAACACAGAGAACAAAAGACCCACAGAGACAGTCATTTATCAACAGTGACAACGACAGAGGGGTGAGGGTCGTATGCTACAGCATCAGTGACAGTTTACATATGTCGTTCTCTGTAACAGTTCGGTTTGTAACACTTATAACTGTTACAGACTTGATTTTTAATAGTTTTTCTCCACTTCATCTTTGTAAACACCCATTGAGCAATAAAAATGGATTTTGAGTGTGTTTCCAACATGATGATGAGCTAATTCTCCCACAACCAAGGCAATAAGGAAGCTATTCACGCATGAATAATTGGTAACTATTTTATTCTCTCTAATTTATAATTTATAATTCACTCAATCACTGTTGTGTAGAGTTTTAAATTGTTTGCATGATTTTCTTAATTACTTGTGATTCAATTTGATAGGTTATATTTTATTTAGATAATCTATGCTTAGGGAATACAATTAATGTTTGAAAATATGCCTGATTATTTATGAATTAAGAAATAATGGACTTAGAAGAGAATTAGAGTTTTGGATTATTTGCCATAACTTATTCATGTGTGATAGTGGAGTCAGTGTCTTGGTTATTTTTAATATCTTAAAATCACTTTTACAATAAGTTTTCTATTTTCAAGTTTTATAAATCTAAAATCTTTTGCTTTCACAAGTCTCAAAAAACATATTATTACTACAACTCAATTGAAAATCACATCGGAGAGCTAATAATTTAGACTTAAACAAGAGCATAATTTGGTATCTAGTTAACAAGATCTCTAGCTTCTTTTCATTCCATTTCCGTTTAATATTAAGATTAGACTACATTGAAATGTTTGTATTTTGCTTGTGATGAGAGGGCCATGTTTTGTTTAGGGAAATGTTTGTTCTCTTTTCCCCACCATCTCATCTAACTAAACTTATAGATATTAAATGTTTCCCTAAGTTGATGATACTGATACAAAAGGGTTTTGTGGAATGTGATAGTGACGTCTTCTCTAAGGTATGTCGACTTAAATTCTGTATGATATGGTAATGGACATTACTAATGATATTTAATCTTTCTTTTGATTATTAATTACAGCTATAGATGGTCTACTATGTATGTAAATACTTTGTTTGTCTTTCATTAAAATGAGATGTATATACGGAACTTCGGATTCAATTACGATTAATGGGCATGGATGATAGTCGCATTTACGTGTCTGATTTGTCCTCAATGTTCTGTATTGTGAGTACTCGATTTTGTACTTATTATGATTTTTTGTGTGTTTGTAGGTATTTTTTTGAAAATAAATATTGTTGGAAAATTCGGCTCGAAAAGTTGCTCGGAACACCCTAGGAGGACAATTGCTATACAGACCCCCACTTTTGCTAAGGATCACCCTGGGCTATGTACATCCCAATTTCATTCTCAGCACCCACCTGCTAAGGGCACCCCCTTCTTCTTCCACGTTTAAACAGATTTTGGCGGGAAAATGGAGCAGTGAGACTGGCAGAGTTTAAAATCAAGAATTTGACGTGATTTCTTGAGACTCAATGGCTGGGTGATTATCAGGCTTGGTGAAGGCCTTTGGTTCGGTTGAATTTGGTTAGATAAACCGAGAGAAGGAAACAGAGTGCCACGGGTTATAGTTAGTCCATTTCGAGTTTTATGTGTGTGATCGAGAGGTTTTCTTGTGCCTGCTCCATGTTATACCACTTCCGGATGATGACTCACCGTGTTGGGTGTCTTATGTCACGAGAAAATAGCATGTGGAGTTAAATATGGGAAGAAAATATTCCCGGGAATATTTTTCTTCAAAGCCGAGTAATGGAAGATTATATGCAGTTATGATGGGAGATTTGGGCGCAATAAGGTTATATAAGTCGCTGAGGGTCAGTAGAGGGGGACGGAGAGTTTGGGGAGCATTTAGAACGAACAGAGAGTAGAGAAATCAAAGTTGCAGGAAACGCCATTTCTGCTGCTGCATATCTGAAGAACACGAAGAACATACCAACCAAAACAGTCGTTTATCAACAGTGATAACGACACACAGCCATGGGTCTTAGAAGCTACAGTCTCAGCGACTGTTGCACGACAGTCTTATTTGCTATAGTAACAGTGACAGTCAACATATATCGTTCTCTGTAATTTTAATCATTCTCACACTTTCATCATTTGTAAACCATCTTTGAGCATAAATGAAATCAACTTTTGAGCGTGTTTCCAACATGATGAGAGGCTAAATTCTCGCGTAACCAAGGCAATGGATGAAGCTATTTACACATGAATAATGAGTAACTATTTCATTTTCTTTAATGTTTAATTATAATTCACTCAATCACTGCTTTTGCAGAGCTTTTAAATGTTTACATAATTTTCTTAATTACTTGTGATTCAATTTGATAAATTATACTTTGTTTAATCAATTGATGGTCTATGCTTAGGGAATACACTTAATATTAGAGAATATGTTTGATTATTTGTGGATTAAGATATAAAGGATTTACAGGCTAATTAGAGTTATGAAATATTTGATGTCATTCATTCATGTGTAATAGTGGATTCTAGTGTCTTGGTTATCTTTAATATCTTGAAATCAAATTTTGAGTTAAGTTCTCTTTGTTTTTTTTTTAAGTTTTATAAGTCTAAAATCTATTGCTTTCACAAGTCTCGACGAACCTTTTACTACAACTCAATTGAAAATACCATCAAATTTTGGAGCCGCCGACGCGGACTTGTCTTTAGGCTAGAGTTTTCAGATTTTTTTTTCAGGTTTTTATTTGTTCTTCTTTACATTTTTGGGTTTTTTTCTTCTTTTACTTACAGATTTTGGAATTTGGAGCGAAGGAAAAATTTGCCAAAGCTTTTGGTGAATACTTAAAGATTTGGAGTAAAAGCAAAGCGAAAGGAGCGAAAGGAAAGAAGAAGAAAAATTAATAAGAAAAAAAAGAGAGACATTTTATTTTTATTCTTTAGAGTTTTTTATTTTATTTTATTGTTTTAGACTTTCCTTTTCTTTTGCACTATATTTTTGGACTGTGAACTGTGGACTTTGGGACTTTTTTTTAAACCCTACGGAAGGGTAGTTAAAATATCAATTGTTTGCAGTGAAGGACGTCGATTACGATATCGCCTCGGCCCCTCGGGTTCATACATGACATAGGAGTCGTGGCCCGAGTCGACTGCAACGGTTCATCCCTCGTCTGGTACGGGAGGTAAGTTTGTCGAAACATTCGCGAATCCCCTGTCAGAGAGTTATTTTATTCCTTTGTTTGCATATATTCTGAGGATTTGAAAACGGCTGCTTTAATTTCCTAGTAAAGGGCAAGGACTGGCCATACAAGATAAGGGTTAGGATTTCATCACCGTTTCCTTCTTGCCCACCTTAGGAAAACGAAACCAAACGCTAACCTAAGCCTGAAATTTGACTATAACGAGACTTATAGGGTAACGAGCTTAATAGGAAAGTCATTCGAAAAATATTGGTTACTCTTTTAAGCATGCTTCAAAGTTCATGATGGTTTATGTGAGTTGAATATACCGCCTTGTAACGCTGGTGAGGCCTTGGGTATCAAAGCTCCACTAAGCTTCCCTTGTCTCGATTCAACTTACTTTAACTCGGATTGATTCCAGAGGGGTTTGCTTAAATTGTAACGAATTCCCTTTCGAAGGATTAGAAGCTGGTCTAGAAACAATCTAAGTGGAGCCATCATGCTTTTTGTTTGCTAGAAATCAGTAGGTTTGCTGTGGTGGATTCAGCCTTGTTTGTGTTTGCATAGAACTTCCCTTCCTTTTAGGATTTCTTTCTTTTTCTTTTCTTTTTCTAGTGTATGCCCGAGGTTATTAGAGAGCGGGCTTGGAAAAGAAACACTCTAGGTCGTTTGATTAGTGATAAACCTAGTAGTTCTTCTTGTGAAGGCGGGGAGCTCGAAGACTCTTCTTTTGAGAGCCCTGTCTTTGGAAATTTCAGCTTTGAAAACTTGACAATTAGTGAATAAAGTATTCCTAGGCTTTTGCTAGTGCCAGAAATGGTAACTTTGAAAGCTTTATTAAACTCAACTAGGACCTCTCGTCTGTCTTGTATCAAGTTAGCTGAAACCGAGGCAAATTATGAACTCAAACCTGGGACTTTAAAGATGCTCCCAATATTTTTAGGAAAAGAGAATGAGAACCCTTATTTTCATGTTAGGGAATTTGAGGAAGTTTGTAGTACTCTGAAAATTAAAAACCTTAGTGATGATGCGTTGAAACTTAGGTTATTCCCCTTTTCCTTAAAAGATAAAGCCAAATCTTGGATGTACAGTTTGGATTCTGAGTCAATTGAAACCTATGACCAACTTACATCTGCCTTTATACAAAAGTTTTTCCCAAGGCACAAAACATCGTCTATTAATACACAAATCTGTACTTTTACTCAACAAGAGGGAGAATCTTTATATATGTATTTAGAAAGGTTCAATGACTTAATATCTCAATGTCCTCATCATGGTTTAGAGAAGGTTAGGTTAGTTCAGATCCTCTACGAGGGTTTAGATTATTCAACAACAATCATGGTTGAGTCCTTATGCATAGGTGGGTTTGAGAATAAAATTGTTGATGAGGCGATGACATTTTTGAATGAAATCGCCGATAAGACCCAACAATGGGAAAATAGTAGGGAACTATCAACCTCCTATTGTTAGATGCGATAAATCACATTCTGGTTTTTGCCAAGTTTCTTAAGGATATGTGTACGCGAAAGCGAAAACTTAGGGTCCAGAAGAAAGCCTTTCTAGCTAGTCACGTGAGTTCCATTATTCAGAATACCACTACTCTTAAGTATAAAGACCCATGGTCCCCTACCAATTCTTGCACAATAGGTAAATACCGTGTTGAGAAAGCTTTGCTTGACTTAGGAGCCAGTGTGAACTTACTTCCATACCATGTGTACCTTAAGCTAGGACTTGGTGAGATGAAACCTACCCAGATAACACTTCAGTTAGCTGATAGGTCCGTTAAAATTCCTCGTGGTGTAATCGAGGATGTTCTTGTAGAGGTCTACAAGTTTATATATCCAGTGGATATTGTTATCCTAGATACGCAACCTGTCCCCGACCCAGAGAACCAAATACCAGTGATTTTAGGTCTCCCATTTTTAGCTACATCCAATGCGATCATTAACTGTCGAAATGGTATTATGAATTTGTATTTTGGTAATATGACTATTGAGCTGAACATTTTTAATATTAGTAAACTACCCCCTGAACTAGATGACTCGAACATAGAAGAGGTGAACATGATAGGAACATTAGTCGAGGAGTCATTACCAAACACTTTGTTAGAAGATCCTTTAGAGAAATGCCTAGCTCACTTTGGGATTGATTTTGATGATGATAATGTGATTAATGAGGTGAATGCTCTGTTAGATTCAACTCCTTTGTTAGACACTAGTAATGGATGGAAACCTAAGTTCGAACCACTACCAGTTTCTAAGTCTACCCTAGTTCCTTATTTAGAAGAGCCTCCTAAGTTGGACCTTAAGCCATTACCAGATACCCTAAAGTATGTGTTTTAGTCCTATCTGAAACTTTACCTGTGATTATAGCATCCGACTTGGATAATGATCAGGAAAGTAGGCTAGTAACCGTCCTTCAGAACAACAAGGAAGCTTTAGGGTGGACCATAGCAGACATTAAAAGTATAAGTCCCACTGTTTGTATGCATCAGATCTATTTAGAGAGTGACACCAAACCTTCTAGGGAGATGCAACGTCGACTGAACCCTAATTTGAAAGAAGTAGTTTGAACCGAGGTTCTTAAGCTGTTAGATGCAGGCATTATCTACCCTGTTCAGGTTGTTCCCAAGATATCCGGTATTACTGTAGTCCAGAATGATAACAATGAGTTAATCCCAACCCAGGTGACCACGGGTTGGCGTGTCTGTATTGACTATAGGAAATTGAACAAGGTTACTAGGAAGGACCACTTTCCCCTTCCCTTCATCGACCAAATGCTAGAGAGATTAGATGGACGTAGACATTATTGATTTTTAGATGGATACTGCGGTTATAATCAGGTTGTCATAGCCCCAGAAGACCAAGAGAAAACCACTTTTACCTGTCCCTTTGGTACCTTTGCGTATAGACGCATGCCTTTCGGGCTATGTAATGCCCCTGCGACTTTTCAGCATTGCATGATGAGCATATTTTCTGACATGGTAGAACGGTTCTTAGAGGTCTTTATGGATGATTTTTCAGTATTTGGTTCGTCCTTCGATGAGTGCTTGCATCATTTGTCATTAGTATTGACTAGGTGTAAGGAAAAGAATTTAGTGCTTATTTGGGAGAAATGTCACTTTATGTTTCGTTCAGGAATTGTTTTAGGCATATCGTATCTTCTAAGGGTATAGAGGTAGATAAAGCCAAAGTTGACCTTATTAAGACTTTACAGGTCCCAAAAACCGTAAGAGATATTAGGTCATTCTTAGGGCATGCGGGTTTTTATCGCCGATTCATTAAGGATTTTAGCTTGATTTATAGACCACTTTGCAATTTGCTTGCAAAATATGTTAAGTTTGTGTTTGATGATGCTTGTTTAGAGACTTTTGAGAAGCTTAAGACGTTACTTACTACCTCCCCCATAATCCATGCACCCAACTGGAACCTACCCTTTGAGATAATGTGTGATGCTTCAGATTATGCTATTGGTGTTGTGCTAGGTCAACGAGAAAACAAGTTACTTCATGTAATTTACTATGCTAGCAAAACTCTGAATGATGCCCAGTTGAACTATACCACTACGGAAAAGGAACTTTTAGCCATTGTGTTTACCTTAGACAAGTTTAGACCCTATCTCTTAGGTTCTAAGATCGTAATATATACTGATCATGCTGCTTTAAAATATCTTCTGTCTAAAAAGGATATGAAACCTAGATTGATTAGGTGGATCCTTTTGTTGCAAGACTTTTCTCCAGACATTAGAGATAAAAAGGGTGCCGAAAATGTAGTAGCAGACCACTTGTCTAGGCTAGTTGTTGATTCCCCTGATGATTCCATTCCTATAAGGGATGGCTTTTCTGATGAACAACTGTTCTTTGTTACCCAATTACCTTCGTACGCAAATAGAGTGAACTATCTTGTTACTGTTCGAATGCCATAACATTGGGGTAAACAAGATCGTTTTAGGTTTTTAGCCGAGGTGAAGCACTTCTTTTGGGATGATCCTTATTTGTTTAAGTATTGTCCAGACCATATTATTAGGAGATGTATACCTGAGAGTGACCAGTCCAGTATTATTTCCTTTTGTCATGATCACGCTTGTGGGGGTCACTTTTGTGCTAAGAAGACTGTTGCTAAGATATTGCAGTGTGGATTCTATTGGCCTTCGTTGTTTTAAGACTCCCATAGTCACTGTGTTACTTGTGAGCGTTGCCAGAAATTAGGAACCATTTCCCATAGGAACATGATGCCCTTGAACCCGATTCTAATTGTTGAGGTCTTTGATGTGTGGGGTATTGACTTTATGGGTCCGTTTCCTAATTATTTTGGTAACCTATACATCATTGTCGCTGTAGACTATGTCTCTAAGTAGATTGAGGCGGTTGCGTGTAAAACCAATGACCATAGGGTTGTGATTGAGTTCTTGAAAAATAATATACTTACACGTTTTGGTACACCGCGAGCTATAATTAGTGATGGAGGGTCGCACTTTTGTAATGGACCTTTTAGGCTTTTGATGAAGAGATATGGTATTACACATAAGGTAGCTACCCCATATCATCCACAGACTAGTGGTCAAGTAGAGGTTTCCAATAGGGAGATAAAGCATATATTAGAGAAAATAGTTAATCATAATCGGAAAGACTGGTCGTCTAGGCTTACTGATGCCTTATGGGCTTACCGTATTGTGTTTAAGACCCCCATTGGAATGTCACCTTATCGACTTGTGTACGGAAAGGCATGTCACTTACCTGTTGAGTTAGAACATAGAGCATATTGGGCTGTTAAGCAGCTAAATTTTTCACTAGACAAGGCAGGAGCCCATAGGAAACTCCAGCTCAATGAGTTGGAAGAGATTCGTAGAGATGTATACGATAGTTCTAATGAGTATAAGAACAAAGTAAAACTTGTGCATGATAAGAATATTTTAAGAAAGTCATTTTCTCCAGGTCAAAAAGTTCTTATGTATGATACCCGCTTGCATCTTTTCCCTGAGAAGTTACGTTCTCGGTGGACGGGTCCTTTTATTGTTCGCACTGTCTTTCCTCATGGAGCTGTTGAGATCGAGACACCATATGGTAGTAGTTCTTCGAAGGTTAACGTTCAGAGATTGAAACCCATTTTAGAGCCCTTTCCTACAGGTGATGTTGAGGAGGTCCCTCTGGAGGACCCTGTTTACCCTTGATTGACCATCGAGGCGATTGTATGTTGTATATTAGTTTTTGATTTCTTTCTTCACCCAGGTATTATCTTTCCGACTTCTCTCTTTACTGATTCCTCATGTTACCTTACTTTTTGGTATTGCTCTTTCATTAGAAACATTGAGGACAATGTTAGATTTAAGTTTGGGGGTGGGGAAGAAACTTTTTGTTAGTTTTTAGTTGCAATAAATAAACTCCAGAGCCTAGAAATTTATGCTTATTAAGGTTGGCACTAACCAATCTAAGTGGATGGGAACATCTTGGTTGTAGGAGTTGAGGAACAAATCTGATTAGATGGAAACATCTAAAGAGTCTATTCATAAAAGCACGGAGATCAGGTGTTAGAATTTAAAAAAAAAACATGGTAGTTTTGCCATATCTCGTTGAATCCTAATCCCTTCTGTTTTTATTTCTTAAGTGATTTGGTGGGGCACACGATTCAAGTTGTTGCCATTGCTATGTGAAATAGAGTGATTGAGATACCAAAAAAAAATGAGACCAGACCATCAGACCAACCGGAATAAATTCAATAAAGTTGACCATTGGTGCCTTTGTATATGCCAGTTGTGTTGACCTAGAGTTAGGTTTATCAACCACTGGTCCCCTTGTATATACCAGTTGTGTTGATATTAGTCAGACCGGTATCTCAGTCCATTAGGATAGGTTCATCTTGGCAGAGGCCTTCATACAGATATGGGAAATACCGTTCACTTTAAAACATCTATTTTTTTCTCTTTATCCATCTTCTTAATCTTTCCATGTGATTGGTTGACTCCGGTTATGATGTCCAGAAACTATCTGAGTAGAGCTCTGTCACTTATATATGAATTTTAGTATGCTGAGTGCAAACTCGTGTACAACAATTGGAATTTCGCATCAGGGTACTTCCTTCTATAGTCAATGATTGTATGCCAACCAAGGAGATTCTTTAGTGCCTTCCAAGGTTCTGAGTATATAACTAGGGTCTGGAGTAAAGGTTTTGTGGGTACACCTCTGGTAAACCCTCCGGAGACAATACTCCGCCGCTAGGGCCACCTAGCGGTTTAACGGCTTGCTGCACGTGCTAAGTGTAGTCATTTTATTTTCTAGATTAGTTTTGCTCGAGGACTAGCAAATAATAAGTTTGGGGGTATTTGATAGACGCATTTATGTGTCTGATTTGTCCACAATGTTCCGTATTGTGAGTACTCGGTTTTGTACTTATTATGGTTTTTGTGTGTTTGTAGGTATTTTCTTGGAAATAAATATTGTTGGAAAATTCAGCTCGAAAAGTTGCTCGGAGCACTCCCAGGAGGACAATTGCTATACGGACCCCCACTTTTGCTAAGGAGCACCCTGGGCTATGTACAACCTAATTTCATTCTCAGCACCCACCTTCTAAGGGAACCCCTACTCTGGATAGGGGCACCCCTTCTTCTTCCACGTTTAAACAGATTTTGGCAGGAAAATGGAGCAGTGAAACTGGCAGAGTTTAAAATCAAGAATTTGACGTGATTTCTTGAGACTCAATGGTTGGGTCTGCAGGGGAAGACTTGATTGGGCTTATCAGGCTTGGTAAAGGCCTTTGGTTTGGTTGAATTTGGTTAGATAAACCGAGAGAAGGAAACAGAGTGCCACGGGTTATAGTTAGTCCATTACGAGTTCTATGTGTGTGATCGAGAGGTTTTCTTGTGCCTGCTCCGTGTTATACCACTTCTGGATGATGACTCAACGTGTTGGGTGTTTTATGTCACGAGAAAACAGCATGTGGAGTTAAATCTGGGAAGAAAATATTCCCGAAAATATTTTTCTTCAAAGCCGAGTAATGGAAGATTATATGCAGTTATGATGGGAGATTTGGGCGCAGTAAGGTTATATAAGTCGTTGAGGGTCAGTAGAGGGGGACGGAGAGCTTGGGGAGCAGTTAGAACGAACAGAGAGTCGAGAAATCAAAGTTGCAGGAAACGTCATTTCTGCTGCTGCATAGCTGAAGAACACGAACAACAGATCAACCAAGACAGTCGTTTATCAACAGTGATAACGACACACAGCCGTGGGTCTTAGAAGCTACAGTCTCAGCGACTGTTGCGCGACAGTCTTATTTGCTATAGTAACAGCGACAGTCAACATATATCGTTCTCTGTAATTTTAATGATTCTTACACTTTCATCATTTGTAAACCATCTTTGAGCATAAGTGAAATTAAATTTTCGAGCGTGTTTCCAACATGATGAGAGGCTAAATTCTCGCGTAACCAAGGCAATGGATGAAGCTATTTACACATAAATAATGGGTAACTATTTCATTTTCTCTAATGTTTTATTATAATTATCTCAATCACTGCTTTTGAAGAGTTTTTAAATGTTTACATAATTTTCTTAATTACTTGTGATTCAATTTGATAGATTATACTTTGTTTAATCAATTGATAGTCTATGCTTAGGGAATACACTTAATATTTGAGAATATGTTGATTATTTGTGGATTAATATATAAAGGATTTAAAGGCTAATTAGAGTTATGAAATATTTGATGTCATTCATTCATGTGTAATAGTGGATTCTAGTGTCTTGGTTATCTTTAATATCTTGAAATCAAATTTTGAGTTAAGTTCTCTTTGTTTTTTTTTTTAAAGTTTTATAAGTCTAAAATCTATTACTTTCACAAGTCTCAACGAACCTTTTACTACAACTCAATTGAAATTACCATCAATGGACATACTTATGCATCCCATGATGAAGTACTATGTGTATAATTTATAATCGGACGTATAACTTATAATGGTTTGAACTAAGCACCTATTCTGAGTGGAATGACTATGAGAATGAATTTAGTGGATTAGTACCAGTTCGTATGATTGATGCACAGTGAGTAATAATCCATTGTTTCGGTTTTTCGGTCTTCTGCGAGTGGATTTCGTTAAATGTATAAATCTTGATTTTGCTACAGACTAGTTACCAGTCTTTGATTATTGTTTTTAAAGTCTTAGTAGGCCCAACCTTACTAAATGATACTAAAACTAGTACAAATGTTGAATGCACTCTAGTTTTATTTGATTTCATATGGCAGTAGTATACAAGATATATATTTGGAAATGTGGTAGTTGATCTCTGTCCACAAATTGTTAAGCATTATTATTATTAGGACTCAAATCGAATGCTTATATTGAAGTGCACATCTTGTAGATATTTAGCTTTTTCCCATAGGGTCGAGTTTGTAGTTCCCCTTTTTAATTACTTCTGTTGTGTGTGAATATTAAAACACATATACGTGTGCTTTAGAGTATATACGCTTACCCATACCATTATGAGTATCACATGTGATGTTATTATCAGTTGTTTTGTAACTTCAAGATATGATTGTGATGATATGCTTTACTAATGGTGGGATAAGTTCAGGGTCAATTTGGTAAATCTTGTATTTAAATTAGCTTTATCTGCTAAACAGCGTTGCAATAGGTTAGACATGGTTGTTGTTATGAAAAATAAAAACAGTTCATATTATCTAAACCGAAATTGACGAATTACGGTCGTGCTTGATCCCTTAGAGCAACAAAGAGGGAACGTAGACAGCCGCTATGCGGTTCAGCACAACTCTACAAGCTCATATCGTCTGCAAGGGGTTGGTTGCTGCTTTTTCAGTTCATACCATCTATTCAGAGATGATTGCAACCTTGACATTGGAATCTGGCCGTATAAAGTATTAGAAGTGGCAACTGGCCATGGAAATATTGGAAGTGGCAACTGGCCATGGAAATATTGGAAGTGGCAACTGGCCATGGAAATAGTAGAAGTGGCAATTGGCCATGGAAATCTTGGAAGTGGCAACTGGCCATGGAAATCTTAGAAGTGGCAACTGGCCATGGGAACCTTAGAAGTGGCAACTGGCCATGAAACTGGTGGAATGGCAACTGGCCATGGAAATTTTAGAATTGGCAACTGGCCATGAAAACTATTAGATGGCAACTGGCTATGAAAAAATTTAGATGGCAACTGGCCATGAAATTCTTAGAACTGGATTTATTTTAGGCAATTGGCCGACTCTTATATTTGTTTTTTATTTATTTTTAAATTGGAATCCTTGTCGAAGTTTATGAGTATTATGGTATGGGACATATGCTAATAGAATTTTGACCTTAAACTAATGAGATTTCTACTATGTGTAGGATTATGAATGAACAAAATTTTTACTTGAGTGGCGTATTAGAGAGTCGGAGCTTGCCAAGCGGATTGTAACCCGACCCGTTGGAAGAGAAAATTCTCTGGTCCGTCACATATACACATTTGATATTTCGAGCCGAGTTTAACTCGCTTACATATTTCTTGAAATATGTGTTGGTAAGCTTTCTCTTTAACCAAGTTCATCTTATATTCTTGACGAAAGTCAAAAGATGATCATGTGAAAATCGACTGGTAACTTCTTACATGATTTGTGTGAGACAGTCATTTGATGTAGACTCGGAATGTTTCGTATTGATCATTTGATCACTTGAAAATTGCTTTAAACCTAATAGTTTGTGCGAGATAGTTATTCTCGTCTTCCGAAAATGTTTCAATGATTGAAATGGAGTTTAGAACACTTAACCATGATTGGATAAAGCATAGTATGCGTACTTGCATATATGTAATCCAAGTCCGGGAACCATGGTATGCATACCCGTATGCGTACTGGTTGGTTTAGTGAAAGTCCGAGAACCTTGTACGCATACCAGTACGCGTACTGGCGTGAGGTTCAGGTCCAGGAATTTCTGCTGATTTTGGAAGGTATGCGTACCCGTTCGCATACTGGCGAACCCAAACTAAGTCCGACTACTTAGGTATGCGTACCCGTTTGCATAATTGAGTAGGTTATGTTATAAAATCTGTTTGTTCAAAAACTAATACATTTATATAATAAGGAATGCAATCTTTCGCAAACCGTGGCTATAATGTTCATGAATTGATTCATGTGAATCAAAATCGATTTTGCTTCAATTGTGTCTTGTATACTTCTATGAGAATATAAACAATTGAAAAACTGTAGAATTAGTTTCATTTGAGTCTTGAACTAGTTATGGTTAAGATGAATATGGTTGATATGAAAGTGTTCATATGGATAACTTATGTTAACTATTGTTGGGCCAACAAGGTGCACATGTTTAGGTACGGTTACTCATATCTAAATGAAGTCATTTTTCATATGTGTGTAACAAGCTAAGTTCGATTTAACGGTTGAAAGATATTAGCTTGAGTTTAATCAAGTTTTTATCTAACGATGAATATTGAATGCTTTTTTACCAAGGTAGCATTGATTGCAAACCCTAATTTGAAGACTATATAAAGGAGAACTCTAACGACTGGGAAACCTAATCCCCACACCTCCTGTGTGATAGTAGTTGCGACTAGAGTCGATTCTCCCTTAACCTTAGGGTTTTTACGAAACCCTATAGGTTAACGACTTGAAGACTTCATTGGGATTGTGAAGCCAGACCCACTATTTTCTCTGCAGTTGCGTGTTCTGATCTTGTTGTTTTCTATCGTGATTGAGTACTATCATCTCTAATATTTGATCGATATTTAATCTCCGATAGGCAAGATAAAAATTAGTCACAAACATCTTCGTCTCATCGTTTGTGATTCCACAATATCTTGTTTCTCTACCATACGATTAAGATTATTGTGGGGTGATTGATATTTCTAGGATGTTCTTCGGGAATATAACGGTATATCAATTGGTTCTTGTTCACCTTGATTTATCAAAAGACAGAACAAAACTCACAGGTTTATCTGTGGGAGACATATTTATCTATACAATAGACTTTTCTGTGTGAGACAGATTGATTTATCAAGTCTTCGATTTTGGGTCGTAGCAACTCTTAGTTGTGGGTGAGATCAGCTAAGGAAATCAAATGCGTAGAGTCCTGCTGGAATTCAGAGACGTAAAGAGCACAACTTTACCTTGATCAGTGTGATATTGTTTAGGGCTCAACTACATTCCAGTCCAAAGTTAACTTGGAGTAGGCTAGTGTATGTAGCGGCTTAATACAGTGTGGTGTTGAAATCTGGACTACGTCCCGAGATTTTTCTGCATTTGCGGTTTCCTCGTTAACAAAATTTATGGTGTCTGTGTTATTTCTTTTCCGCATTATATTTTGTTATATAATAGAAACATCACAGGTTGTGCATTAAGTTCAATCTGTTCTTGAATCCGGCCTTTGGGTTGTTGATTGAATTGATTGACACTTGGATATTGGTTTGTGATATCGTCCAAGTTATTTCTCTTATTCAATCGGGCTCGCAAATTCCTATTTGTTTGATTACGGATTGGATTGAGAAGTTGAGATATAACTCTTTGATAAACTTTTCCTAAGATTGAGTCTGACTGTCTAGTTGATTCTCTTTAAAGTATATTGGATTTAGTCCATACAGATTGCTAAGAGAAATACTGGGTGTGGTTGTTAGAACCCCGCTTTTTCATTAATAGTGAATTAATAAGAAAAGAGCTTAATAATATTTTTTGAAATATTATTGTAAAGCAATCAACTTGAAGTAATAGTGGAATCTGGAGCTTTGGTCTACTTTTAAATCTTGAAATTGCTTTAAGAAGTTTTTTTCTTCTTTTTTTAGTAAAATTAGGTATAAAATCTATTGCTTTCACAAGTCTTGAACAAATTATCTTACTACAACACAATTGAAATCACATCACTCCACATCTATGCATTATTGTTGTCCCAGCAGACACCTTATGAGTCACAAACCATATTACATTCGTCAATTATGCTCGAATCATCATTCACTAGGGTTTTAGTCTAACGGCGTACAACACTTTCGATATAACATTACATACACGATAAGAAATATAGTAATCCGTGTTGGCAGTTGAATGGGCTAACAAAGTTGTAGATGGAAAATCAAGCAAGTCTCTCACGCAATGTGGAACTGGTTCAACCACGATTTCCCACTTTCCCATACTTCCACTCCTCTGCAACCGTCACACTTACTGGAGATCAATATGTTAAATACTTCTGCAATATAAATAGGTTCATCAATTTATGATTTGAGAACAACAAAAATTCAACCCAACTCAACTCAGACGAACTTATCTGAATAGAGCTCAATCAACCTGATCAGGATTTATTGACAATCCATCATATTTGCAGAAGTCTCCAACACGGAGAGTTACACACATCCACAATCCATCAATCATCATTGATATCACATAATTCTCAGATTCCCTCCTACAGATCGACCCTCATCATTCTTTTTGACCGAATTGACTCTGGACGAACATTTTCTTGGTTTAGTCCGGAGTCATACAGATTGATCTCTTGAACTCAAAGCACTCTCGTGCAGTGCATCAGTTATATATTTGAGCAATTTTCTTAATTGAGGATCCGCCTACCGAACAACTTTCCACTTTTCCTACAAAACCAAAAATTTATTTTTTCCCATCAACAAACGGTTACCGAATACAGACTAGTCCTTTATTGTTTTGGAATACGATCTAAAGGAGGTGACTGCTAGAAGTTTTCACATCGAGTCAAGCAACTTATGATAGTGGACTCTATCTTAGGATTCACATTCAATGACCAGATTGGTAATCGACACAGGGATACCGAGGAAACTAGGTAACTTGGAGTTAGTTTACTTGGTCTCAACTATATGAAGTTGGTAGTAGTCTTTGTATAACTGATTAATTCCGAGTCTATTCAAAACTGGACTATGTCCCAGGGTTTTTCTGCATTTGCGTCTTCCTCGTTAACAAAATCTGGTGTCGTCTTATTTACTTTACTTTCACATTATTTTTCTTGTCTTTATAATTAAAGTAAATGCACTTGTACGTTAATTAACACTTGGTTTGATCCCGCAGTTGGTTCGGTCCGAACATATATTATATACCAAGTGGACTTCTTGTGATTGTTATCTTCTTGAAAGTATCTATTTATATTAGATCACGCAAGGTGTGTCTTGCATAGGTTTATATCGAAAAGATTATGGTGTACTTGGTACCCTCGTCATTTCAGATAGATTAAATAGCTTATAAATTTGCACAATAAATAGTTGCCATTGTTCCTCCCTTGTGCGATAAAATACTACATTATTATAATAATTGCAACCAAAGTTACCCATAATTTAGGAGACAAAATGGGGACTCGGATAAACTTTTCATGCTACTTGTTGATTTTTCGAACGTTTAACCTCGTTGACCGTACAGCTATGCTTGTAGAGGTACGTAAAATGTGCCCATCGATTTCTCGTTGGGTAGAGTTTTGTTACGCATCACATGCGCGTTTATATTACATGGATCATGTTTTATCCTCTTCCCAGGGTGTGCAGCAAGGTGATCCGTTGGTACCATTGTTGTTCGCTCTTACTCTTCATCCATTGATCAAGAAAATTTCTGCGCAATGTGAGCTTGAAATGCAAGCCTGGTACCTTGATGATGGTACCTTGATTGGTGATACATTGATGGTTGCAAAAGCGTTGAAGATTATTCAGGATGAAGGATCTGATAGGGGGTTGCATTTGAATATTACGAAAACTGAGTTGTTCTGGCCCTCTCCTGACCCAAGGCTTCGGTAGCTGGTGTATTTCCTCCTACTATTAGCAGGCCATCAAAGGGAGTTAAACTATTGGGAGGTCTAGTCTTGATGCTCAATTCAATAAGGATTTGGTTGTCAGTAGAATGCGCAAAACTATTGCTCTTATAGACGCAGTAGAGAAGCTGGAAAATCCTCAATGCGAACTACTCTTGTTTATAAATTGTACGGGGGTGTCTCGGCTTTACTTTGCGCTGAGAACTACTAGGCCAGGGTTTGTACAACAGGCTCAAGACGTATTCGACACTCGGTTGTTTCATTTTCTTAGGCACATCATTACAGGTGACCGGCTTGGGTACGACCTCCTTCAACAACGTATTTCCACCCTTCCATTCAAACATGGGGGTTTGGGTGTTTATACCATGCAAGACACCAAGCATTATTGTTACCTTACTTGCCTGCATACCCTTGAATTACAGTCCACCATCCTGAGGTGTACTGGTATCAGTGGCAGCAGTCCTTCTCCCCAGCAAGCTATTGAATCTTTCAATTCACTAGGTGATGTTATTCCTCTATGTCCTAGTAGTTTCGCCACCCATTCCATGAACTCTTTGGCGATAATCTACTTTGATGCAGTAAAGAAGAACATACCCACCAAGTTTGCTATGTCGGAGCGTGACTCTGTGTTATGGCAATGCAACCAAACAAAACATGCTTGGGATTTCCTAATGGAAATTCCGGGCTTAATCAACATATTGGAGCCAGGAAATTCAGTGATGTTCTTCAGTACATATTGGGGATTCCCTTATTTGAGATAGATGGTACATGTCCCTTCTGCAAGAGAGATATGGATGCTTTTGGAGATCATGCCTTGCATTGTGCGAATGAGGCGGGTCTTAAATTTAGACATGATTTGGTGCGTGACACCATAGCAGACATGTGTTATCGAGCGGGTGTGCCTGCCAGGAAGGAGGTTGACTTGAGTTTTCTTTCAAATAACGACACTGCTTTGATACTAGCTAATATATTTTTATATAAATGGGATAATGGGCGCGATGTGTGCTTAGATGTGACTGGGGTGTCACCTTTTACTAGAGGAGGGGTCTTTACTTTTACTCCAGGACTTGCCATCAAGAATGCTGTTACTCGGAAGAATACCAAGTATTTAGAGAAGTGTTCAGAGCAAGGCTATGGTTTTGGGACTCTTGCTTTCACCACTTTGGGAGAACTAAGTGATGACACTATATACTTTCTGAAGCGCTTGCATAACTTTATTGCTAGCCATGATACTAATGTTCGTTGTTGGGAATTTCTTTTCCATCGTTTAGGTGTAGTCATTCAAAAAGGAGTTGGAGCTCAGCTTGTTGCTAGGGTTCCGACTAATTTCCTTTTGGATGATAAACTTTCAGATCTGTAATGTTTTACAAAATAAAATAGGGACAAAAGAAAAAAAGAAAAAGAAAAAACGAAATATAATCAATTTTCCAGGATCAGTGAAACAAAAAAAAAAACACCAAAACAAAGTAAGAAACTAAAAAAGATGACTTATAACTCCAAATAAACAAGAGCATCAGTACCTTAGATGTTTCTTGGGTACAATGAACAATTTAAAACATACCGATGTAAAAGTTAGAACAAAGAAGAGTATTCGTGAAATACAAAAACATAGACATATAGTTAGAACCCAAATCCAAATTAAAATAAGAAAATAAATAAATGAAGCACATATGTGAAATCGACTACAAAAAACACTGCCATCAACTAATCAACCCAAACTTTCAAAATCATGCAACCCAATTAACATAAATTGATGATTGAAACTCTGATAGATAGAATGAAAATGGTTGTTTTTAGTAATCCATTAAAATAATACTTTGTTAAATAGTCCCACATCGCCTAGGGCAATCTAGGTTGTGTGCTTAATAAGCCTCGGACAATCCTATCCTTGCAAGCCGGTTTTCGAGGTTAGTTAGGCCCGAGGATTCCTAACATGGTATCATAGCAATACCCCTCTCAATACTACCCGTGTTTCCATGGTTTCCGTACCACTCTGTCTCCTCTGTGTTCCCGTGGTTTCCGTACCACTTCATCCATGACTTTCGTGCCATCCCGTCTGTGCATCCCTTGTCATTGAGGGGGTGTAAAATAGTCCCACATTGCCTAGGCTTTCGTGCCATCCCGTCTGTGCAATCCTAGTCGTTGAGGGGGGTGTTAAATAGTCCCACATCGCCTAGGTCAACCTATGTCGTGTGCTTAATAAGCATCGGGAAATCCGATCCTTGCAAGTCAGTTTTCGAGGTTAGTTAGGCCCGAGGATTCCTAACATACGTAACCCTAATTAGATTTTGAGTTATTACTTTATAGAATTTAATTTGCGTGGGAACTTACCATTGTAATCAAAGAAAATATTTCAAAGTCAGAATCCAGTCAAGTTAGCACACCGCACTGCTGAATCATGGGTCATGAGGTTTAAGAACTTGCTTTCCTTTCTCTTTAAATCCATCCAATCGTATTCCAGCTTTTACGCAAAAATAAAAAGGCTGGATAACCATCTGGCCCGAAAGCTAGAAGGTATCTGCCAGCTTGGCATCAACTAAAATACTCCCTTCGTCCCAAATTAATTGAGCTAATTGGTTTTGTCCCAAAAATAAATGAGTTATCTCACTAATCAAGGGGATATTTCTAAAAACTACCATTTTAATTCAGTATTGTTTTATATTTGTTACGTAGGTGTTTTAAAATGCTTTTCAATTGTATAAAGTTTATGAAAAACGGTGGTATAGTTTAAAAGATAAATAATTTCTAAGTTTTACTAGTTATTATCTCTAAGGGTGTAACTGTAAAAAAAATACTTAAACATACTTTCCTTTTCTCGTTGCCTTAATAATTGTGAAAACTACAAATGGCTTAACTAATTTTGGACGGCGGGAGTACTTTATGAATTTCTTACGAGAATGTTGGTCATGGGCGGAAAATGCATGACATGTGAAACTGGGAGAGATGGTAACTATGACCGGCCAGGAAAGTGGCGCACAATGATTACGCGTTACAGGGTTGCAGGCCAAGTCAGTGCCCGATAATGATTGCGCGACACTGCATAGACTGTCAAGTGTTAAGAGTGGAAAAACCCTACAGGGCCATTGAAGCTCCAAGGTATTGCTACACTGTGAAGACATTTGGATAAGTAATGAAGCTTATTGGCGACACAATGAAGCTTAGACAAGACCTGCCAAGTTGACAAATGAAACATGCGATGTTGGCATTAAGGCATATCCGCGGAATTGAGTTGGCTCAAACTCAAGGATGATGCAAGAGTGTAGAATAGTCCAAGAGTTAGTCTATGCATTAGTTCAAGGCTGGCTAAAGCTTGGACAATGCAAACAAGCTAGTGATGCAAGAGTATGCAGCACTATCGTCGAGCAATTGGCTAAGTAAAGCAAGAATAACGCATATAAGCATATGTCACGTATTGGCATCAGTTGGAAATCATGTTGGCATGAATTTGTATTAACTAAGGCATCTTAGAAAGTTCATATCAGGGCCATATGCAGTGGTACACAAAACTGGCGTAAAAGTGGCGCATTATAGCTCAAGTGTTGGTTATTGGATTTACGAGCATGCCAATGAAGTGAGACAAGTTGAAACGGTTATAAATTGAGTTTATAACCTTATTTAGAGTGTCCACAACCGTTTGGGATAGGTGTGGCGTGATTTGGCGCAAGTTGGGAAAGACTAGTCAGTTATGCACACTTTAGGTGGTTATGGAACTACCTTACGGGACACATGGTTATTCCTTGCGTGTACAAGTTTTGTGCACGATTTTTGGCCCTTGTAACCACTGTATAAATAGTGTATAGACATTAGAAAATCATTAGGCTTACATAGAGAGAGTTTGGTAGACATGTAGTCTCATAATTGAGAGAATAAAGCATCATCAAGAGGGTGATGGTCTGTTTGGTCCATGTGATGGACTGTTTGATGTAATCTTCCTTTAGTGCAATAAAATGGGTTTCCTGCAGTATGTGTTTGTGTTTATGATATTTCTGATTTGTATGAGAATTGTTCAAGTACATGGAAGAACCTCTTATGTTTATGGGGGCATAAAGAGTTAGAGAGAAAGAAGATGAAGACTTCCGTTGTATAAAGCCTTAAGAGTGAAGGCAAATGCATACTTTGATGCAAGTATGCAAGGATGAGTACTTGTGGGTGAAGTTGATTCACTGAGCTACAGAGTATTGCCGGTCATGTCCCATGAAAATTTTAGGCGATTAAATGGGCATGTGACAGCAGGTATCAGAGTGGTGTTTGGGGACACTGTTTTTGATTTTTCTCTCCTTTACTCAAGTTGGTGTCATTTGTTTGTCAAATTCAGTGAATAATTGTTTGGGTTTCACTAGTATGAAGACTAGAAGAAGTTGGTCTTGTGTGGAAAGATCAATTGGAATGAACTTTGAAGCATGAAGTAGCAACATCCCATGAAAGTTTATGACAAAGGTGTCAAAAATTCTGCCCAAAGTGTTACACGACCAAGAAAAAGTCACTGGAAACCGGGTTTTCAAGTGATTGAAAGACAAAACTGAGGAGTATGTTGACTTATATGGTGCAAGTCAGGAGTTTAAGTCCATGTTTCTCACAAGTATGTAAAGATTACGCATTTGGAATGTATATCTTTGTAGTGTTATCAGTAGCGGGTACACTACATGTGTGGTAATGGGAATTTTGCGAAAAAAATCCTGAATTCAAAGATGTTGTTGTCCTTTGCAGTGGCCAAGTTAATTGAGAACCTGTTTATTCGATAGAATTGAAGGTGTCTCATTCTAGCCAGTTGGTGGAAGATTAAAGTTATCTCTCTTGAATGCATGTACCTTGGTGGTAATGCAAAGTCTGGTTGTGAACCAGCATTTTTGTAGCAATGTGATGCAATAAAAGAAGAATTGGATGGCCAATTCTTATCTAGCATAAAGCTTATGGAAAGGCTGAAGAAAGAAGCGCAAGTTAGGGAAAAACTGATACACCACGGTCTTGTGTTTTCAAAGAGTTCTTCATTGATGCTAGATGTATACAAGGAGTGTGTATGCACCTGGTTTATGAGTGGGATCAATATGCTTGGACAAGGGTATCCAAAGATCTGCATTTGATTATAACCACGAGTGGATTTTCTTGTCAACTACAAATCATTATTGCTACAAAGAGGATTTTGGAGAAGAGGAAAGACAAGATTAACCAGTTGTACATGGGCAGTAAAATGAATTCCAAGTTTGAAGAAGAATGCGGCGTTCTTGCTTCATGGAACATAGGCAATGGTGCCTCATTTGCAAGGATTATGGCCTTGTTGAGATTGTCCAAGGGATTTGTCCGTGAAATTCATTGTGTAACATGACTTTGCTGAGCTCTATGGTGATGCACAGAATCACCAAGTTAAGTCTGTTCCAGTTATCCAAAGGTGCACAATATTGTGTCAAGATTTGGGTGCTAATTGGCATAGCAGGTATGCAACATGGGATTTGGGCATGGCCAAGATGCATAATGTGTTTAGAGATGCAAGTTAGGCCGAATTAATACTGTGTGGAGAAGGAAGGACAAAGTAGTGGTGATGAATAAGAATGGTATGAGGTCATTTTTAGAAAATCTTCATGAAAGCTAAAGCAACATGATAGCATCAGTTTGAAGGAGTATTTAACTAAGTGACAATTATATTGTGCTTCGTTATGGGAGTTGTATAAGAACGTTGATAGTTGGAAGAGTGCATGTGGCAAAGTGAATTGCTACATTGGACACAGTATGTGTTGTCTTGCTTCTTTGTTTGTTGCTTAGAATCAAAGATGAAGTCAGTATTGCAACGCTTTTTAGGTCTTACAAGTTGCAATCAGTTGGTGCGAGTATTTTCTAAAGTTTGAGTATACTTTCAGTTTGGATAGAGTGGACCTTGGTGTTGGGAATTGTCTTTCTATATAAGGTAGTAGCGGATGATGGTATTTGAGATGAGAGTTCTTGTCCCTTTCGTTCAAACTAAAGCTAGTTCGCGGGGGAAGATACTACATAGCATATTAAGCCAAAATATGCAATAGAAGACGCTGAAAATGAAAAGAAGCAAATAAAGAAGTTGGTGGCGTAATCGAGTTTGCTGTTGAGAGTTATGCGGAAGTGCGGAGGCATTTGGCAGCGATAGCATGGAGTAGCGCAACAAGAATAAAGATGTAAGTCCATCAAGTATATGAGTTAAGAGTAACTCATAGTTAGGAAGAACATGATGTTGTTTTTCTTCAACATTAAAGCGTAGCAGTTTGAAAAAGAAAGTGATGCTTAAATTGCTGGTTTCAAAGGCGCGTGAAGAGGATATTGAAAAAGCGAGGGTCTAACAACCACACACAATATTTCGATTAGAAATATGATAGGCTCGGAAACCTATAATAAAATACTGCAAGTGCACAGTGTCTAACTAGCAAAACAATGGCAAGTACAGGTCGTTCCCACGAGGAGTGTGAAATACTACTTCTAATTAATATCAAAACTAACTAATCGACAAGATGATGTTTGAACGATTTTCAGAAATTTAGAACAAAATGAAATAATAATAATTCTAACAGTAAACAAAATGAGAGTGGGTTATTAGGATTTTCGGTTTCCACCAATTAATTATGCAAATTCTACTAGTCATTAAAAATATATTTCATGCATTTTCAAATATTGTTTCTCCACTATAATTTTCTTCGCTTCATGGGTAGTGATTCTAAAGCATTACCTATCAATCCTAAAGCATATCACGTCAAAGAACTTAACCAAAGCACGCCATATCAATTGAAAAGCATAAATAATCAAGAAAATCACATGAACAATAAAATACCAAGCCATATGAAGAAAAACTACTAGTCATTCAAATCAATATTGAGCATATAAATATAGAGTTTATATAATTAAATTGGTTTCTACCTAAACCCTAACATGACTCTAGCTAGACATGGCTTTCTCAAAATCCATAAACATATTAAAATCAAACTCTAGCTAATGAAAAATGAAGAATCTAAAACAAAACTTCAAAACCCTTCTCTACTTACGGCTCTATGGCCGGGCTCTCCTCTCAAATAGTCGACACCCCTTCTTATAACCTTCCCTTTATTTTATTTCATTAATCAAAGAATCAAAATAAATTATTCTATGAAAATATCTTGCATGCAAGTTGATGTCGTCATCAGTATCTTTCCCCAAATAGTATTGCCACCCCGTTCTTCCAATGAAATAATAATCTCTCCTTATTTCCAAAATCTCCCAAATGAAGAAAGAATTACTTTATTTCCAAAATAATCTCACGTGTAAATATTCCTCAATTAATTCTTCACATGGAAAATAAATTATCTTTCCCGGTGGAATATATTTGTAATAAAGTAAGAAAGATAAAATACTCACATTTTCAGTTTGCATGTGCCAACCCCACTTTGATTTCAATTCATTTGCTGCGTTTGTGCCTCGCCTATGAAACAATTTTATGTTGCTGATATATATGGAGATACCAGGCCAGCTACATTTTGTCATTTTTTCATTGTGGTTGCTGATATATGGAAATACCAGGCCAACCTCATTTCACCATTGTGGTTGCTGATATATGGAAATACCATGCCAACCCCATTTCATAATTGTGGTTGCTGATACATGGAAATACCATGCCAACCCGATACTGATACATGGAAATACCAGGACAACATAATAAGTGTTGCTGATATATAGAAATACCAGGCCAACATAATTGATCATTGTGGTTGCTGATACATGGAAATACCAGGCCAACCACATTTCATCATTGTGGTTGCTGATATATGGAAGTACCAGGCCAACCACATTTTTCCAATTTCGTCGCAAACACCATTAAGTCTCACATTTTGCTGTTTATTCGTTGGATGATCGAATTCACTTGTACTTTCTACAAAAGCACTAAAATAGTATTAGTAACTAAAATATTGTATCATAGCTAATATAAATATGGGTATAAAATGTAGCATATACATGCTTATCAAAATCTGTATGGAAAAACTCCAATATACTTTTAAGAGAATCTACTAGACGGTCAGACTCAATCTTAATAAAAGTATATCAAAGAGTTATATCTCTCTTTCTCGATTCAATACTTACTCGAGCAAATAGAAATCTATGAGTCTAATTGAATACAAGAGAAATCACTTGAACGATACCAAAGACCAACGTTCAAGTATAAATCAATTTCAATCAACAGCCAAAGGTTGGATTTCTCAATTGATTGATTCAACGCACAACCTGTGATATTTCAATTATATAACAAAATATAATGCTGAAAAGAAATAACACAGACACCAGAAGTTTTGTTAACGAGGAAACCGCAAATGCAGAAAAACCCCGGGACCCAGTACAGATTGAACACACACTGTATTAATCCGCTACAGACACTAGCCTACTACAAACTAACTTCGGTCTGGACTGTAATTGAATCCCAATCAATCTCACACTGATCCAAGGTACAGTTGCGCTCCTACGTCTCTGATCTCAGCAGGATACTACGCACTTGATTCCCTTAGCTGATCTCACCCACAACTAAGTGTTTCTACGACACAAAGTCGAAGACTTTAAAAAACAAATCTGTGTCACACATAAAAGTCTACGGGTAATAGATAAATCCGTCTCCCGCAGAAATACCTACGAGTTTTTGTTCCATCTTTTGATAAATCAAGGTGAACAGGAACCAATTGATAAACCAGACTGATATTCCCGAAGAACAGCTCAATATTATCAATCACCTCACAATAATCTTAATCGACTAGCGAAAGAAGATATTGTGGAATCACAAACGATGAGACGAAGATGTTTGTGACTTCTTTTATATCTTGCCTATCTGAGAAATCAATCTCAAGACAATCTTACGATTGTGCTTAGTACAATAGAAACAGCAAGATCAGATCACACAACTACAAGAAAAGTAGTATCGGTCTGGCTTCACAATCCCAATGAAGTCTTCAAGTCGTTAACCTACAGGGTCTCGGTAGAAACCTAAGGTTAAAGGAGAATAGACTCTAGCTAATACAACTAGTATCACACAGGAGGTGTGGGGATTAGGTTTCCCAGTTGCTAGAGTTCTCCCTTATATAGTCTTTCAAATCAAGGTTTGCAATCAATGTTAGCTTAGCAACAAATCATTCAATATTCACCGTTAGAGAGTTGTTCAATTGCTTAGATCTTATAGAAGTATAGATGACACAATCGAAGCAAAAATGATTTGATTCACTCGAATCGATTCATGAAATTTATAACCACGGTTTGCAAACTTGCATTCCTTGATTTATATAAGTTTAAGTTCACGAATAATCGTTTTTAGAAAATAACCAACTTAAGTACGCGGAATGGTACGCGGACTTAAGTACCCGAAATAAGTTTGTAAACAATTCACAAACTCCATCAGATTTTCTCGGAAAGAGAACCTCTGACAGTACGCATACTGGGTACGCGGGCTAGGTTCGCAGACTCTAGTTCCAGTTTTCCTGAGAAGCAAAGTACGCATACTTTGGTTCAAGGAATAAGGAATTATACATGTATGAGTTACCACACAATGCTTATATCCAACCATGGTTATATAATCTAAACTCTCATTTCAATCATTGAAACATTCTTAGAGGACGTTATATAGTTGTTGTTCACACACACTTTTTCGTCAAAGCAATTTTCAAGTAATTGAAACTTAACATGACTTTCGCCACTAGTAAAGATGAACTTGGCCAAAGTGAAAGCTTACCAACACATATTTCGAGAAATAGATAAGCGATATAAACTCGGCTCGAAATAGCAAATGTGTATAATCAAAGCCTATATAGAAAAACGACTTTTATCTCAAGATAGGAGATAGAGTAGATAGACTTTTGAGTGATATATAAGTTCAAGTCTCCACATACCTTTTAGTCGATGAAGTTCCACCAGTTCCTTGAGTAGTTCTTCGTCTTTGTATGATGATCGCCATGGAGTCTTGAGCTCAACTACACTTTCTATCCTAGTCCGAGACTTAGCTATAAGTAGACTATAAATCAAGACTTATAGTTTTGATCACTAACATTGACAAACATGCTTGAGATAGCAACGCATGCGAGTTCGACCGAGCAGTTCTCTAACAGATACCTTGTCCAAAGTGACAGTGGGATGTCCAGGGAAGTCCTAGGTCATGACTATACCAAAGTCATGCATTTCAATCATGATGTTGCGATAATGCATGCAAAGAACAGCAAGGTGCGGTTTCATTGGCATACAAATGATGCAATTCCAAGAAGACGAAGTTTGTAATATGATTTGGAGGCCAAATCTAGTGAAAGTCTGATGTTGGCAAAGTGCAGCAAAGAATATAGGTTCTGGTGTATACCAAGAGTGGTATGGAATCATAGGGTGCATACCTTAAGGCATGGCATGATTTGCTTTAGGCGCATAAGATTGAAGAATGAGGTCAAGTCTTGTACAAGTCATGTTATATTGCGTGGTGCAACTAAAGTCGGAGAATGAAGGAAAAAGACCATGGCAATGATCATTGTGATCAGTTTGGGAGAATCATTACTTGTGTATACTTAGGCGCAAATTATTCTAGTAAAATTCAAGCTTAATTTTTGGCAAGATGGATTTCCAATTTGCCTTTGGGTTTTGATATGCGATTGTAGTGGGAGTTGGAGTGTAGGCCACTGTGACAACAACAATATACAAGTCAGTAGAATCAATGACAAGGTAATAATCTAAGTGGTGGCATATGGTACTAGGAAGAAAAGATTTGGCAAGGAAAAAGGCCAAACAAGTCTGTTGATTTCTAAGATAGGCTCAGAACTGTACAAGGCCAAAGAAAAAGTATAGCGAGTATACTTGGTTGCGTTCAACGAGGACGTTGAAAAGATTAGGTGGGGGAGGTCTATGACTGTCCAGGAAAGTGGCGCACAATAATGGCGCGTTACAGGATTGCAGGCCAAGTCAGTGTCTGTAATGATTGCGGGACACTGCATAGACTGTCAAGTGCTAAGAGTGGCAAAACCCTATAGGGCCAGTGAAGCGCAAAGGTAGTACCACACTGTAAAGACATTTGTCTAAGTAATGAAGCTTATTGGCCGACACAAGCTTCATAGAAGGGAAGACAAGACAAGCCAAGTTGACAAATACAACATGCGATGTTGGCATTAAGGCGTATCCATGGAATTGAGTTGGCCCAAACTCAAGGATGATGCAAGAGTGTAGAATAGGCCAAGATTTGGTCTATACATTAGTTCAAGGCTGGCGAAAGCTTGGACAATGCGAACAAGCTAGTGATGCAAGAGTATGCAGCACTATTGTCGAGCAATTTGCTAAGTAATGCAAGAATAACGCATATAAGCATATGGCACGTATTGGCATCAGTTGGAAATCATGTTGGCATGAATTTTGGTTAACTAAGGCATCTTAGCAAGTTCATCAGGGCTATATGCAATGGTGCACAAAACTGGCGTAAAAGTGACGCATTACAGCTTAAGTGTTGGTTATTGGCTTTGCGAGCATGCCAATGAAGTGAGACAAGTAAAAACGGTTATAAATTGAGCTTATAACCTTATTTAGAGTGTCCAAAACCGTTTGGGACAGGTGTGGCGTAATTTGGCACAAGTTGGGAAAGACTAGTCAGTTATGCACACTTTAGGCGGTTATGGAACTACCTTATGAGACACATGGATGTTCTTTGCGTGTACAAGTGTTATGCACGGTTTTTGTCCTTGTAATCACTGTTTAAATAGTGTAGATACATTAAAAAATCAGTAGGCTTACATAGAGAGAGTTTGGTAGACATGTAGTTCATAATTGAGAGAATAAGGCATCACCAAGAGGGTGATGGCATGTTTGGTCCATGTGATGTACTGTTTGATGTAATCTTCATTTAGTGCAATAAAATGGGTTTGTTGCAGTATGTCTTTGTGTTTATGATGTTGCTGATTTGTGTGAGAATTGTTTAAGTACATGGCATAACCTCTTATGCTTATGGGGGCATAAAAAGTTAGAGAGAAAGAAGATGAAGACTTCCGTTGCATAAAGCCTTAAGAGTGAAGACAGATGCATACTTTGATGCAAGTATGCAAGGCTGAGTACTTGTGGGTGAAGTTGATTCACTAAGCCACAGAGTATTATGAAAATTCAATAATATCTCTTTTTATTCGATTAAATCTCACTTTCCTCTTTGTAGATGCAGTTGGCCGCTCTATTGTTGGTACTGTAAGATTCGAGTTTTTACTTATGCTTTTTATTTAGTCAATGATGTTGTCATTTCCTTTAATTACCTAGATATACGTAGTCTTAATTAGGTCTAAAAGATATTATTTGTTGATTCTGATAGTATCTTTTTTAAGGTTCCATCAATAATAGATTTTTTCTTTAGAAACTTCATAATTTTCTCAATTTATATGGTATGTGTGACTATCACTGGATGTATTGCTTTTATTCTGAGTTTCTGTGGTAATCACTAATTAGTTCAATCCGAGTTGCTTGCCTTGTTACATTTTCAACTTTCTGTTAATTATTTTTAAGCTCAGTCCTTGTCTCTTTTTATCTCACAACCCTATGAGAATTATGTCGTGGAACTGCCAAGGTCTCGTAAACCCTATAACTAGAACTTCTTTACGGAATTTGATCAGGGACCAAAATCCTAACATGATAATCCTATGTGAAACCAAAAATAAGATTCCAAAAATAAATCTATATCCTAAGAGATTTAATTTTTCTAATTCTTGGATTTACCCATCCATAAGTCTTTTTTTGGGAGAATACAACATTTGTGAAAATCGGGCCTTAACTGTGAGATTATCCATTACACGGAAAAAATGATCAATGCCTTGATATTTGATGACCCCGGCAAGCTTAAATTCCTTGCAACTTTATTTTATGGTTATGTATACCATGAGGATAAACTACAACAATGAAATTACATTGGTGAAATAGGCCAGAGAGTTAACATCCCATGGGTCATTATAAGAGAGTTAACATATCTTATGTATGCATGATCATGAGAGATCTACTTTCTCTACTCTTATCACTATAGAATTTTCTATTATTCAGCATGTTATTGCTAACTCTAACTTGTCTGATCTAGGTTATGTTGGTTTGCAATTCACTTGGAATAATAGGCAGTCTAATCTTATATGTGTTCTACTAGATAGGGCTTTGGGAAATGATTATTGGCTGAGTCGTTATGGTAACTCAAAAATTTATCATATAAATTCCATAGGCACCCAAATTACTCTTACGAGAAATGCAATGTTTTCCCAAGGTTTATAAGCCTTATAGATATTTCAAGTGTTGGGGTAGAGCCCAAACCCTAACTTTGTAGTCTCAGATTTGATCGGTAAAGATACTAATAGCTAGAATATAGATTTAGTTAATGCTTATTTCACTCCTCATAATGCACAACTCCTCCAGGTTACCAAAATTTCCCTTTCAAGCCATGACAGACTAATCTGGTTGTTCCCTAAAATTTGCCAATTTTCTGTCAAATCTGCATATAAAATCTTGTATAGTCAATTCAAACACATTCATAATCCTCAAAATGTAAACACTTTCTGTAAGCCTCGTTGGAGGCTTCCAATGCTTCATAAAGTTCAGATTTTTATTTGGAAATCTTATGAGAATATCTTGCCTGTGAAATTTAATACCTCTCATGATATGAATTGCAATTTTTGTGGGACTATGATGCCTGAAACTCTTAAGCATCTTATTTTACATTGTCCTTTTTCTCAGGCAGTTTGGTCGTCAACACCTTATTACAGCTTAGTCTCACAAGTTTGAGACTCAACGCCGAACTTAAAAGTATGGGTTAGCAGTGGTTATCGTCTAATACCCTAAAAGATAAATATGTTGTTTTCTTCTCTATTGGAGCATTTGGAAGGATATATGCTATTTCATTTTTCGGAGCAAACATTTAAATCATAACACTCCTGCGAGATTAATTAGCTCTTAAGCTTGTGAATAATACCGATGCTTATCTTAGATCTGATCCTGCTACTAATATTCCTATCAACCGATCTGTAGATGAAAATGATTGTTGCCAAAGGAGTGCATTATTGTTTACATTGATGCATCTTTCGACATTAATATAGAGTTTATATTGGTTGCAAAGTCATCCCAAGAGTAGCGAAGAACGCCAAAGAAGCTTACTGCTTGGCCTTGCTGGAAGCTAGCATTTATGCGGAAGAAAGGAACAACAACAAAGTTTCCTTCATTAGATCCCAACTAGTAGTAGGATGTTTATTTCTAATAATAACCAATTGTTCTTGTATAATAACTCTATATCGGATCATTACAGGATTTAGTGATGCTCAATTAGTAGTAGGATGTTTTATTTCTAATAATAACCAACTGACCTGGTATAATAACTCCATATTGGATGATTACGAGATGATTCCGAACTTTTTTATATTTTCTAGCAGCAGTGATAGACGCACCGAGGGATTTATCCCGCTGTCTCACAAAGTTGCGGGTCCCACCACCAAGGGAGTTCAGCAGGAGGCCATTTATTTGTGGAGGGTCCCAGAAAGTTGTGAGAAAGCACCGAGGTTGCGGGATAAATCCCTCGGTGCATCTATCATATCTGATTTCCTAGAGTGGAGTTTCTAAGAAGAAATTCAGATACCCTTGATGACATTGCGGCTAAGCATTGTAACAAACATGGTGCAATTCTAACCTTCATGTCACAACATCTGTAATTTCTTTGGTCTGGTGGTAATCATTTTTCTTAGGAAAAAGAAAATATTTATGGTGAGGGGGATATACTGCAGATTGAAACATACACTCGATCAATCAATAATATTATGCAAACCTACTTCTGATAATTATTCCACATCCAGGAAGGACACTCCCCTACGCATATGCATATATATTGTTAACAAAAGCAACGTTAGTTTAAACTAAATATAAACTAGATACAGCAGCAAAGATAATTGTGTGGTTCTAGTGACTGCTTTGCCTGAACTCGACTTTCTCCTGCCTTCGTCTCCTCTTCTTCTCTACCTGATTCAATCCTCACAAGTGTACCATCCACAATATTCTTCACCAACTGGTACACAGTATGCTTCACTTTCTTCGTTGTAGTAATTCTCAATATATGCTTCACCATCTGGTCCACAGTATAAATAATCACCTCGTCCACGGTATGCTACAGTTCCTGAGGGGTGCCCAACATATCCCCCCCTGGTCAACCCTGCGCGTAGGATTACCTGCCATTCTTTTCACTGTGGAATCCCAGTTGATACCACTCTCATGATACTCCACGCCCGCAATTTTAAAGCTGTTTTTTATGAGATTGAGCTTGTCAATGGGAATTGAGTTGATCTGAACCGGATCACGCTTGAAGTCCTCAAAAACAATAGTCATATCTACTTCCAAATGTTTAGGTAACCCGGGTCTATGCATCAGATGAACACTCCTTACCTCGAATAGGTAGACCACAATGAAAGGTTCATCAAAAAGGCCAACTAGCGTAGAAGCAGTCAGGCCAAAGACGATTAGCGCCTTGGAGGGACAATTTCCTTGAAATTCACATGCCTTACGAACCTCAGCATCAACAAATGGAAAACAATGTAATACAGGTATGCCTCTCCATTTTTCTCCAACATTGTGGACAAAGTTCTTTAAATCTTCGTTAATCTTATACGAATCATTATAAGATCTCTTCTGTCCAACAGGGGTCTGCACCAAACGGAATTGGATATCCTGTCTCTTTTGTGTCCCCATCTCGATGCCTTCATGAAAATGGAAGTGCAAGAGAGGTGACATATTCTCGTCTCCAACTCGAAATAAAGCCGTCTTTACATCTGCATAAAAGAAAGAAAAACAGAAATTGGGACTAGAGGTTGCATAGTAGAACCCGTTTGCATGGACTTCAAGGGTGCCAACAATGGTCTCTCCACCTTGTTCTTCTATCTTGGGAAAGATTTTGAGGCCAGCTAAAGTTATAACATTGGCCTCTTCCTCCCTCTGCAGTGTTTTGGTGTTTGATACTACATGCTCTGTCTCACCCCCATCCATCCACGTATATCCACTTACCAGTCCTTCGCATCCATATACTACATCTTTTGGCTCACACTGACCTCCCGCAAAGTGCGCAAAATTTCCTGTACAGAAGATGTGGGTAGAATATCCGCCTGCACTTGTTCGCTGCCCATATATGTTTCTTCGGATATCTTATCAAGACATTCAGTTCCAAGTGAGCATTTAGAATATTCCATTGAAAAGTGATGTCAAGCTAGATCTGCGTCTGGAAACAGAAGAGAAAGACGAGACTTAGCAATAAACAGAAGAGAATTGTGTGTTCTATACAATATTAGGCCACCTTATACATGCTTCAATAATTCTAACTATAAACTAGGACCAGAAAAAGAAATTAAACTAAACTAGAAAATAAACCAATAATAGGAAAAGGAAATCATAAATTAAAAAATAAATTGTTATCAGATCAGGCCAAAAAACGTTAAAAAAGGCATGGTGCCCAAAAAACGTTAGACCTAGTAATTCGCCACAGGCCCGGTCCACTACTATTACTGATACCCAACTTCCGAACTCAGGCCATTACCTAAGTCCGGCCAACACCAACTTTCATTACTGCCTCTTTCTGTCCGTCTAAATCTTGACGCCCATTGTTCCTTGGCTGTTGTAGCTGTATCCCTCACACAAACCAGCAGGCCAGGGCCGGCCTTGAGTCTAAGTACCCGAAGTACAACTTTCGGAATCAAATTCTTTGGGGCAAAAACAAAAATTATCCGATTTTCAGAAGTCAACACTTAATTGGTATGGAGAAATTTATCAAGAGATCCTGTCGTGATTTGGCCATTAAATTTAAAACCAAGTTCAAAACTTTGAATTGGTGAACATGTTACCAATTGTTAGGATACGGATCCTAACTCGTCATAAGTCCATGGGTAGAACTCAATTTTATCGGTTTACAAGACGCGGGATCCCATTGACTTATAAACTACCCAAATAAGCTCCATCTAATTAATCAATGTGGGATTAAGGTCCCAACACCCACCACGTTTCCAGAACCAACATCCTCGTTGGCCCACTATATCGACATTGACTCGGCGGTAGCCTTTTCCTTATGGCGGCTTCATTCGGTTACCAGTATTCAATGTTATCGCAATTATGCCTATACACAGGTGCACCCACATCTTTATCCATCCTATAGGTCATATAGGTCACCCCTTTCGTGGGTCGTGGTTGTTGGATCTGATGCGAAATGTAAGGGTACTGACCCTGATTCATCATAAGCTCATGGGTATAACTTAACTCTAAAACATGTCTATAAGTTGAGAGTTCCCGTTTACTTATAAACTACCCAATTAAGCCCCATCTAACCAATGTGGTACTAAGGCCCCAATGTCAATATTTTGATTTCTTCTTCACGGTTTTTGCACTGCATAATCGCTTTTTCTTTTCCTTCTTCTCCATCCTTCTTCCAAATTAGAAAATACTTTGAGTTTATTTTTAGTCTCCTTGTTAATTAAGTTTTCTGCCCAGATTTTAATCATATATCTCTAAAGATCTGGGCATAATTTAGGGTTTATAAAAGATTGATTATTATTATCTAAATAATATAATATTCCTAGTTTGGTGATTATTCAATTTCATATAGCCTTTTAAGGCGTTTCTATCGATTGATTCAATCGTTTCAAATACATTCAAATGCAATTAGCACTGGAGTGACGTAGATCTGCATTCTTATGAAGATCCATGGTTGCTAGATGTGATTGCAATTTCGATGCACCGCTCAAATTACTCCTCTTTGGAGCATCTTATCTTCATGAAGAAGAGAAAATTGTTCTCATTGAAGAACGAAAATTCAAATGATGGAATCAGCAGTTTCACACCATCCCTCAATCATCATCATCAATCTCCTCAATGGAATGCATGTATTTCATATTTTTGTTGTATTTTAGAATACATAATATTTGTATTTCTTCATGTATTTCCTTTACAATGTATTTGATTGATGTAAATCTTCTAGAAAATATATGAAATTTAAGGTTTCTTGCTCCTGTTTTCCTTCAAAAAAAAAAAATCAACCAAAGTGTTACCAAAACACGTTATCGAAGGAATGAGATTTTTAACACTTTGTTTCTCACAATTAATTATGACGTGTCTTTTAACACTATTCTATTCTACTCTTCTTTTAACTAGCGCTTTCAGTCATTTCCTTCTTCAAAGAATTAGGACATTATTATTTCATTAAAACAATACAAGATAAATTATTAAATTCTTCTTTTAATCAATTATCAAATCATTGATCATCCTATTTTGACTAATTAATTTATTCTTTTAATTGTTAAAATTAAATTTAGAGCATAGATTGAATCGTTGATTATAATGATAGATTTAGGGAATAAGTTATTTTGCGAAAATTATTATGATTAAATTTTAACAAAATATATTAATTGTATGTAATGATTTATCGGTATGCCTCCGGATCTAAAAACAAAAAAGCAAACATCGGCATCTCAAAATAGAAAAATAAATAAAAAACGTGGTGAGTTAGTAAAATTTATTGTCAAGTCTTTAAACAAATATATTTAATTAAACCTACCGAGTCTACAGTCAAATATTTGAATGATAATTGTGTTGATGAAACAAACGTTTGAAGTGCATATTGAAACATATGGCAACAATAAAAGAGAAATAGTGTACTTGATGATAAGCCTATTATTATTATTAGAGGCTTTGCTTTCGAAAATGTTCGGGAGGAAACTTTTACACGTAATCAGTAAATTTAACACATTAACACATCTTTCGAATTCATTTTTTTATTCTATTACGCTTATATTTATGATCTAATAAAAAAAATATTAATTTACTTACGGTGCTAAAAAAAAAATCTAACGAGTTATCTTTTATACATGGGCTTGTTTAGGGGCGTCGTTTCATAAATTAACTTCGGGGCATAAACATTGTAGGGTCGGCCCTGCAGCAGTCACCGGAGTTCAGACGTACCACCACCTCAAAACATTATAGCACCAATCACTATAATCTCATTGCAGTCACTATACAATCAACCATCACCTTGAATTCAAAAGCACCACGGTTGCGAATTGGAGTCTTCAGACCATTTCCGGAGTGCTAGATGACATCTTGTTACCTCCTACACAAACATTACAGCCAACACCAGCGACTGCACCACCAACTTGCACTAGCTATTGTGGAAAATGGTGTAACTAGGGTAGCACAAGTTTCACTAGACGGTACAATTGAAGAGTGTTTTAAAGGGAACTCAATGATGATGGGTGATGTGGTTTCCCGAATGAAAAAACATCTGACTGCATACCTAAGCGCAGCTTATCATCCCAATGGGCCCTTTTTTCGTGTAGTAGTAGATGGAATGTATTGTGTCTCGAAAGCGACCATTGCAGCTGAAAGGAGGAAGGTGAGTGATGCCACGGTCGTGGATGGGTGGAGATGCATTCTATTCAGCTGTTGATGGAACGTGCTCTTTTGAATTCAGCAGAACTTTCTCAAGAATTTGCCATTGACCAAGAATGGTCAGCTGATGATTACAGTATAATTAGGTACATGTTCATCGATATAATAGAAGGTTCTGTTAGCGTTGACATGTCGTTGATGTTTTGACAACCTGAGATCTCGTTTCTAAGTTCAGATCAATGCGGAATACACAAGTGGGCTTTCCTGAAGGTATGAGGGGAATTTGCAAGATACATACAAAAGAAAAAGTTCTATGTGTTCTATTGCAGCATAGTTAACTAACTTTAAGTCGCGTTGCATGATAGTAGATGAAGTGGCAAGGATAGACACAGATTTTTAATTTCACTTTATTTATTTATAAGATTTAGGGACATATTGCTATTGATTACTTTTTCCTGTACTTTAATATTAGTTGTGTTTATTTTAATATTTCTTGGTTTGTTCAGTTTTAGTTAAAGAGATTTATTGCTTTTGAAAATGGAATTTCATTTAAGGGTCCGGATCATGGGACTTTCAGTTTTGAGGTTAGACACATCATATGAACCATCCATCACACTTAATTTATCGGCAGTATATACGGTTACGACCGAAGCTTAAACACTTGATTCCGGATTTTGTTTTTGGAAAAATTCTTTTCAAGCTTCTTCTTTGTTTCTCCATCACAAAAAGTTTTCCCTTCTTATTACGATTATTTTCCATTTCTTCCTTACGATTATCACATCAAAATCTAGTATGGATGAGCCGTCTAATACTTTTACTTGTGCTGATAATCAAGTTCGGAGTGAAACAAGTAAGTGTTAAGGGTATTTTCTTTCTTGTGAATCACTAATTTCAATTTCTAAGTGTACGTGATAATATTCTCGTAGGCACGAACTCTAACAACTAAGATACAATTTCACTTCGAATACAATAGCTATCACCAAACTCGGGTAATAATATTCCTGTAAACTGATTTGTGAACTAACAAATTTAGGTTCCATGTTGCTTAGAGTGTTAATACAGGTAGCGGAAATTTCACTAGCCAGGAAGTGATGATTCATAACTTTATAATGTTAATGCAAGTAGATACTTTTCTGCTTGCTAATAATTTTGGATACAATGCTCTGTAACTGTAACTGACTAAATTTTCATTGTTTTCTGCAGAAATCATCCAGGAACCAAGTTAAATGCGAAAGTGGAAAGAACTCAAAGTATGGATAAATAACTGATGAGGAAGTCTTATAAATCAAATCTTGTAATAACTTGGTGTACGGCTAAATTCCGTCTGGTTCAAAAGCTCAACCATCCACTGGAAACTCACTGATGGACGACCAATTGATATTTAATGAGAGTTTAGTTTACGTAACCATATAGGACATGCTTTTCCTTAAAACTTATTTCAGTTTGACTACATTCTGGTAGTTATTCTTTGGTAACAGTTATGATTATTTGATTATCATTTCAGTATTCCAAATGTGATTCTACTATTTGAATGTATTTGCTAGATAAAACATCACTTAAATAGAGGAACAAGGGTATTATACAAAATAGAGGAAATCTGACGTGAGTCGAACACGCAACCTTCTGACTTAGAGTCAGACGCGCTACCCTTGCGCCACAGGTTCATATTGCAAACACATCTTAAGGAAAACTAACTAAGAAAAATACAATGGTGACAGTATCTGGAAGACATTTCCATACCAAGTCAATATTAAAACAATCTAAATCAAGAACATAACGTAAAAAGAAGAACATAACGTAATAGGAGAACATATCGTAATAAGATAATTGGTTCATAGATGACTGACATAATTACGTGTTTGTAATCTGGTTTGTTATTTCCAAGTGTAGTTACAGGTCAGAGGGAACACCTACGTTATAATCTTGAAGAATGAGGAGGCGGACTGGCGGAGCACTAATGCATGGTATTCGGTAAATGTGGTTGCAGTTCATAATTCAAGAATATGCTTTCACAATCATACTAGAATTAGATGCAATAAATTGAATTTAACCATTGGAGATGTGATGGAGTACCATTTGGATGTCGAAGCCGGCTGGAAAAAAAAGAAGAAACAAGAACAAGTTAGAGCAGAATAACGAGATGGAGCCATCTAAGGGTTTTCTAAAGATTAATAAGAACCGTAGAATCGAAATTTCACTGCAGAAGTGCTCCATATTTTCTGTTGTCAAATCTTGATAGCAACATCAGTTCCATTCCAAATTCCACGAAAAACTTCCCAAAAGAATCCTAAGAAATGATATCAAAGGCTTAAGTAAATCCATAAAGTGTAAAAAGGCTATGTTCAGGAAACAATGGATCAAAATTACAGATCTCTCCATCCATATAAAACACATACACACCATAATTTTTGGTACTATTCCAATCAGCCAATTTTGATTTCACTAGACATAGTAATTCTTACTCATTCAACACCAAATTTAACCCGAAATTATTACCTAATATGACCCTAGCAATCGAAATTGGTTGCTTGAAAGTAAGTATCATGCCACTAGAAAGTAGATAGATTAAACTTATTCAAGTCACACACCCTTTATCAGGTCGAATGTTCGTCGGAGACCAGATTAACAAATAAATAAGATGAACATAAGAACGCCACATTACACTACGACTAAACCTTATCTCACAAAAATAAATCGAATCAATAACTCTTTAACTCAAAATACATGAATAGTACGAATTCAGAACAATAAACTCAATCGGTAAGCAAGATTAGAGTAAAAGAAAAAAAAGTCCGGATGGAGAGATCAGCCTTCATTATTTACGGATTTGTTTCCTTTTAGATAGATATAGGTTCGTTATTGGATCGGTTTGGGTAAGAGCCGTATAAGGTTTTTCTAAGCCTAATATATGCCAACTCACCAAAATGTACTGTCGTTGGATATACAGTAATAGACGGTTCATAGGATGTGTCTAAAGTATGCGTCAAAATTGAAAGTCTCATAATCCGGACCCAAAGAAGAAATAAAAAGTTTAAAAACTACAAGCAAGGAGGAGATCTCAACCATAGCAAACCTGGCTTGATTGAGTCGTTTAATTGGGGTCCCCCAAAAAACAATTAGGGGCCCTGACCAATTTATACCCACACCAAAAATTATAGAGGGGGTTCCAAAAGGTGGTGAAAATACTATTATGTCCTTCTCTAATAACTAAACAAAAAAATCCTATTAACCTTTAACCCAAGGCCCCAATTTCATTTCCCTATCTAAACAAAAACTCTTCTTCTCCTCCCCTATTCCTCTCCCTGCTCTCTCCTCCGCCATTCACGACCCGAATTTTTTTTCTTTTTTTCTTTCAAACATGGCACGATTAACTTTTACTACAAACATGGCACGTACTAAGCAGACTTCTAGGGAAGCTATTCAGATCCCTAATCTCGTGGAGGCAGTAACACTAGGGTTTATGTAAAAGGAGGGACGAAATCAAAAAAGGCGTACTCGGAGAAACATATGTCTCCAATCAGAAGGTATGTGAACTATAACCCCCTAATCTAACTTGGCTTTGCGTTTGATTTGATTTTCTGATTGAAAAATTAGGTTTTCAACTGCAAAATTGCAGTTTAAGTTCTAGGGTCGTCATAGTCGAAGTCCTTATTCCTTAACGATTTTTCATCTGCATGTTGATATTATGAAAAATCTTTAATGTTTATGGTGAGGGAGATAACGACCCTAGGTTAGAGATGAGGATGTTTTAAGTACCCCGATGACGATTCTTGTTGACGACCTATTTTATTGCTAAATGACTCTATATTATACAAAACTACCTCTCTATCCAAAATAATGAAAGGGTCGTTAGTTTTAATATATAAACCATTAACGCTTCCTTATGAGGACCCATTTTTAGAATCTAACGACTCTGTATTAAAAATAACTTGTTTACTGTCTAAATTATCAGAAAGGTCGTTATCGAAAAGAAGTAGAGTCGTCATTATGTATTTGAGAATAGTCATGATCTAATTTGGAGTCGTCATTTATGTTGAAGGGTCGTTTGTGATGATGATGATGATGATGATGATGATGGTCATGATGGTAACAGTGGTTCTGGTCGAGGTGATGGCGGTGGTGGTAAGGAGGATTTGGAGATTTAGGAGGAGGAGGATGATGATGATGGTAATGATGCTGGTGATAAGGAGGATGAAGAGGATGATTCTACCATTCTTAATCTTGTAGTGAGTATTTATTTTTGTAATCGTCATCGTCGTCTACATACAAATATAAGTTTGTTAATGTGAATTTGTATTTGAATGCAAATATAGAGAACGAATGAATCTTTTTTCCAAGGCACTGTGTTGCTCGGCTGACAAAGGGGAAGTGTTCGATCCTGACAAAAAACGTCGGTACGCTGATTACTTCAGACACGTTGAAAATCCCAATGCAAAGAAAATGTTTGCTGGGCTGGCTAAGGAATGTAAGAGGACCAGGAAAACACATAACAAACTAGGAGAAGAACGTGATGAACAGGGACAAGGTAGCCATCATGATGAACAAGGCAATAGAGAAGATGGTGGTTCCCCAGGGATTAGTGCAACTCAGGGTCCTTATAATAGAAGCCAGAAAGTTAGCCAATCAGGGAGGTAAAAGGGGTTGAGGTGGTGGTCTCGAGTGAGGAGATGTTACTGTCGAAATGAACTTATGTTTTATGTCACTTTAGACTTGGACTTATGCTTCTTAACTTTTCTTATATGCAACTATTTTGTGTATTAGATGTTAGGGGTTTGGTTTGGATGGCTTTTTGAAACTATTTTGCTTTTGTTAAAACTATTTTGCTTTCTTGAGATTTTAGAACGTTGTTTAGAAGTTATTTATCTAAATGTTGGCTAGAATGAATAAGGACTCTGAAGCTGATAAGATTATATATTGTGGCAGCTTAAGGATCGTCAACTATATATTTAGCAGAATAACGACCCTAAAGCTGATAAGTTGGAATATTCCATCGCAGTCCTAGAGTCGTTAACCCTATATTTATAACGCTGACGACTCTCATTTATCTATGAAATGGTTGGTTAGTGTCGTTATTTTATATGATTACATGAATGACGACCCTAAGAGTTACATTTACAGAGATTTTTATGTTTTAGAGTCGTCATGGTATAAACAAAACAGAGTAACGACGACGCTAAGTGACTTAGCTAGCTGGAGTCGTCAATGTTTATCACACCATCCTGCCGATTTTTCATAACCTGGAAAATTTACAAGTTTGCGTCGTCATTGGTGGTTTTATTAAAATAACGACTCTACAAAGTCGTTTGGGTATAAACCCCCGACGATAACGACCCTTGCGCTGAGTGGTTCCATAGTGTGGATGATTCGACCACTTGGAGCAACAAACAAACAAATCGAAGAGTATAAGATGCTTACCTAAAAAATTTGAGGTTCAGGTTCTTCATTTTGAGGGTTAGTTCCTTCATTTTGAGCAATTGGATCTTCATTTGCACCATTATTCAAGGTTTCCTCTACTAACATCCCTTCATCATATATCCAATCCAAATGGGAATGCAAGGTAGTCTCACCATCAATACAATCATATTTGTTATTTGAAGCTTCACCAACATCATTTCCTCCACTATAATCACTCATTTCAAATAACCCTAACTTTTCCCCCAAAAACTCAAGTTCTCCTTCTCCACAACACAAAAATACAATTTATTTTTTATCAAAAATTTATCCCTAAATCTGATTTTAATCAAACTAAATAACAACTTCATTAACTTAATTAACACTAATGATTTAGGGGTAGTTTAGGCTTTTAAAAAGATTTGGGATAAGGGATAACCACCAATTGCTATTTCAGGACCCTTTTTGTCCTGTAGTCTGAGGCCCCTAATTGTTTTTTGGGGCTTCCAATTAAACGAGGCTTGATTGGGGTATACCCATATTAATTGGGGTATACCTAATGAGACAAAACCTGGGTCATTTTGAAGTAAAACAAGCCACCCCTTAAACATTTATTTTCTAAATGGCTAAATTACTCTTGTTTAATTAACACTAAAATTCTGATTAAATTAATTAATTAAATTTAAATTGATTGAAGGCCAATGTTAATCCCGCACGACGCCGTGGGATGGCAATATAAGCTAGCAACTTCTTCGCCGTCAGATCATGAGATTTTAACCTCTTACCGCTGTAATAAAGCCTAGAATGCAGAAAGTATTTGCAATAAAACCCCCTACCTTTCTTTGCCATTCTGTTTCCTGAATTCAAATATCCAAAGAATAAAAGTGAACATTTGAAATTGGATCGCTCATGCTATTTTTCTAAAAAACGAAGAATTTCATCCGTCTGCTCCTAAGTCTGTTGTGGGTAGGTAATGGTGTTGGTGTAGGATTTCTCTAATTTAATCGGCTTTTTATTTAAGATTTCTCTAAAAAAATTTGGTTGAATAATTGGAGTTGTAGCTTGAATAGCTGAGACATTAAAGATGAGAAAAACGCACAGATTAATTTTGATACAGAAACAAACTGAAATGATCAGTTAGTTAATCCCAATCTTTAAAATGGATGAGATACCCAATTTCCGTTCTATCAATCCTAACTATAGATGCTAGGAATCCAACACAATGGTTCAATTGGTCACTAGACGTATTGATAAAATCAAAAAAAAAAAATCTAAGATTTGTTTTTTTTTCTTTTCTTTTTTTCCGGTGAAAAAGAGAGAGAGTCGTAAAATCCCGGGAAGAAAAAAAAATGTTTGGTATAAGGACCTGCAATCTAAAACGAGATAACTTAAAAAGGGCTCGGTTATAACTAAACTTTATTGGTACCTGTCTCTTTAATCTAAACTCGATCTATAAAGTAGATACTACAATCAAACGGTGGAGAACCCGCTAGCTCATACTGAGTTTATGCTTGACAATACGGGATAGCACTGCCCTTGATTGAATAGATTAAAACTTATGAATTTAAGTTATGAAATTTTGTTTTTGATTGAATTTTTGTGGGATGATTTTTGATAAAAAAAAATTGAGAATATCTCTTGCAACGAAAATGAAAGCACACAACCGAAACACTTCTAAAAAGGGGATTGCAAATCTATTGTATGAAATCATACTCAAAATCAAAGAAGAAATCAACACTTTCAGTTTTGAAAGTATGAAAAGTCGGCAAGGTCGACTAATGAAGATCATGCCGACCAATACCGGCCGACAAGGTCGACGAATGAAGAAAATGTCGACTTAAAATGGCCGGAAAGGTATACGAATGAAGACAATGCCGGCTTTATTATTTTTGACACACAAAAGACCGTTATAAATGCGTCGGTGTTCGGCATGGTATTGATTTCTTACCTTGTCGGCTATCTGTAGTCAGCAATTATTAACTTTCTTATCTTGCCGGGTAGCATTTAGTAGGCACTGTAGTAATCGTACAACCTTGCCAACTTTAGTTATCCCCAAAAAGAAAACTGAATTCTGATAGATGCAATTCACTTTATTCATGCAATTTTGGTTACTACATTGATTGAAACATAAAATATAACTCCTTGTCGACGGAAAAACGAATGCACTTAGCATGTGCATCAAGCCCTCACTGATTGCTTTTCTCTCAACCTCGAGACTTAGAATTTGATGAGTATCATCGGGAGTTATCGCCATCTCACCGAATGGGAATAACATAGTATCAGTCTCTCCGTAGAACCTCTCACAGAATGCAGATACGGTAACTCTATTATACCCAATATTCGAACTCTCCACCGCAAGCCACAACCCGGAGTTCTTGACAATCACTTACACCTCGTCAACTTCCTCGTCAAGTGACCAATTTTTAATCACTGAACAACAAGTTTGGTGCCTCAAGAGACGGATGGCATGCTTGTGATCCTAAATACCAAAAATACAAAATGAAATGAAATACGAACATTTGAAGCAAATTTAAGATAGATACACTTAAATAAAAAAACAAAGACGGATTGCGATTACTTACGACAGTATTTTGGATTTCACATCCCCATGAGTCTTTGTATCCAAAAACAACATGTCCACCATCTTCTGGGGTTACTTTTAGACGTTCACCTGGTTTCAGTTTAACCTTCAAGTGAGAGGGAGGCATGTGGGAATCAGCTGGTTTAGTGATGACCCTCTTCGGTCTTTCGGCGGTTGCAGTTCCAACTTGGGTTTGTTCTCCACCTTCTTCTTCTTCTTGTTCCTCTTCAACAATTTCATCTTCTCTATCCTTATCTTTATCTCCATTACCATCATCATCATCACCATCATTACCTCCTACAACATTTGGCTTGTCTTGATCACCATTATCATCATCTTTGTTACCTATTCCAGCAGTCGGAGTTCTTTCAACATCATCATCATCATTACCTCTTATACCAGATGGAATTGATTGGTCTTCATGTGGAGTTTCATCTGAATCATTTGGTTACGGTAGTGGTTGAGAGTCATTCATTAGACGGATCTTGAGTATTCCCGGCACAACGAATGCCCCTCGATGTGTTGCAGTCAAGAGTTTCTCACCAACACGAGGAGGTATTGAAGGAGGAGTAACAACTTTCTTCTTTGCCTTTTGCAACCTGAACAAGAACAATTAAGAAAAAGTTCAATAGTCGGCAGGGTCGACAAATATAACCAATCCGGCGGAACTAGGTCGGAAGGGTCGATATCTAAACTTCATGCCGGCTAAAGTATAGTCGGCAGGGTGTTATTCAAATAACTTTTCGGCTTATAACAACTATGAACACGGGATTTTCAGCATCAATATTCGCCAGGGTCGAAAATCAAAACAATACCCACTAATATAAAGCTGGCAGGGTGGTATTCAAACACCATTCCGACTTTCAAAATTTAAGGCATCAGGAGATACTAAAAAATTGAAAAACCGTCGGCATGGTATTATAATTATAATCCACCGACGGAAGAAAGAAAGAAAAAAAAAAAAAAGAAAGAAAGAAAGAAAAAAAAGAACGCCGGCAAGCTTCTGGGTTGAATAACTTGCCGATCATGTAAAAGCAGTTACAGATACTAAACAGGCGGCAAGATCTTCAACCTAAGAGCTTGCCGACTAACCCTAAACATGAAAAGTCGGCAAGGTCGTGGAACAAACACCTTGCCGGCTAAATAACTGAAAATTAAAACATTCGATTTTTTTGACCTAATTTGACATGCAAACATGAAATTGAAGTACTGGAGTGAGTTTAAGTAGGCCCTTACTTTCTTAATCACACCGTTTCTCCTTTTTCAGCGGTTACGATTTCTTCTTATTCAACCATTTTTTTCTTCTCTTTTTGTTGAATTAATTTTGCAAATCCAGGGTAGTATTCATTGGGTTTTCTGTTAGCGTATTTCATACGACTTACCTTAGGTCGCGGCGGATCCATTTTTGAAGATTAATCGGAACTTTTGAATCGACGATTACGACGAATTAATCGACGAGTTTCGGTGGTGGGGGATGGAGGAGAAGGATAAGAGAAGAAGATGAAATGAAAACTGATTTAGGGTAATAAGAATTATAAAAGGTAAGGATAGTATTGTAACTTTACCCATCAGGACTCCCCTTTAGCCCTTAAATAGAATCCACTTAAATTGGGTATACCCCAATCAACTCAGGATAGCAAAGTGGTAAAAACAATACAAAAGCGAGAGAAAAAAATATAAAGAAAAGCATATTGATAACAAACATCAATCCTTCTATAGTAGTTGACTGGTTTCCATTAACAGATCTCCTCCCAGCTGAAACCCATGACTCAAATGGGTTGGGCCAAAAAGTATAGATCAATATTCTCGTGTTGCATTTCGTTTGCAGTTCTTTTTAGGGGTGAACATAAAAACCGGAACCGCGGATTTAATCCGTATCCGTCCGCAAAATTGAGGATTTCACCCAAACCGCAAGACGTATGGGCCGGACACGGGGTGGGATTCTCAAATCCGCATGCGGTGCGGAAACGGTTGCGGTTGTCATTTGAAACCGCCGATTACCGCAACCGTAGAAAGAAGCAAAGTTTTCTTACCTGAGTATGAACCTAGGCCCAAAGAGAAAGAAGTGAAGTTCTTTGATCTAAATGAATTTAGGCCCAAAGAGAAAGAAGTAAAGTCCTTAAAACACTAACTGAATTTCGGCCCAACAAATAGAATCAAAACTAAGTTAACTAACTGAATACAATCAAAACTAAGTTAAGACACTAACTGAATTTAGGCCCAACAAGTACAATCAAAACTAGGTCAAATCCGCGGTTAATCCGCAACCGGCCCGTACAATCCGCGAATCCGCAAAGATTAAATCCGCGGGTGATTGGGCCCGTCCCGGTTCAATTTTGCAAATCCGCAACTTTGACGTTCGGTTACGGGTGACCCCTAATCCGCAACCGTCCGTCCGTTACACACCCCTAGTTCTTTTGTTTAATTAAGAATTTAAATTCCTGGATCTAAAAGCCGAGCAAAATATGACCACCTTTCAAATATTCTAAACTCTAAAAGGTACTGTTTAAATATCCTAAGCTGGATATTTAACCCAAAATTTTGTTTTATGATACGTTTAACTGACTACACTACCCTTTTTACTTATTGTACTCTGTAAATAAAATTCTAAAGTTCTTTTCCTTGTCTTCTCCGTTACCACGGCCATTTCTTCGTCACCCATCTCGGTCCTAAAGCAACAAATTCAATCCTAGACGTTGAATGTTTAAAATAAAAAAATGAAAATCGTTTGAAACAAATTTGATTGCGGCGTTAATTTAGTGATACTTCCTTCATTAAGTGGACCTAACTAACTGATGAAAAATAGAAGGAACGATAATGGAGCGGCGTTGGTATGATCTTGTCAATTCTGATTTTCGATAATGTAAGCAGTTAAATGCATCAAGTTTTAATGTCTATACATAAGTATGATCTTTTCACTTGTACATGACGAGCGGTGCTGATTTTCCTGATGGTGATCTTATTTTGCTTGTGCGTCCGATTACGATCTATGAATTTCATGATTAAAATTAATCTTATTTTGCCAATTTGATGAATCCATATTCGTCTTTTTTCTAGTCCATTCGTATCACGAAGGAGATACTTGTTGGAGGTGAACTTTGGCTATAGGGTGTGTCTGTGTTTTGTGTCGCAAATTGGATGGGGATTTGGACCGAGTTTGGACGTACAAGATGCACCTCAATACATAATGGATATTCATTCTGACAGGAAATAAATTTTAGTCTAGTTGCACCATGAGTGCATAATATATATATTTTTTTAAATTTTTATGTTCTTCTTGTTATTTTTTTGCTCTAATACTTGTTTTGGTTGATGTTTTAATAGTGAATGTGACGATAATGGTAGTGGCTTAGTGCTCGGGGTCATGAACTAGTGTTTTTATATTTTATCCACAAAATGCACAAGATGCACCTAAGTGTATAATGCATATTCTTAGAAAAAATACGTTTTTACCAAGTGCATTCGAGCGCATAATGCATATTTTTTTGATTCTTATAGGAAAAATATTTTGGCCAGGTTGCACCTGGGTACATAATGCATATTCTTATAGAAAATAAATTTTGGCCAGGTTGCACCTGGGTGCATACTACATACTTTTATATGAAATAAATTTTGGCCAAGTTGCACCTAGGAGCACAACGCATATTTTTATTGGAAATAAATTTTGGCAGGTTGCACCTGGGTGCATAATGTATCCTCGGCCTGGTTAAAATAATTTTTTTCTTTTTCGGATTTCATATCAATAATGGATCCTGTTTTGCATAGAATTTCGAGTCATTTCCAAAAATATAACTTTTGTTAAGTTCCGACTTATATTTCAAAAATTATGACCTTTCTCACGATTAATTTTGAATTGGAGAAAAGAAAATAAATAAGAGAGAGAAAAGGATATGATAAAGAATAAAGTATAAAATAAAGGGTCTATATGTCTAAATTTTCTTGTGTCTTTTCCACCCAGACCTAGGGTTGTAAATATTACCTGAAAATACTCGGCCCGCCCGCATCCGCCCGAGCCCGCCTGTACCTGAAACATACCAAAGCCTGTTATGGCCCGCTGCGGGCTGCTCGGCCTGGCCTGATTAGTGAGAACGGGCGGACTCAGGCTTCCTCCAAAATTTTGCTGCCCGGCCCGGTGCCCGCTCAAACTACTTGGCTCGTTACCCGTTATGTCTGCCCGACCCAAGTACTTGTTTATTTCGGTATGTTCGAATTATTCCCTAAAATTATCCACCATTGTAGAACAAAAGGGGAAACAAATTTATCTTTCCTTCCCTATCGTAATGCAATTCAAAGGTGTCTAGCATATATGGCATGTCGTTATAGTGTAACTAATTCTGATTGGGAACACGTTGAACTGTTACGCAATTTCTTGAGGCCTTTTTATGAAACAACTAACTACTTTTCTGGTGTTGATTATGCTACAAGTAACTCTGTTCTTAGATTTTTGTTTGGTATCGAGAAAGTTTTTTCAGCTCATAGAAATATTCCTAGTTTGAGGGTTATTATTGCTACCATGGAAGAAAAAATCGTAAAATATTGGGGTGGGACTCCTCATTTGTTTGTGGTAGCTTGCATTTTGGATCCTCGGCTTAACTTCAAAGATATGGAAACTATTTTGTCTGACATTGAGGAATGCTTCAGTACATCTGCACATAATATTCGATGTCATAAGGAGCAAAGCAATTTAATATCCCAAAAGCTGAAAAGTCTTTTTTGTTGAGTACGTATCTGCCATGGAAGTGGATGGACAAGTTAATACTGTTTCGAATACTTCTACAACTCTCACTAGCACACAACCACCTCTACAGGTCACTTCAGGGGATGCTAGTTCCTCGGTTTAAGATTTTTTTAGGGGGAATCTCGAAGTAAGCATAGAAGTGACCCACTTGCTACATCATCACAAGAACTTACAAGGTATTATGCTGAGCCACCACCAAGTTTAGAGGAGATGAAAAGGTTTGATGTGTTGTCTTGGTGGAAACAAAACGAAAAGAGGTATCCAGTTCTTTCTTGCATTGCGCGTGATGTCCTAGCAGTTCAGGCGTCCACGGTTGCATCTGAATCAGCATGTTCTCTCGGAAAGCGTGTTGTAGGCGATTATCGCAGCTGCTTAACGCCATAAATGTTGGAGTGTTGTGTGTGTTTAAGAGATTGGTGGAATTTAAAGACTACCTTCAAATGATGGATCCATTGAACGATGATATTTTTATGGAAGACGAAGAAGATCAAGTGACCAATTGATTCGGTTTATCTTTAAGGTATGTAACTAGGTATATTATTGTTGAATGTCAAAACATATATGATTTCCGTCTTACTATTAGTTATGATATTTTTTCTAACTCATAATTATCTCGTATATATGACATTAGCTCAAGATAACCAGTGGATAGGCAAACAAAGCATATTTTTATTTTCTTGTAATATAATTTCTCTGTATATCTCCCTAATCTTGCTTTGTTTTTAATCTATGTAGGTGAAGCATCATATAGTACCAAGTTGTTGGAGTACATGAATAAAGAAGTTCTTCGATGTAGAGAAGTCATGGAGCTGATGGATAGTCTTTTCTAATTAAGAACAGATAATTTCGGCGTAAAGTTTTAGTTATTCTTTTGATAAGAATTTTATGTTTGTTTTGTTTTTCCTTTTTTTGCATCCTCTAAGACTACTGAGTGTTTATGTATTTGTTTCATTAGAATTTTTTGATGTGAGCTTATTTAATTTTACTGTTTTTCAAACATGTCATCAGACTAGAAAAAGGTGGCATGTCCGGCCTGGAATGTTTAACAATTGGGCTTTGGGAAGGTTTGGGCTTCAAAATTAGTGTTGGTGCCCGGCCTGCCCGGCCTGACAGGCCTTCTGGGTAGCTTAATTCTAAGCTCGGCCAGCCTGGCATGATATAGAAAACAGGCCAGGCAGCCCGGCCTGGCCCAATTTACACCCCTACCCAGACCTATATTTTACAAGACCATTGCTCTCATATTTTATGGATTGTGAAAAATACTACAACCCTCCTACTATATGGGTTCAACATATAGAAACCCAACAAAATGGATCCTTCATTGTCAACTCCATATTTTAAGAAAATGCTAATACTAGGCCAAAATATCAAATTTTCTTCAGATCTGGCCCATAATTAATTATTATGGATTTTTATAATACCAAGACTTCCCTTTAGTATATATATAGGTAATAAAACTATGTCTAAATTTCATTTTCATTTTATTTTTCAATTTCTCTCTCTCATTTTCTTTTGCTCTCTCCGGATGAAGAAACAGACCGTGAAGAAACGATTTCTAAGCGAAATTTTCAGCGAAAATGGTTTCAATACCTAGATCTAAGCTTTATAAACAAAGATCCTGATTATCTAAACATGAATTCGACATCAACATCACCTGTTCTTCGGATATTCAATGAAACGCAATAGAAAATGAGTGATAATCATCATCAACAACAACTGAATCTGAAGATTCTCCTAGAAAATCAGACGAACATGTAACATTTCAATTCAATTATGAGATTTCAATTGAATTGGTTGATTTAATTATGAGATTTCGAATTTTTTTTTTTTGAAAAATCATTTGGGAAACTTTAATAGTTTGATTTCAGTTCAAATCTGTTACAGAAATCATAATCAGTATTAGATCTGTTATAATCTCACCTCTATTTTACTTTTGGGAGAAAATTTTCACAGAAAATTTAAAGAAAATTTACTAGGGTTCTTGAACAGAATTTGGTCTATCTTTTAACCTATCATCTCTATTGAAAATCGGTAAAATTTAAAGAAAATTTTCTAGGGTTCTTGAACAGAATTCGATCTATCTTTTAACCTATCATCTCTATCGAAAATCGGTTTTCAGATTCAAAATATGTGAATCATTATCCATTTTACCCATGTATTTGATATGAATTTCATTTACTTTAATTTTCGAACTGAATTGAGCTCATCTTTCATGGATTTTGTTCTTTGCAGATTGTTTTAAGTTCAATCTGTATTGGATTTGGTATTGAGTATAAGCCATGAAGAATTGTTACAGTTGGTGGCTGCAGAGAAGAGAAGATTGAGATGTTTGTGGTTGACTATGCTGAATTTCAGGCAGTGAAACTGATGGTGGTTGCAATTGAAGCTGCAGAATGGACTGGTGTTGAGATTAGATGTATGCTTAGGTTGCAGTTACAAAGTTCAGGTGCAAGCTAGTAAGGCAGCATGATGAGCTGCAGTGATGATTGAGTTTAATTGACTGAATGCTTTGAGCAGAGCCAAGAAAGCATAGGCAGTGAAACTGATGGTGGTTGCAATCGAAGTTGCAGAATGGACTTGGTGGTGAGATTAGATGTATGCTGAGGTTTGTCTCTCTAAATCTGAGGCCATTGCTCCTTATTCGCTTCTAGGTGGCACACAACAGGTACATTTATGTGTTTTTTTAATTCTTTTCGTGTACCGGTCCTTCTTTTCTCGATTGTCTATATAGCCCTTATAAAGGTAATACATTTATTCCAGGTTTATTATATGAAGCAAAATGCTGTCATAAAGAAGCCCTATTCACTTGTAATGTTGGATGCTAAGTATGTTGTACTAGGTTCTCGGTTATTCAAACTTGAAATCATAGTTTTTCGTTATCTTCAGGCAATATACAAAAGAGACTCTTATAAGGAAAAGAGCATTCTTATTGTTTTCAGTTCTTCTACCACAAATGTATATAACTTATAGATGTGTAACTTCTAGTTACACATGCTAATTAGATGTGTAACTTTTACTTACACATACTGATTGAATGTGTATTTTTCACAGAATCATTTAAATCACTCTCAGGCGATAATCAGATCAATATTGTAATAGGCTTGTGTTTTGCTTTCTCATTTAGTTTTGGTGCACTAAATGATATCTGAATTTATCTTTTAGCTTGTAAGCATTTCTATTCTGTATGCGAAATTGATAAGGTTTAGCTTGTCTTCTCAATGGTTTATAAATATAGTTGAATCGGGTCAATTCAAATCAAATTGAAATGTGCAGATGATGAAGTTAATTTGATATTTCTTCACTTTGAACTTAATGGGGTTGTTTCATCACTTCTCCTTGAGGATCAATTCAATTTCTGAGGCACAGTCTTCGCAATTTATGTGTTTTTGTATTTTGAAGTCACATGTCTGAACTGTGTATTCATTTGAAATTTGTATTAGGAAGAGAAATGTCTATTTGTTGTAAGTTATCTGACATTTTTTGGATGTGTAACTATTAGTTACACATGCTAATTAGATATGTAACTTTTAGTTACACAAGTTAAATGGATGTGTAACTACTAGTTACACATGCTAATTAGATGTGTAACTTATATATATACATGATAGAATGCAATTTACACGAGATGTGTAACTGCAGTTTACACAAGCATTGCATATATATAACTGCAGTTTACACAAGATGTGCATATGAGATGTGAAGACGTTGAGGTAAAACTTTATTTCAAGAAGTGTGCGTATGAGATGCAAGAAGTGCTGAGCTTCTATGCTCGTGTTGTTGGAAGTATACTGTGAAGACATTGAGGTGAAATTTCATTTCAAGTTTTTTTTACTTTTTGTTCTTTATTAAACAAGAGGTTATTTACTACTTTTCAAGTGTTTTTCATCTTTGCTTTGCATTTTTATTTTGTCTCCTGATTTATGATTATTGAAAAGATAATTTGAACATGAACTTGTGACCCATCGATTGTTTATGTTGAGGCAAATATTTGAGTTTTTTTCATGGTTAAATGTTATTAAATGGTAGTTGTAGACCTTACAGGATGAACAAGTATTTCGAGTGTTTACTTGAAATGAGGATGGTTAGTTCTGTTATTGCAATGTCTGGGGATTATGTATTTCAATACCGATTGAGGCTTTGTTGTACATTTTATGATGCAGGCGTTTTTTTGGACAGTTCATGTGTTGGCTTATGGAATATCTACGTTAAACAATGCAGATGCTTGTAAGAAATGCTAAAAGGTCAGTCTTGTGCCTTATTATACATTTCATGTAGCTTTTGAAACATTAAACAAAATAAGCAAAATGTGAATGTGCTAGGGTAGGAGTAATAATTAGCGGATATATTTGTTGAATTCTTTGTATTGTGTTGCGTCTTCGGTAGCTGAATAGATTGTATCTGAAGACCTCTAGTTTTCATACATTGTTTCTGCTACATAATTGTTTGCAATGGTACTTGCTTACACAGGAAAAGCATATATTGGAATGTGAATGGTGACTACTACATTAGTTGAAACTGATGTCTTTGAGGCTTGTTAGTTTTGATGCTTTGATAAAAAAATTTGCCAAAGGTACACAATTAGGCTCAGTATTTGCTGATTACATAAGTCATATGTATGTGTAATTCCTAGTTACACATGTTATATGCATGTGTAACTTCCAGTTAAACTAGCCAGATGCATGTATGACTTCCAGTTACACTAGCCATATGCATGTGTAACTTCCAGTTAAACTAGCCAGATGCATGTGTAACTTCCAGTTACACTAGTCATATGCATGTGTAGCTCTTAGTTACAGATGCTAAATGCACATGCAAAAAGTGTTATTCTTATTTTTGGTAATTTTATTAACATAAAGTTGATTCATTTTTCATGAAATATTATATGTAAGGTTATATAGAATCTACAAGGAACTGAGGTTTCAGTACAATGGCAAAGTTTAGCAATATTAGAAGAAGTCAAAATTTCAGCTACAAAACTAGTATCTTTTTTGGGATTTCATTATGCAGACAGGCGTGCAAACAAGGTGGTTGATTTGTTAGCAAAAAACGGAAGAAAAGAAAATCTAGCATACTTTTGGTTTAACTATGTACATGTGTTTTTAATTCCTTCAATGGCTCTTGACATTGTCAAAGCTCAAAATGTATGTAACTTAAACTCTGTTGTACGCACTACAGATGGCGTCAATTCTGGTGATTCAATCATCGGAGGAACAAATCAATCTGATCTGATTTCCAATGAGTCTGAATCAAAGGATTAACCCTCTGCCTTTGGTAATCAACTCTACTTTCAAAAAAAAAAAGGTTCCATAGAATATGAGAAACTATTATATGTTCTATGTACACTGAAACTATTTTTGTGTTCTATAAAGACAGGAACCACAGTCATGGTTTGCTTATTTGTGGTATTGGTCTCGCTGGAACTGGAGTTGATGCTGAATACACAAGTCAGATGCATGTGTAACTCTCAATTACATTAGATAGACGCATATGTAACTCTCGATTACACTGGACAGATATGTGTGTAAATTCTAGTTACACATGCTAAAAAATTGTTGTAACCGAATATTAAAGTAATACATGTACTTTTTTATGTTTTCTTTTTGATGTCTATTTTTTGCATATATATACAAGTGTAACTTTGCATTACACATGTCATAAGGGTGTGTAACTTCTGGATACACATGCCATATGCATGTGTAACTTCTGTTTACGCATTCGCACCGTACTTTAATAAATTCGGGCCTAGATTTAATAATTTTGGGCCTAGATTTAAATTATATTTAATTACGGGCTTGATGATATACATAAGGGTATCAAGATCTTTTAATAATTCGAGACCTAGATTTAAACTTCTTTTAATTAAGCGCCTCATATTATGGGTTACCCATGGATGGGGCCTGAGCCTAATTTTCCCTTATGGATTTTGGACAAATAACTTATTTTCCGTTCGTAATTGTGTTGTGTTGCATCTAATCTAACTTTCTCCTGACTGACAGCTTGAATTTCAATATGGTAATAACAGCTGCTCTTTAACCCTCCTCGTGAATATGTTCCATGGGTGACTGTGAATGAAGTACCCATACACATGGTAAGTTTGCTCTAGAGGTACCAATACAAATGTTTATACACTGACTTCGTTTCTCTTATTCGCATGATATTGAAAACTTCACGAAATACAGCTGCAAAGCCCACAAAGGCACTTCTACACCTAAAGCTTGTAAGGAATTACCAAAGGACATTATCCCTGCAGAACCAATACCAAACATGAAAGTCTGTCGCCTGAACGACACATCTCGGATGACTAAACCAAGGCCTCGAGGAATTACTGGGTGGAAGTTCTAATCTCGAAAATGTCCCAACCGATCAATATTCATGCATCAGCCACTTATATATATAATCTGTTTGTAGTAGATCATATGTAGATCATTGATCACATTTAGTCCAAAGAATTCGTACTATAAAGGAATGTAATTGGGGCTATAGTGATGATGATCTGATCTTGTTTTGCTTTCTTAGTAGAAAGAAATAATAAGTGAAGATGATATTGTTTTTCAAGCAGTATTTGTATTTTCGTTCATTTTCTAAATTTCTAAGAGCAAGGGCTATGGGTAGTGTCAACCTTTTAAATGAAAGAGTGCACTACCAATTTGAGCAAATTAGGCTCTCTCATGGGTAGGTTTCAACCCACTTTTCTCCCAAATCCTTCCACATACTCGTTCATTCGAACGAATAGTTGGGAGTTTCACACTAGACGGGGATAGTCCCCGTCAGAAAAAAGAAACTTTTAGTGTAAAGCATTAGCTTTTTTTTTGTTGGGACATCCCCAATTAAAATCTTTTTTTTTAATGAGACATCCCCCATTAAAATCTTTTTTTTTTTCGTTTTTTTTTAATGAAAAATCTTTTTTTTACTGCAAAGATTTTAATGCAAAGATTTTAATGGGACATCCCCATTAAAAAACGAAAGTTTTTTAATGCAAAGATTTTAATGGGACATCCCCATTAAAATCTTTTTTTTTTTTCGTTTTTTTTTTTTTGACTATCCCCGTCTATGTAAAAAAGCATTAGGTTTTTTTTTGTTGACGGGGGATTGTCCCTTTTCTAAGAAGATTTTTCTTTTTTTTGGACGGGGGACAGTCCCCATCTGGTCTAAAATCTAATTTTTTTTAATTAAACGGGAGACTGTCTCCCATGTAGTGTCTTTATTTTGTATTTGCCCATAGTCTTTCATATGAAAGAGTTACAACACGTTTGTTTTTTCCTCTATATAGGTAGAGTGTTCTATATAGAGGTTTACCTCTATATCTATATAAATATCACTATATAATCTCTTTTAAAATCATGTTTGTTTGACCACTATCTAACAACTCTATATTGTGTACCCAATTTTATATATTTCTCATTTTACCCTTATAGTATTCAAAAAATCCATGAATATCCATTACAACCAAAGATGTTCAAAAATTCCAAAAGGAAAAAAATGTATTAGAAAATACAACCAAAGATGTTCACTTTTTCTGAAACAGAGCGAAAGTATAACTTTTTTCTGAAACGGGGTAAAAATATTACTTTTTCTGAAACGGATCAAAAATATCACTTTATCTGAAACAGGCGAAAGTATCACTTTATCTGAAACGGGCGAAAGTATCACTTTATGAAATGATAGACGCATTTATGTGTCTAATATAGCTCATTTGTATATATTGTTAGTACTCGATATTGTACTTATTTGGTTATTTTATGTATTTGTAGGTGTTTTTGGAAAATAATCTCTTGCGGCGAATTTGGCTAAAAATGTGGCATTTGGACCTCCGTTGATAACGTACCGGAAGCGCCTTAGAAGTGTACCGGAAGTATCCCAGAAATACCCCGGAGGAACCCCGAAAAAAATGCGGAAAATGCCCCAGAGGACACTTACTATACGGACCCTTGATTTTGGATAAGGGGTAACCTAATTACTAAGGGGTGACCCATTTCCAGGCATCTGCTAAAGGGAGACCAGCCACAGATAAGGGGAGGTCAACTTCTCAAATTCAAAAGAAAATTTTGGCGGGAAAAAAGGCAGCAGCGTCAACAGTTTTGGATCAAGGATTTGAGCGACCTATCAGGCGATTCAATGGGCAAATTTGATACCCACGGACTCTACAAGACATAAGGGACCTGTTAGAAGCGATTATACCCATCTAATTGGGCTGGATAAGTCACAAAATCCACACAAAGTCAAGACAGTGCACACGGTCCCTGTTTAGGGTTTTGAATTGGTTTGAAAGATTTGGGAGAGATTCTTGCGTGGGATATACTTCAAAACAGTTGAGTTCAAGTCAGAGAAGATTTTGGGAGCAATAGAATAGCTCACAGACGCATACAAAGATCGACAGATGGAATTATTGTTCAAACTGCACGTGAAGAATAAGAGATTTATTCTCGAATTTGATCGAGTTTCTAGGGAATCTGAAGGCTATATAAGTGTTGGTTTACATTAAAGAAAGGTTAGAAACCCTGAGGAGAGAGTTTAGAGTCCAGGAGAGCCGAGGAGAAGCGATTACAGAGAGTTATTGTTGCTACTGCTGCTGCTGTTCGAGGAGGAAGAAGAAGACGAAGAACAGACCTGCTAAGGCAGTCGTTCTTCATCAGTCTTAAAACCAGAAACTGTGTCGTTGTTTTACAGCAACAGAAAAGTATCGCTTAATTTTCAGCACTTACCCCTTTGTAACAGTGACGCTGTAACACTTTTACAGCGTTGCTAATTCATATTTCATCATATAATCATCAATAAATACACCTATTTTAGCCATGAATTTATCTTGTGAGTGTGTTTTTGGGATGAGGAGCTAAACCCATTATCCGAGACGACGGAGGAAGCCATTGGTACAAAATTTATTGGTATAATTCTAATTTTTATATTTATTTGCAATATTATTATTTGATTATTTGCACGAATTAAAATTGAATTAATAGTTTTTATTGAGTAATTGTGAATTGACTTGATGAAGCATGCTGGGTTTTAGTAACTTTTGATGTTTTATACTTTTTAATTACAATTATTACTTCAAAAACTTATTTGAGGTAAATATTAGAATTGATTTTAAAGATAAAATTGCATAAGAACTATTTAGAGTTTACTATTAAAATGGTCATTGGTGGAATCCTAGTCTTGGTGTTTTTCTCCAAAACTTTGAATTATTTTATTTAGTTGCCTGTTTAATTTAAATCTAGAAAAAATTGTTTTCTTCACAAGTCTGAAAAGACCCTGTTTTTACCACTACTACAATCACTATTTGAAAAACCATCATGAAACGGGCGAAAGTATCACTTTTTCTGAAACGAAAAAAAAAATCACCTTTTCTGAAACAGGGCAAAAATCACTTTTTCTGAAACGGGGCAAAAACATAACTTTTTCTGAAACAGAACGAAAATATCACTTTTTCTGAAACGGGGCAAAAATTTCACTTTTTCTGAAACATGGCAAAAATATCACTTTTTCTGAAACATGGAAAAAATCACTTTTTCTGAAACGGAGCAAAAGTATCACTTTTTCTGAAACGGCGCGAAAGTATCACTTTTTCTGAGGCATGCGAAAGTATCACTTTTTCTGAAACGGGGCGAAAATATCACTTTTTCTGAAACGGCGTGAAAGTATCACTTTTTCTGAAACAGGGGAAGTATCACTTTTTCTGAAACGGGGCTAAAGTGTCACTTTTTCTGCAACGGAGCAAAATATCACTTTTTTCTGAAACAGCGCGAAAATATCCCTTTTTCTGAAACGGGTGAAAGTATCACTTTTCTTGAAACATGTAAAATTTTAGATTTTAAATTAAGGAATTATTTTTGGACATGATAAGTTTGTTCGAGGATATATATTAGTCATTTGAAGGTTTAATAGAGGTAGAGGCTCAAAGATAGCACCTCATTGGTGCTATTTGATTTCCTCTATATAGATAGAGATTTGCCTCTATCTTTGTAGAGGTAGTGGAAAAAACAAACACCAAATAAATGGGACCCACCACTATATAGAGGCTAATAGAGGTTAGCCTCTACATAGAGGAAAAAACAAACATGATGTCAGTCTTTGCGAAATTATAACTAGACTTCCTTAGAGCATATTCTATGGGTAGTCTCCAAGTGGAGACTAACATCATATTTTCTAATACATTTTTTTCCTTTTGGAATTTTTGAACATCTTTGGTTGTAATGGGTATTCATGGATTTTTTGAATATTATAAGGTTAAAATGAGAAATATATAAAATTGGGTACACAATATAGAGTTGTTAGATAGTGGTCAAACAAACATGATTTTAAGAGAGATTATATAGTGATATTTATATAGATATAGAGGTAAACCTCTATATAGAACACTCTACCTATATAGAGGAAAAAACAAACGTGTTGTGAGTTTAGTTTTCATTTAGATCAATGAAATACCATCTCTGGTAAATTTAGCTAAGACCTCCGTTGCCGGCGAACAATCCCCTGTTTTTTGAAGTCAAAAAAGTTAAACTCAGTCCTGTCCTTTAGGGAGTTACTTGTCGTCAAATGACTAATGGATGTAAATTTTAGCATTAGCATCTAAAATTAGTCGATCAACCTGATATTGAAATTCATATCTTCGGTTGTTTTAACTGCAACTAAATCCATGCCTCACCTAAAAACTTTTAAATGACGTGAAAATATCACGGTTTAACTATGGCCGGAAATCCTAAACACTTGCAAGCACTAGGGAATAAGAGTTTATTTCATCACCCGATGATTGTACACAAAATTGTACCTGTGGTCCTGTAGCCGTCAGCATTTTCTGACCAGGAAATTTGCCTCTACCTTTCTCTATCTTGACACCCTCTAATTATGTTTGAGTGGAAATTCCGGTCGACTGAATGGCTCACATGAAGAAAATAAGAAACACAGGGGACCACTGTGTGAACCAAGTCAAAAGACCCTAAAAGATGAGGGTTTGAAACCAAAGCCATGTCAAACTAGGTTCCATAGGGACCAATAATCTAATCGCATACAAACCATCTTTTCCCTCAAAAAGTTGAAGAAACTGAAACCAAAAGCAAGAGGATCTCGTGACCTTTTCTTGGCTGATTTCGTCATTTTCACACTTAGAAAAAATTATAAAAAATCTTCTTTCATAGCTTAGCCTAGCTATATTGTCAGAAGAAAAAAAACATTATTATTCTTATGATGATCTCTCCATGTATTGCATGTTGTTTCTTTGTCATACCCTCTATTATCACGACTTTCCCAATGCACTCATCTCCTCCTCTTCTTTTTTCTCTCCTCTCCAAATCAATCAAAAGGACTACTCGATGCAGCCAGCCTCACATTCATATTAAACAAAACCAACACAATACTAGCCCCACCACCACCCTCATCATCACTGGTGCATCCAGTAGTACCTACTACTACAATGGCATAGGCATTGGCAATTGCACCACCGTGGAAGCCTTCCAATTGATGAATAAAAAGACAAAAGCTTGAAAAGGCAAGGACCTTTAAAATCCAAAGCCTTCTTTTACTCCCTCATAGCATCCACAGTGGGCGAGTATAACCAAAAATTTGGGATGAGATCGTAACACAGTGGGACGGAGTAAAGATCAAATCCCAACCAAAGATCAAATTCCAGACCAAATATGGTCGCGTATAACCAAAAATTTGGGATGAGATCGTAACACAGTGGGACGGAGTAAAGATCAAATCCCAACCAAAGATCAAATTCCAGATCAAATATGGTCGCGACCAAATCCCAAATTCTAATATAGTCGGGCGTAAATTTAAAGTACGCTTGTTGCTGGGCGTAAATTTAAAGTACGCTTGTTAACGGGCGGAGATTTAAATTACGCTCGATGAAATTTTAATTAAATAAAAAAAAAAAAAGAATGAGGCGGACTTTTAAAGTCCGCCTGTTAAAATTTACAAAGAATGGGACGGACTTTTAAAGTCCGCCTGATGAAATTTTAATGGGGCGGACTTTTAAAGTCCGCCTGATGAAATTTACAAAAAATGGGGCGGACTTTTAAAGTCCGCCTGATGAAATTTTACAAAAAAAATGGGGCGGACTTTTAAAGTCCGCCTGACGAAATTTTAATCATGTACCGTTGCGTCACAACACGGACTAAACCCAAATTTTGATCTTTTTTTTGATCTTTGATCTTTGGTTTTGATCGCACCACTGCAGTTGCTCTCAGTACTACTACCACTGCATGATAACCCTATCAGATAGACTTATCATAGACAGTCACAGAGAGGAGATTCACAAACTAACAAATTTCAAAGTGCATGAGAAAGAAAGAGAGATATTTTCTAATATTGCACAGTCACTAGAACCCAAAACTAGTTCAAAATCAAATTTCCACAAATCATCATTAGAAAAGAGGCAAAAGTTTTAACCTGAAACTGTAAAAAGTGGCAGTAAAATGAAGCATGGAAGAAGAAACAAATGCAACTTTTATTCATCCATCCTCGAGACTGCTACAACTAAATTAAAACATCAAAATTTTCACAACTACTACAATGAAATAAAAACAAGAACAAAAAATGAATCTACCTGTGAATATTGCTGTGAATGGGTCTCCATGCAGAAGCAGTAAGCAAATAAAGATCTTTCCAACCAAGTTTAAGCGTTCCATTGTCTTCAAGCAAAGTGTAACCATCACAAGGAAACATTCCCAGCAACAATGTGGCTTGTGTAGCAGCATTACCAGCTAAAGACATTCCTCTAAACCCAGATTGTTTTAGTTTTTCTCTCCAGTTTTGGAATTTCGTTTCTCCAGTCCTACTAGGTCCCCCAACAGCCAACACATTCTTTATCTCTCTAGATAGCAACTGTTGCTCCACTATATGTCTTTCTTCGCTTTCTTCTCCATAGCTAGCTCCAAGTGAATCAAACATTGCTGAGTAGTAATGGATAGCTTCCACAAACCTTCCTAAGAATGTACCGGCATGACTTAGATCTTGTTCCACCATTGTCACCACCTTTGGCGCCAACCTGCAGTTTTTTTTACACATCAGTCTCATTTCCTACATGTCAAACACGTTCTTATATGCATAAACACCAAGCATTAGAATGTGAAAGAATTATTGGGTATAAAAGAACAATCAAGCAAACAGTGAAGGTGGTGATGACAATGGTGGATCAGGATCTCATGTAAAAGCTGACATATTCTACCCTAGAGCTAGAAAAGTGGGAAAACAAAAGGAAAACAAGGCATGAAAGAATACATTCCAGTAATAACATATATCCAAGGATGAACATAGAAATCGAACAGTGAAATGTTGCTCATAGATAATAAGAATACAACCAAAAGAAACACGAAAACAAAAATGTAACATCATTCCAGTAATAATCAAAATAAAATTAAACTAGTTAAGGGTATTGTAAATTTACCTTTGCAAGAGAAAAAGAGTGTTGTTATCAGATCCTGTAACATCATAGAGAGAATGGTGCAACCAGTGAACAGCAACAGCTTCTCTCTTGCTTACATTCAATCTCTCAATATCCAAATTCCCAACTTTTTCAGCTATTGGAATGAACTCAAATGGAAGTCCTAAAGTTTCAGCAAAATCTGTCAAGCGTTTACCAGTAGCTTCTAATGCGTCAATGGAAGTACCCAAACCAGTTAGTCTAACAAATGGTGGACCACCAGGTCTAGAAGCTAAAATATGAAAAAGTCCAGGCCATTGAAGACCTTGCATGATATCAAGATCAATAATATGAACTCTATCTTCACGTTCAAATGCTTCTTGAATAGCTTGATTAGCTGTGAAATGAGAGAATTTAACGAAAGGACTTATTCCATTAAAGACTTGAAAAGCTGAAGCCACTTTTTGACTATGGGTAGGTCCATTAGATAATGGTGCATATAATCGTATTTCTGAACTTACTAATCGGGCAGACATGGCTTCGGAGAAGTAAGCAGCAACTCGCTGAGCTGATGTACCGAATGGGGTTGATAATTCAGAGATTTCTAGTAACATTGCGTTTGCTTCATCAATATTACCTGTTGAAACCGATTCTGCACATTGAAGAAGTAATGTTAAAAGATGAAGACCATCTTCATCTCTTTTTTGTTGTCTCATTTCTTCTCTTCTATCTCTTGCTATTATTTGTGTAACTGAAGGTGATGGTGTGGTTGGTGTGGTAGTAGTTGTTGCTGGAACTGATTGCGGAGAACTTTGCTGCTGCTGTGGAGGAGAAGGAATCTGCTGCTGCTGTTGTGGTGGCGGTGGTGATGGTTTTGGCTGTGGTTGTTGTTGCTGTTGCTGCTGCTGGTGGTGATAGTGGTGTTTTGGTGGCATATGAGAGGGAATGGGATTTTGCTGCTGAGGATGATGATGTAATTGTTGATTCAAATCTTGGGCTGATGGATTTGGTAATGACCAGTTCAAGAAGTGATTATTATTTGAAGGAATCTGTGGTAATGCTGATGAAGAAGGATGATCTGAGAGAGGAAATGGGCTTAATGGAATCTGTTGATGATGATGTTGTTGTTGTCTTTGATAACCCGTGACTTCTTTCCTTCTATTATCTGTATTAATATTATGTTGTTGCTGCTGCTGATGATGATCTAAAACAGGCTCCACCATCAATGACCTTAATCTAAACTCAAGCAGTGTAGCAAGATTAGGATTACTTGGAAAGATAATCTCTCTAACATTCTGAATAAGTTGAGGAACCGAAACATTCGTAGTAGTATTGATTAAATCTTTAATGATTCCATCAATCCATGCTGTTGTTGCTGAGTTATTATTATTCTCTTCCATTTGAGCAGCAGCAGAAGATGAAGTAATGTTTTGATGAACAATTCGATTCTCTTGCTCAGATGGAAATAATGGTAACCCAGAGAAGTTACAAACAGCAGGTAATGAAGGTAGTAATGGTGATGATGGAAGAACAACATTTGAATGGTGTTGATGATGATCAAGATAAGTGAAGTTGGAAGAAGGAAAATTGAATGACGTAAGAGAATTCAAAGATGGAGAAGGTAAGATATTGGAAGTAGTAGTAGTACTAGTGGAGTGGTTGGATGGGATAGTGATAGTGATATTATTATTATTAGGGTTTAAATTTGTATTGTTATTGTCTGATGATGAAACAATGTTATTAGCATTAGGATTAGGATGATGATGAGGATGATAACCCATTGAAGCAGCTCTTCCGATTTCTGTAAAGGAATTGTTGGGTCTGCGAGAAATTCTTTGATTATTATTATTATTATCAGGTTGAACTTCCATTTCTGATGCTGTTCTTTTTCTCACCATCTTTGGGTCTTGCTGCTGTGGTTGTTGTTGCATTGAAGATGTAAAGCTGTTGTTTTTATCTTCACTGTTGCTGTTACTGTTTCCACTTGCTCCTCCTATTCTGCTGCTGTTACCATTACTACTACCATTGTTGTTGTTGTTGAGTAAAACACAAGCTGCCATTAAAGTTCAGTAATAACCCTAGATTCAGCTGTGGAAGATAATGAATGAGGTGGTGTAATAATAAAAGAACATGAAGTAGTGGTAGTAGATAAGAATGAAGAAGAAGTAGAAGAGAAGAAGATGAAATTGATTCTGTTGATAAGTAAAATCTAACAAGTAGAAGAAATTTTGGGTTCTTGAATCGATGACATCCAAACAGATAATTGTGAAAAGATTGAGACATGGGCTTTTTCTTCTCTCTTCCTTATAGACTCTAAAAATAAAAGAAAAATCACTCTATTGAAAACTCATAACACAATCTCCCAAGAATTCATTGTTTATTTACTTCACTTTTCAACCTCATGAAAAAGTGGATACACTAATTTCTCAAGAATCAAGATGATGAGAAGAAGAAAAAAGTACTCCTACTTAGTAATTAAGAAGGGGGGGGGGGGAGGACTGAATCACTGAGGAGGAGTAAATAAGGAGACTGTGAGTGTAGGTGAAGTATTTATTTGACTGATTGGGTTTTTTTTGTGTTTGTTTGGTTGGGATTTAGCAGCAGAGAGATGGGCTGGCAAAGAGTTAAAAAAAGAAGAGTTAAAGAGGAGGGAGGGAGGGAGGGAGGGAGGGAGGGAGGTGTTTGAGCTTGTTCGTCGTATGGTGTTTGTACGTGTTGTATGTGAAGTTGGAATCATTTACAGTTGTTGAAATTGGAACTTACAATATTAACTACTTCTTCTTGAAAGCTTCACTGGAATTTTAACATCTTCCATGGTGAATCTACTAGCTTTACTATTATCATCTATTCTATGGTGTTTTGAATCGGCTACTGTATGAGATTAGAGATGTGTGTTTGCCTTTTGTTGACCAATCCCGGAGATTTTGATGACTTGGTTGACTTTCCTTTTACCGACCTTGTTAAGGTGCTGGTCACTTCAAGCCCTACTTGTTTGCATATGCCAATTTGGCAACCCTATGAATCTGATATGAATGTGTAGGGGATCTCAGGTCTCTGTTCCGTCTCAACTCGGGACAAATTTATTTAGGTGGAATACTTAATCAAGTATTTAGTGAAGTCGTTTGAAAATCGAGACTAATTGAACTCGCTTAAAGAATATGGATTTCATGTGAGTCACGGTTAATTTTAATTTTTCACACAGAAATTTTCATACAAATTCTTGCCTCAGCAATTTATTTCCGTAAAATTTCGTCTTTTCGAGATTGAGAAATCTGTCTCAAACTGGATTGTCAACAAAATCTTGTATTTCCCAAATTAATTTTGGGTTAAAAATATTATATGGTAAGGATATGGGGTAACTAAGCTAATGCTTGAGTGAATTCGAGAGATCAGAATCGCACAAGACAAGCTTAAACCAAGAAATAGTCATTCAAGTCTTGCTGTCACATGCTCATTTAACGGCCTAAAATTTTCATAGGACATTATACCATGTGTTAGAGCACTGCTCGGTCGAACTCGCAAGCGCTACTATCTCAAGCTTGTTTGTCAAGTTTAGTTGCTAAAACTATACGTCTTGATTTCTAGTCTACTTATAGCTATGTCTTGGATTAAGATAGAATGTGTAGTTGAGCTTTAGACTTCATGGTGTTCATCGATTGAAGACGAAGATCTACTGAGGAGAGCTTGGTGGAACTTCATCAAAAAAAGGTATGTGGAGTCTAAAACTTATCTATCACTCAGAAGTCTATTCTATTTTATCTCCTAATGAGACTAAGTCGTATAGCTATGTAGACTTTTATATTATACAAATTTGATATTTCGAGCTGAGTTTAACTCGATTATCTATTTCTCGAAATATGTGTTGGAAGCTTTCGCTTTAACCAAATTCATCTTTACTCTTGACGAAAGTCATATTGATTATTTCAATAACTTGAAAATTGCTTTGATGCTAATAGTTTGTGGATAACAACTATTGCCATCCTCAAAGAAAGTTTCAATGATTGAAATGAGAGTTTAGAACAAGTAACCATGTTTGGATATAAACATAGTGTGTATTCACATTTCTGTAAAAATCCAAAACCGGGAACGAAGTATGCGTAGCCTTACTCATACTGGTTGGTTGTTGGAAGTCCGGAATCTAGGTATGCGTACGCGTACAGGCGGAAGTTTGGGTTCCATGAATTTCTGCTGGAGTTTGGAATGTGAATTGGTATGCATACCCGAACGCGTACTGGCGTAACCAAACTCGGTCCGGCTACTTGGGTATGCGTACCCGTTTGCATATTTAAGTAGGTTATTTTCTAAAATCGGTTTGTTCATGAACTAAAACATTTATATAATAAGGAATGCAACCTTTTGCAAACCGTTGCTATGATGTTCATGAATTGATTCGAGTGAATCAAAATCGATTTTGCTCCAATTGTGTCTTGTATACTTCTATGACATCCAAGCAATTGAACAACTCTCTAACTAGTTCATTCGAGTCATTTGAACTAGTTATGGTGAAGATGAATAAGGTTGATATGAAAGTTCTCATATTGCTAACCATTGGTTAACTATTGTTGAACCGACTAAGTGTACACGTTAGGTACGGTTACCCAAACCTATATGAAGTTACATTGCATTTTTGTATAACAAGCTAAGTTCGATCTAACGGTTGAAAGATATTAGCTTGAATCTAATCAGGTTTTTATCTAACATTGAATATTGAATGCTTTGTTACCAAGGTAACTTAGATTGCAAATCCTGATTTGAAATCTATATAAAGAAGAACTCTAGCAACTAAAAAACCTAATCCCCACACCTCTTGTGTGATACTAGTCGCATAATCTAGATTTGATTCTCCTTTAACCTTAGGTTTTTTCACGAAACCCTGTAGTTTAACGACTTGAAGACTTCATTGGGATTGTGAAGCCAGACTCAACTATTTTCTCTATAGTTGCATATTCTGATCTTGCTGTTTTCTGTCGTGATTGAGTAGTATCTTCTTTAATATTTGCTCGAGATTTTATCTCCGATAGGCAAGATTAAAAAGTAGTCACAAACACCTTCGTTTCATCGTTTGTGATTCCGCAATAGCTTGTTTCGTTAATCGATTAAGATTATTGTGAGGTGATTGATAATACTAGGTTGTTCTTCGGGAATATAAATATGGTTTATCAATTGGTTTCTGTTCACCTTGATTTATCAAAAGACAGAACAAAAACTTGTAGGTTTATCTGTGGACGACAGATTTATCTATTCAGTAGACTTTATTTGTGTGATACAGATTTGTTTATCAAGTCTTCGACTTTGGGTCGTAGCAACTCTTAGTTATGGGTGAGATCATCTAAGGGAATCAAGTGCGTAGTATCCTGTTGGGATCAGAGACGTAAGGAGCACAATTGAACCTTGAATCAATGTGAGATTGATTAGGGTTCAATTACGTTACAGCCCAAAGTTCATTGGTAGTAGGCTAGTGTCTGTAGAGGCTTAATACAGTATGGTGTTCAAATCTGGACTAGGTCCCGGGATTTTCTGCTTTTGCGGTTTTCTCGTTAACAAAACTTCTGGTGTCTGTGTTTTTTTTTTTCGCATTATATTTTGTTATATAATTGAAATATCACATGTTGTACGTTGAATCGATAAATTGGTAAATTCAACCTTTGGTTATTGATTGAAATTGCTTGGTCCTTGAACATTGGTCTTTGGTACCGTTCAAGTTATTTCTCTTATATTCAATCAGGATCGCAAATTCCTGTTTGCTTGATTGTGGATTGAATTGAGAAATTGACTATAACTTTTTGATATACTTTTTCTTAAGATTGAGTCTGACTGTCTAGTTGATTCTCTTGAAAGTATATTGCAGTTAGTCCTTACAGATTTATAAGCGAAATATTGGGTGAGGTTGTTAGACCCCCGCTTTTTCAATTGGTATCAGAGCAGGAAAACACGTTTAAGATATCATAAGTCTGTGTTTGTAGCGATCTGACTCTATGGACAGTTGTTCTATCTCTGACAACGCAACACCAGTTCAGGAGCACTCTGATTTGGTTCAAAGTTCTGAGCTATCTAAGAATTTTCTCATACCTTCTCCTTTGACTGAAAATGTGATCGACTGGGAAAAATTCCTAGATGAACAGTTGGATAATCTTTCAGATGAAAGTGACTCGGAAGAAGGACAAAGTATTGATGAGGAAGTCTCCCAATATATCACGCTATTTGACCACATCTTAGAAAGGAAAATGTCAACAGCTTTCCTTGATAAATATCTGACACCCCTATGTCGAGAGAACAGGAAATTGAGAAAACTCTTTAAAGGTTATGATTGTGGTTACAAACTATTACAATCTACTGTTAAAGATTGTGACGAAGATGTACGTTCAAAAAGGTCTGAATGTGATAATCTTCGTCGTAATCTCTACGTGTTGAAAGAAAGACTTGCAGAATCTGAAGCAAGATATGACATTCAACAAAAATGTTTCAACGATAGGGACATCAACTTCCTCGCCAGGGAAAAACAATTGGGGACTGATCTAGCTGCAGCTCTTGATAAGGTCATTTCACTGGAAGAGAATCTGAAAATATTTAATGCTAGCTCTACAAAATTATCTTCTATGCTTGCAGCATGTAAATAACATCGTGATACACGTAGTCTGGACTATAAAGGAATAGACGCTCCAAGTACTAATAAGATAAACTTTGTTTGTGCTAATGACAAGCTTCTATGTGAAAATCATACTGAAATTAAAAGTGAAAAACTTCCTTCTGTAGCCGATGTTCCTAGGAACAAGAATTGTTCCCCTTCGAAAACAACTCAGATGAGAACAGTCAAGAACATTCCCTACAACCGTTATTATGCGGAAACAAAGGTCACTTTGAAAGGAGATGTCGTTTCCGAGTGCGGAATGAAAAACTTCATAACATTCTTGTATGGATGTCTAAAGAAGTAATTAGGCCTGCTTCTCAGGTTGTTGGAGTAAAAGGTCTTGTCTGCAATCGAGAAAAGTGATGTGATGAGCGATATCTTGACTATAGGTATGACATGAATCCTGTCTACATGTGTAAAGGTAAGAATGTCATATGGACAAGTGAATCATCAAAGTACTCTGTGAAGAAAAAATATCATCGAAGGAAGAAGAAATGTTCAAACACCTTGCCTCTCACTGAAGAAAGTCTTGAATCTAAAATGTCTGCTCCAGACTTCGTTCACATCAATAATCGAGTCTCAGAGCTCAAGACAAGCATAAATAGACTCAAATGCAGCATTAAAAAGGCAAGGAAGGCGACATTCTCAGGTATCTCTTGTCCTCCTAATAATAATTCTTTTTTGACTAACCCCAGTATTTCCTCTGAAGATCCTCAAGGAAGAAAAAGGGAAGATGTCGATATTTCTGACGAGAAAAATGCTCATCAAAGTATAGCTTGACTGCTCAAAGTAGCATCCTCCTTAAAACCATGTGAGGATGCTCATAATTCTCAAGAAGTTTTTCTGTCTTGAGAAATGAGTCTTTGTTGTATTATTGTCATAGCACTGTTGAGCTCTGCTCCAGAATTTTATTACTCATTGTAATATTTTTGATCAATAACTCTTGAGATTTTTTGTTGCTTACCTTGAAGAAACTTTTTCTCTCTTCCCGTTGACGAGTGAGTTGTTGTTAATCAACAATTATATTATGTTATTTTGAACTAAGACTATCTGTCAATTCGTTTAGAGTTTGTCTTTGATTTTCTTTTATCAAAAACTGCTTCTAAATAAGGCTCAATTATTCTCTTGGTTTAGAACTTGGTTCGTAATCATAAGTTCATGTGCACCGGACCATTACCGAACATATACGAGTAACCCTAGGGTCTCCCTATGAAACACTCTTATATATATGTATCATGTGTTTTATCTTCCCCTAATACATACAAGTTCTGTAAAGTGAAAAGTTCTTTTGAATTTTTGTGGTGTGCACAATGGATGGATGCAACAAGGAAGACAAAGTTTAAGGCAAGGTTATGGAGTTTCACGAGAACCCTGTTTTCATTACCTGCTATAATGTTGTTGATCATGAAAACAAACTTCCAGTTCAGATGTCATCTCAACTGGTAGGAAATCTTCTTCGAGATTTTGGTGTCGTACGTGAACAACTTGAAATTGCAATAAAGAATCTTGAATTTCTGAAAAACGAACTGAAGAAAGCAACTGATGAGCTTTTCTATGTTCGATCTCTGGTTGCTAGTCATATCTGATGAGTTTCAGTTGCGTCTTTTCTAAGAGTTTTTTTTTTTGTCTAGGAAACTTCTTATGAGAATTTATTTTTGTGTTTTAAGAAGGATAACTAGGGTTTGGAATATCAATCATTGTGAGTATTCATAGCTATTTCAAACGTTTTTCATCTTGCAATGTTTTTAGATTTGTTTATTTAAATTCTAAATTTTATTTGGAAGATGATTTTGCTATATTGAAACTTGTTACGGGATATGTGTGTTTGCGTCCGTGAATTATGATTGTACCATACATGGTCAAAAGTTAAGTTTTTCACATGTCTTTATACAAATATTGATAAAAGATTGAATGAACTTTTGACGTACAAAAGTTAAGCCTATTATGTCATTATGCAAATATTGATGGAAGATAGGATGAACTTTTGTTCACAAAGATTAAATTATGATACGTCTCTATGAAAATAGTGATGAAAAATAGAATGAATCTTTGATTATTCCTCAGTATTGGTCTTTCCCTGATCCACATTTTGTATAAATACTGTGTGGCTCCGTAAGTTTTCTTATGTGAGCATTTCCGATTGAAATAATCATGAGTTCTCTTATGGTTAATTTAATTGAGTATTTTGGATACAAAAGGCATGTTTCATGAGTTTTTTTTAATGCCCAAAGAAATCCTTATTTTTTTGTAAAAGCAAGGTCGCGCTTGTTGTTCCCTTTGGAATGACATTTTATGGGGGAGAGTTCTTAATTGAACTTGTGCTTAATTGCCAAATCTTTGTGGGGAGTGCGGTTGTGGAATATTATAGGGGTTATCTTGTATCTTTATAAACTCCTTGATGAATGCATTTAGTTTCGGCTATATTATTGCATCTAAACAAGTTTATATGTGCTTCTATTTTGGTCATGAAGTGTCTCTATGGAAATTTCATAAGATCCCACTAATTTTCGTACATTTGCCAATTTTATTGACAAAAAGGGGGAGAATTAATGTGTAGTTCACTCTACAAATACATATAGTTTACGAATCATTATGTAAGGGGGAGTGTTTTTCATGTGAGAGGAAGTATTGACTAAGGGGGAGTGATACATATCACCATAGTATTATTGTCGAAGTTGTGATACAATTGAAGTTTGATGTTATGTAATAATACTATGACATTGTATAACAATGATTGAGACCTATTATTTTCTCATTGTTATAGCTACGTATCTTCAACAACGATGATGATGAATTCAACACATTTGGAATCATTGAAGTACTTGGAAGTGACGAAGATTTCGAGTAATGTTGAAGAACCAAGGAGATCAAGCATTTGGATCAGAAGCTACAAAGTTTATTTATTTTGTATTCCATATGTATTGATAGTTTTGTTGTTAAAATTGACAAAGGGGGAGATTATTTGAGCATTGCTCGATCGAACTCGCAAGCGTTGCTATCTCAAGCTTGTTTGTCAAGTTTAGTTGCCAAAACTATAAGTCTTGATTTCTAATCTACTTATAGCTATGTATCGGATTAGGATAGTAAGTGTAGTTGAGCTTTAGACTCCACGACATTCATCGAATGAATAAGAATAACTACTCAAGGGAACTCGTGGAACTTCATCAACAAAATATATGTGGATACTTGAACTTATCTATCGCTCAAAATTCTATCTATTATATCTCCTATTTTTAGGAAAAAATAGTATTACTATATAGACTTCAATTATACACATTTGTTATTTCGAGCTGAGTTTAACCCACTTATCTATTTCTAGAAATATGTGTTGGTAATCTTTCGCTTTAACCAAGTTCATCTTTACTCTTGACGAAAGTCATATTGATTATTTCAATAACTTGGAAATCGCTTTGATGCTAATAGTTTGTGGATAACAACTATTGTCATCCTCTAAGAAAGTTTCAATGATTGAATTGAGAGTTTAGAACAAGTAACCATGTTTGGATATAAGCATAGTGTGTATTCACATTTGTGTAAAAATCCATAACCGGGAACCTAAGTATGAGTACCCGTACGCGTACTGGTTGGTTGTTGGAAGTTCGGAATCTAGATATGCGTACCCATACACGTACTGGCGGAAGTTTGGGTTCCGTGAATTTCTGCTTGAGTTTGGAATGTGAATTGTTACGCGTACCCGTACACGTACTGGCGTAACCAAACTCGGTCCGGCAACTTAGGTATGCATACCTGTTTGCACACTTAAGTAGGTTACCTTCTAAAATCGGTTTGTTCATGAAAAAAAACATTTATATAATAAGAAATGCAATCTTTTGCAAACCGTGGCTATGAAGTTAATGAATTAATTCGAGTGAATCAAAATCGATTTTGCTTCAATTGTGTCTTGTATACTTCTATGAGATCTAAGCAATTGAACGACTCTCTAACTAGTTCATTTGAGTCATTTGAACTAGTTATGGTAAAGATGAATAAGGTTGATATGAAAGTGCTCATATGCTAACCATTGGTTAACTATTGTTGAACCGACTAAGTGTACACGTTTAGGTACGATTACCCAAACCTAAATGAAGTTACATTTCATTTGTGTATAACAAGCTAAGTTCGATCTAACGATTGAAAGATATTAGCTTGAATCTAATCAGGTTTTCATGTAACGCTGAATATTGAATGCTTTGTTACCAAGGTAACTTAGATTGCAAACCCTGATTTGAAATGTATATAAAGGATAACTCTAACCTAATCCTCACACCTCTTGTGTGATACTAGTTGCATAAGCTAGAGTTAATTCTCCTTTAACCTTAGGTTTTTTCACGAAACCCTGTAGGTTAACGACTTGAAAACTTCATTGGGATTGTGAAGCCAGACCCAACTATTTTTCTGTAGTTGTGTGTTCTGATCTTGTTTTTTTCTATCGTGATTGAGTACTATCTTCTTTAAGATTTGCTCGAGATTTTATCTGTGATAGGAAAGATTGAAAAGTAGTCACAAACACCTTCGTCTCATCGTTTGTGATTCCACGATATCTTGTTTCGTTAATCGTTTAATTATTGTGAGGTGATTGATAATACTAGGTTGTTATTCGAGAATACAAGTTTGGTTTATTAATTGGTTCCTGTTCACCTTGATATATCAACAGACGGAACAAAAACTCGTAGGTTTATCTGTGGGAGACAGATTTTTATCTATTCATTAGACTTTTCTGTGTGATACAAATTTGTTTATCAAGTCTTCAACTTTGGATCGTAGCAACTCTTAGTTGTGGGTGAGATCAACAAAGGGAATCAAGTGCGTAGTATCCTGTTGTGATCAGAGATGTAAGGAGCACGACTGTACCTTGAATCAGTGTGAGATTTATTAGGGATCAACTATATTCCAGTCTGAAGTTCATTGGTAGTAGGCTAGTGTCTGTAGCTGCTTAATACAGTGTGGTGTTCAAATCTGAACTAGGTCACGGTTTTCTGCTTTTGCGATTTTCTTGTTAACAAAACTTCTAGTGTATGTGTTATTTCTTTTCCGCATTATATTTTGTTATATAATTGAAATATCACAGGTTGTGCGTTGAATCGATCAATTGGTAAATCCAACCTTTGGTTGTTGATTTAAATTGATTAGTCCTTGAACATTGGTCTTTGGTACCGTTCAAGTTATTTCTCTTATAATAAGGATCGCAAGTTCCTATTTACTTGCTTGTGGATTGAATTGTTAAATTGAGATATAACTCTTTGATATACTTTTTCTTAAGATTGAGTCTGATTGTCTAGTTGATTCTCTTGAAAGTATATTGGAGTTAATCCATACAGATTGCTAAGCGAAAATTGGGTGAGGTTACTATGTGGTTCAGTAAATCAACTTCACCCACAAGTACTCAGCCTTGCACACTTACATCAAAGCATACATCGACCTTCACTTTTTAGGCTTTACGCAACAGAAGTCTTCATCTTCTTTCTCTCTAACTCTTTATTCCCCCATAGGCATAAGAGGTTGTCATGCATAAATGTACTTAAACAACTTCACAAGATCAACATCATAATGAACACAAAGATATAGCACAATAAACCCATTTTATTGCATTAAGGAACATTACATTACACAGCGTATTACATGGACTAAACCTACAAAATAGTGGTTCTTCTCCAATTGAACAACACCAAACTTATTAATCTTTAGGTTATTTATAATGCTAAAGATCAGGCCAAAAATTTTGTGCAAACGCTTGCATATCCTACAGACGGCCACATGTCCAAAGGTAGATTTCCTAACCACCAATTTGCTTTTCAACTGTCACCTTTTGTATTGTAAAGCCAAATTATGCTACATCTGTTCTTGGTGGTTAGAATATGCCAAACTCAGTTATAAAGCCTCTTTATAACTGTCTCAACCAACTTATTTTCTCTGACATGCGTGTGATGCACACACCACTTATAACTGATAGCTTTGGCCAATATCCATCCAACATCGCACTACACTCAACCTGGCCCGAGCCAATGTGCATCCAACTTACCGCTACATTTGTATAGAACATGAACTTAACTCATTTGATACCAACATCCGAGTAAAGTCATGACAATCATGTCATGATCTGTTGTTTGGCTCAGCTTCATACGTTAAGTGTATCACTTGTATTATTTTTGTCGGGCAATGGCCAACAATGTCGCATTTGACAATACCACTATTGCATTTACATTGGTCACAAAGGAAGAAAATGGTTGATCTTGGGGAGGGGAGCTGGGAAAGTATGAAAAGTCATTGTATGACGTGACTGCAATGTGAAATTGTTGAACTATTGTGTAAAGGACTAACTTGTAATAGTAGATATTTGATGTCTCGTGGATTTAACAGTAGAGATTAATTACGTTTATTAGTATTGGTTAATTCATAATAGTGACTTACCTAATTAGTGAGCCAAGATGCTCAATTCACTGCTTAATTAAGTAGACTAACCAATGTCGGGTATACTAAAATTAGTTAGTCTATCAGAGGCTTGAAATTTTAGTAAGTGTTAAGATTAGACTATCATGATATTATTGAGCGTTGAGATCGGACGATGCAAGTTGCAGGCATCTGAGTAAGTTGGATACTCGGTACCAGTATAAATTACAAATGTGTTGATAATTTTAAGTGAATTCGGCTGGGAGACTCATTTATTGGACATATATATATAACCTGGCACTTTTTTTACCGAAAATACCTAACTTATATTAATAACTCTGATTCGAGATCGGGATTGTAACTGGGTGATTTAGTTACAGAATCAATAAAATTCAAAATAGTTACATCAACTTTATCATTTCTCAATGAATACAAATTCAAACATTCAATCATTCCAACAAACCCTAGCTTTTTAATAAGCCAAAAACATGTTAACCAGAAAAAAAAGGTAACAACGGACTAAGAACAAGTTGAAATGGAACAAAACAAAACAAAATAACACTTCAACAAAATGAAGATATGCGAGGATCATCAAGCTATCCAACCATTTTTCATGGTTTTCAATAACATAATACTTACTATCTAAACTGAAGTAGCATCTGATTTATGGATCGATAGAAATCTGTCTTTGGTGGTCTGAATCGATCTGAATATTGAACGGAGTCTTTGTATCTTCTGTATGGTCGTGTCTGTTGTTTTTGTAGTGTCTTAGAGTGATTTTTTTGAGGTAAAGCCATGAATAATAACCTAAAATGAAATAGATGGAGAAGATCTAAAAAAAATAGGGAAAAGACGATTCATAAAAGCAAGAACTGTTGTTGCAAAGAAAAAAAATAATATTTGAGTAGAAAGGTTTAAAAAAAAAAGAGATTTAGGACGGTTTGTTCTGCTCTGATGTGCTCCAGATTAGCAAATCTGAGCAAATGATATTTTCACGAAGTTAGGGTTTGAATCGCTAGAAAGGAGAGGAAAGGGAAAGAGTGGTTTTTGTGACTCAGCACATTAAAAAGGTAGCTTAAGATGAATAAATTTTCTTGCACCAATGATAAAAGGCAAAACGTCAATACATAGATGGTATAAATACTAACATTAGGCGCTAATACTAGAAGGTCGACAATAGTAGGCCAGTGTCGTGGTGATTAGGTTGACACCAGCATTAAGCTGATACCATATTCATTCAGTACGACGCATAGGCTGGCGTCGTGATGTTCTTAGTTTAGAGTCATACGAGATTAGGTTTTATGTTGTGATAGGACTAAGATGAAACCTTATTAGATTAGGTTGGCGTCGTGTTAGGATATCTTTATGTTTTGATAGGAATAAGTTCGGTGTTATCCTTAGTCAACGTTGTAAATAAATCTGCACTACGTTGTCGAGCGCCGAACTAGCATTTTTATGAGTCATATAGCTGATACTCTCCGAACTAAATTTATGAGAGATATCAAGGTAAGTCAGTATATGTCAGCTAAGAATAGCTATGTATAAATTCAACAATTCATATTAGCGAATGAACACATCATTGGTGAATAGGACTTTGATATTGAAGGATTATATGGACAAACTTGTGTACAGAGAAAGTTTATACGGAGATATTGTATATACAGTAGTAAGTCGGTGTTGCTTAATGAGAATTTAAATATTGATGTATACATATAGAACGAGTTCAAGAAATTCAACAGTGAATTATTATAACTTGGAACAAGTTCAATGTTGTTTTATGCCAGTGGACAATCTATCTAGGAGCTTGGTATTCAAGAACAAGCAAAAGAGAAAGTTTTAAATATTCTTTATAGTTAGAAAACACCTATGGAAATTTAATTTGAGCAAAACCTGTTTTTGTTTTTTCATTTTGTTTTCTTGTAACCTGGTCTCCCCTTATTATTTTTTCCAATGAAAATGTGCATAATTCGGAATAGAAAGTCGTTGCACCGTCCGTCTATATTACCCTTTTGACCAAGCATATCCCAATTAGTGAAGGCTATAGTTGGTTTCGGAGAGCATGGTGCTTGATTCAAATATGCGCATGAAGCTCAACAAACAAATGATGATATTTATAAGAAAATATCGATCTTTTATGGACAAGACATCATGCAAGTGGTTAACGACTTCAACAAATGAGGCACCATGAATTTGAAACTTAAGACTACTTTTGTTTTTGTGCTTTCAAGAAATACGTAGTTGAATAAATAAAGGATTTCATATTAATAAGTCTTATGGGCAGTATCAATAAGATAATTTCAAAAGTTTTATCGAGGAGGCTAAAGCTAGTGCTTCATAAGATTATTTCAACATGTTTGTCTGTCTTCATCAAAGATTCTCAAGTTTTGAATTGCGCTTTGTTAGCAAATGATTGTGTGGATTTATGAATCAACAACGGAGTTCTAAATACCATGATACATGTTGACATTGGGAAAGCGTTTCCATCATATCTCCTGATGTTTTCTCTATTAGGTTTTAACTAAGGGTTTTGGTTGTAAACGAAAAACTTGAATTCAAGGTGTATCAACAATATTCCTATTTTATCTCTTACTAATGGTTCACCACACCCTCAATTCATCTCAGTAAGAGTCGTCTCAAACAAATCTCAACTTCCCATTTAAAAGAATAATTCAACGTTATTTATCTTATGTTTTAATCTATCATGAACTTGGACATGATGGAAAGTTTTCAACTTGGTCCTATTATTTTTAAAATAGATCATATGTAATTCACACATGACATTTTAGAGTTCCTTAATAAATCCAGATAGCAAGTGGATTGTTCAAAATATATGCTTGTTCTCTTTAAACAAGTCTATGGTCTTCGCATTAACTTTACGAAATTAAGTATTTATAGAGTGGTTGGACTTTGGAGCTACAAACTTAGATATTTTTGCATGTATGCTGGGTTGTAGGCACGACTATCTTCC